>NC_141317.1:6147500-6720000 GCF_037954325.1 Fistularia commersonii
CAACATGTTTTTACATTCAGGAAAGTAGAAAAGCTACTTATAATGTCAATGGCACCAATGTCAGTGGAGTCCAAGCTTTTTGGATTACAAGCGAAATCTGTTTCCTGAACAAGTAGGACTACTAGATAATAAACACAATTTAAAAGTTTAGACAACTTTTTTTGTCATCTGCATTTTTTGCCAGATCTACCCGAGTCACATTGGGTGACTTGAAATGCAGTTAGGTCTATAACAGTAACTAATCCGGTTGAATAATATATTGCCCCCAAAATAATAAGCTTTATTATTGTAATTTTAAGAACAATTTATCTCAGAGCAGATTAATACTTGGATCATCTGTATACAGTTAGTATAAGGTTATCTCTTCCCATCAAATGTATGTTGTACCCTCCTCCTTTGTTGTTGTTGCTGTTGTAACTTATATAAATATAGACACATACTCACTAATACCAACCTGTAAGATGGTGAAATTCTCGAGTACGCTGTTCATCATGTATTTTTCTGGCAGATGTTTAAGTTTGTGAATGAAATTGATCATGTATTCACACATGGGTGAACGATGGATGCGGAACATATACTTCCCTCCTTCCATATGTGCATACTCCGTCTGGATGTTGAGGCAGAACAAACATGCATCAATAACAAATGAGAGATGTCTGATTTGAAACAATGTTGACTCTTAAATATGGAGCTTTTTGTCTTACTTCAACTTTTTCCACCACTTGTTTGCCAAAGGAACAGACCTTTGTTGAGACACTTATAGTTATGTTTTCTGTCCCACTGTATTGGCTGCTCACGCCATAGAAAGCACCAGAACCCTCCTCAACATCACTGCTCAGATCAGCCTACAAGAGAAAAATAATATTATATACATATATAATATTATATATATCATGTATATCATGCATATAATGATATACATAATATATGTATATTATGTGTCAGAAAACGGATACTGCAAAAAGAAGTTCATTGAGCAAATTGAAAAAATAAAAGTTTATCAGACTATCAATACATTATGAAGTGTATATTCCAGTAGCAATGTTTTTCTCCCTCCACAAGGTGGCGTTGGTCTGCCAAATAGTTATTTGATAATATCCATTGAAAAATGTGAAGAAGTCCGTTCTACTCCTGTAATATCTGATTCACTGACTGGCTTAGTGAAATGGCCTTATTCTTTGATTAACGTAAACCTTCAAATTATCATTGTTATTGTGATTTGACTGCTTGTAGGTATTTAATTGTTGTATCAAATGTCTAACGATACCTTGCTCTCTCACAACTTGCTAAAAATGTGATAAAAGAGGACTAACAAGGTCATTTCAAATAATAAAAGATGGAAGGGAGTCTATGTTTTTTACTCACCCAGAACTTGACGAGGAAGAAGGCGTTATGTGGCCCTTTTTCATACAGCTCTTTCAGGCCACCTTTCTTCTCGGAGAACTTGTCATAAATCTGCCTCACGTCTATTGATTCCAATACCGGGTCACTGTAGCCCGGGTTTGATGGGCCAATGTGTACAAAAAGGTGCTTATACTGTAGAAGGAAGTGGACTGATAAGAAAGCAGCGAAGAGATCAACCTGGTTTTCCATTGATGTTTCAAAAGTGACTGTACCGGCTCTCTGTCTCGTTGAGTCTCCATAAAAGCAGAGTACTCCAGAAGCCGTAGTTTTGCTGAGGCAATAGTTCTGTCTTGCCAGACTGGTGCTGCTATTGCGGCAGGGCGAGACGGGGGCAGCGGCTCATAACCTTTCAAAAATTTAAATGATGATGGTAAATGTAATATATCAGTAATCACGGTAAACAAGTCACTGTGTTTGTAGTCATACTTACTGATGGGTGTAGAGACAGGAGCTGATAGTGTAGTGTATGGTGGCTGTGCAAAGGGCTTGATGCTGGAGGTGATAATAGTGATAATAATGCTTAGATATGAAATGAGCATTAAGAAAAAAGGCAACATACAACATCCTTCAATTCTCTTTCTTAACCAACAAAACCGCAGTGATGCTTACTCCTGAGAATGTCCAGGCTGTCCTGGCATTGGGCCAGGCCAAAACTAAACACAAGAAAAAAGAGGATAGCATTACTTAAACTTGTATCTCAAAGGTAGAAAAGAGCAGATGTGTGTGTAAGTCTGTCTCACCCTGACCGGTGGTGGGAAAGGAGTCTGGGGTTTCATTACACTAGCAGACACGATCTGAGCTGAGGACAGGTTGGCTACTGTCTGAAGAGCTTTGTCTTTGGAAACCTGGTCCTGGACGAGAAAGACAAGACAAAGTAATATAAAATGATGATGCACCATCTGGAAAAGTAAAGTACATTTAAGGTCAATATTCCAGAGTCAGCAAACCTTCATGGCCAGTTTAGACAGCAAGCCAGCCAACATATACAATACTTAAGCATGACGCAATAACTATGAGGAAAAAAACAGAACAGAGTGCAAAGCAGATACAGGCAGCTGCCAAAGCAGTAGGTGCACCGAGCTAGTAGGTAACTGGAACCATCATCAGTATCTCTCTAAAGCCACTGAAAAAAAGAGAGCACTGAGCAGAAATTTTGAGTGTGGCAATAGCACTGCATTGTAGACCAGTGGTGATGTGACGTCACCATAAAGCAAAAAGCCTGAAGCGGAAAACTGTAGTTGTATAACCAAAACTTACCAAGTTCATGGCCTATGACAAAGGAGACATGTTATGAATTAACTTCAGCATGATTTCATTTTGAACAAGTCATAGAATATACTTTCATGTGGTAAAGAAAAAAAAACAACCTTATTACAAGATTATAACAATTTTGACACACTTCTTACCTTTTTCAAACAGCCTCAGCTCAAAAATCAGTTTGGGAAATCAGCTAAATCTGTCAGCCAGTGACAGGGGTTTGAGTTCTGAAAAGTGCTGCTATACCAAAAAATTAAATGCTACTTAGAAGGCTAATGTTTGCTGAAAAATTACCTTCTATCATCTAAGTTACAAGAATTAGGAGTTATATTACTATTATAAGAAGCAAGGCCACATATTTTTATCATCTTTTTATAGGTTTTTCAGCATGGAACAAGGAACATGGGGGAGGCTGTGTTTGTGTGTCATGCAATCCTTGTCAATACTGTGTATATCTATAAGAATTAATGACCAAATTCAGTGTCATGCTTTTTGGCTCCAAAATCATATTTAATGATCACATCTTACAGATTATATTTATAGTCTGGGATAAACAAAAGGAAAAAGATGGACAACTGTCTGGCTGTGCTGACGATCCCGACTAGGTTTCAATCATAAGGCTGTCTGAAAAAAAGCATTCTAAAAGTGTAGGAGATTATCTCCTGAAAAAAACTCTCAAAACACTTAAAAAATGCTGATAGTGGCTCTTCTAAAATGTTCAAAACTAAGAGAAACATCTGGTTTCTATGGGAGCACACCACTTTTTGAGATTGTCTATTATAATTTTGTACATTAAGAGCAGGAGGAATAAAATACCACCAGACAACTAATGCCTTAAATACAAATTATTAATACGTCTTTTTTTTTTTTTGCAAAGCAAGACAATCACCACAAAATATGTAGCCGAAAATGCAGTAAAGCATTCATAACAGTTGAGGTTTTTATTTTTAACCTTAGACTTTAAACACTATCAAAATGATTCCAGTTGTGGCTGGAGATGCTACAATCCCTTCATCCATGCAATCTTGGTGCACTGCAACTTTTTCTTAATGAAACCAACCTAAAGTTCTACGCAAGTTAAATGGTATTCAATTCAAAATGGTGTCACAAAGAATACTGATTACAGGGGACGGTAGAACCACAAGAAAAGACAACACAGGAAAGATGTTAAGAACATGGGGAATGATGTGGGAAACGTAGAGCTCGGAAAAGCATCAGGGTAGAAAAAAGAAATTCCTCATGTGCACATGGAGTAAACTGGTGTAGGAGGCATGCATCTATGTGGATTCCACAGCCATGCACGTATTTAGCTCAACTAAGGCATCTATTGCAAATCTTGAAGGCACAAGTCTGAAGACTCATCAACACAATCGTCATGCACTATGATGTTTATAGATAAATACATTTTTTAACGGATGAAAATACATCTGTCAAGTAATACTACAGAAATACTCAGTCTCACGTCTAAACCGAACAGTGCTCTAGAATGAACAAAACCCTTCAAGGCATGCATTTATCTATTTTAGAGACATAATTATGGTCCTTGAACAGTTTCAATTTGGCATATACTGAAGTTCAACTAAGCATAAAAGCACAGGTATAAACACTGACAATTAGCACAAAAGTTCTTTCTGTTTCAACAATTAACCCAGTGAAGAAGCACGAGCAATTCCAGAGTAATGAGTTGATTTTGCTTAAACAAAATAACACCATCACTACATAAACCATTTGTGCTTTTCTTGCTTTTACAAGTCAAAATATCAATGAAAGTGACCGATGATATGCATAACTTTTCATGCACTGGATTTTACTTCCCAATAGCATTTTCTGAGGTCTGATGGTATGATGTCGAACTTACAGATGTCAACATTTCATGTAGTAACATTGATCAAGATTAAAAATACATGAAATTCTCACATTACCTACACATTTGAATAAATTACTGATCAAAACATTGCATTGTTAATTTCAAATAAATTACAGTCAGACATTCGATTGTGTTGAAGTGGATATCTGTAGCCATGACTGTAAAGGCCTGTGGTAGTGTGAACCACATTTTTTCTGGTGCCAAATTACATGATACATCTTTATGTTTAATTAATGTTACCCAACACAAACAATGAATTTTCAAAAAAAGAGTGTGGAAAGAAGTTTTCCCAGGCTTACAAAAATTCTATTATTTGTCTAATGGAAAAGGGTGATAACGGAGTCCAGACGGCCCGTCAAATGGAATTTCATGTCTCGATTCACGACTTGAAAATACACTTTTACGAGGAGCACCTCAGTAATGGCAGAACAATCTATTAGTATTGAACTTCCACCAGACTTTTAACTGCTCTTAGCTTTTTTCAAGACCATGTCAGTCACTCAGTCTGATTCAGTTAAGATGGATTTGGGCATGCAGAGCATGTGTACCTTGAGCTTAGACTGAATTTCACGAGACTTTCTCTTGGCCAAGACTTGCAGGTGACTAGAGACCTGAAGGAGAACAGTATGAAGGAAAAAGGATGGGAGGAAAGAGGAAAGGAAAAGAAGAGGGGATGTAAGTACAGGGGGAAAAGGGGAGTTGTGGTGTTGGAACCCACCTTGATGCTTGCCTGGTATTCTCGTACCCTTTTACGTGCCAGGACCTGAATATGACTAGACACCTATGGGATTAGGGTTAATATGGTGACAGAAAGAAAAGAAAAAATGAAAATGTGATATTTTTTTTTTAGCACTTAATAAATGTGACCCGTTAGGAATAATATTAACATGGAAAATGCATGACAACAAAAGAAATAAACAGGTCATCTGCATCTAGCACATCACTCTATACAAACCACAAAGGGTTTTTCAAAACCATTCATGCATACCTGTTTGCGTGTGCGTGTCTTTCCTGTCCGCAGCTTGATATACCGAGCTATCAGCTCATTTCGGCCTAAAACGGGTTAAAAAAATTAGTAGACAGCACAGAGCACACATCTCATTCCTCCTGATCATTCGTCTCTCTCACACACTCTACATGGTTCGATCCAACTCAGACCATTTATTTATTTAAATGACAATATAATGGTCAATATTTTCACATTTCTGTTTTTTCAATTTAAAAATCAATTTTCTCATTTCATTTCTTAGTTGATGTTATATTAGCCTTTCGAAACTAAGTAAATGGTCTTGATAGTTTGTGATAAGGCCCCTCCCACAAAAAAAGATCCATTCCTTCAATAAGACAGAATAGATGAAGCTGACATTATTGAATATCAGAAGGTGTAATTAAGCACAATTACCAAGTAGATCTGTATTTTTTTTCACACTACATTTTGGGTTATAGTTAAAATTTAAAGAGAATACCAACTGAATGCTAGTGTGCATTTGTCTTCACAAAAATTAGCATTGATTAAATATCAAATTGTACCATAAGTCCTCCATATCTTTAGGCATAAACACAAGAAATATTCATGTAGATATTCATGATATTCCATTTTAAATATGAATCATGTCAATTGTGTGGCATGTCTTTGTATACAGAGTTTGGGTTACTTTGGTCTAATCTGGCCATCCTGGCTGGCAGAGGTTCTCAGCAGATGAATAAGGCTCTCAAAACTGTGGTCATTTGACTGCCTTGTCAACCATTTCTATCTGTGCCTCACCCAGCGTTCATCAGCTACATATTTAAAAAAAACACTCCTATTCAGTAATGCAAATGTCAGAATCAAAAGACATAGAAGATAACGGTGATCAGTGGAAGCTTCCCCAACAGAGTCCAATCCACACCTGAGACCATTTATCTGAAATACACATGGACTAACACCATCAACTCACCATCGTTATTTCTGGGAAGTGGTACAATGCTGAGTCACATCAGCACTGATGATTTACCAGAACACAGATTTTCCCCAAATCAGGGGGGTGCTGACTCACACCTAAGCCTGCCATCATTCTCAAAACAGGATGGATGCCTTCTCCACTGCTCCACAACATTTTTTGTTGTTGAAAAGAAAATTTTGACTTCCACTAAATGAAAAACAAATTTTAAACCCGACTGATTTTATCATAAATCAGAGCAAAGGAATGAATTTTCCCAGAAAACACTATAAGGGGATCAGAGCCCTTAATCACAGGGGTCACTTGAAGATTGTGTACATCTTAAGACAACTGTCACTTTCCTGCTGTCCACATAATATAATAATGAACATATTTCTCAAGTGTTTCCAGCAATGTACAGTACAAAGGATAACACTAGGACAATGAAATTGAAAAAATATAGACGCACATATTCATTGATTTATTCTACCTATCCTCTAGAGAGGTGCACAACATGACTTGGGGCTTACAATCAACCTAATACCTGTTTTTGGACTGTCCATCTGTGATAAAGTAGAACACAACAACCACAGTACTTCATCAGAAAATAAATTTGTTGTAACAACAACAACGACCTCAGTGAGTCTCAGGTTTTGTCGGCTCACTCTTCAAAATTGCACTTTTAAAATGACTATAAAATAGCCTTGGTTTATATGGCCAGATAATGCTTTTACTGTTTATCTTGCAGTAAAGTATCTAGGGGAAAAGATGAATGAGGCGAGTTGAAAAGTTAATTTTTGACAGGTGTAGTTCAGAAGAGAAAGGAAAAGCTCACTTGCACTGAAGCATAACCAATACCTAGATTGAGGACTGGGAATACTTTGGTGTTGTAATTTCCTTGTGTTACTACCTGAACTAATTGATGGATTTTTTTTTTCCCCAAATTTACTTCCCTGATGGAGGCAGATCATTTGTAGCCAATATAAAATAGAATTACAAGCAATGTTCACATACCTTTTTGGCACTACCTTTCAATTGATGGTTAACTGTTATGTATATGATGCAAAAACCTAAATGCTCTTTTCAATTTCTGATGAAACCATAGGGCTGTTAGCATTTAATGTAATCGTGTGAATCACATCATACACAGTCTGACAGAAATATTATCGAACAAACACCAAAACATGTATATCAATAAGGGTTTGGTAAAGGTGCCTGTGAATTATGAATGTGTTTGCCAGGGGATTATCTTTGCTTCTTGGGAAGGAATCGGGGTGGTCAACAATGTTCTTGCCCTCAAAAGGAGTCAATGCCACAAGGCTGAATCAGACTTTCCTTTTCTGACGCATGTGATCACATATCTCATCTCACTCACACATTTACTAAATGCTCAACACAGTCTTTTAGGGATGTTGGTTACAAGCCAAGCCCTACATTAAGGTTTTAAAAATATATCGTGCTCTACTCACAGGCAGTGTGAGAGAAAAAAAAAACAACCCAAAACAAGTCAAGCAACTTCTTCTGAATGATAATATGGAACAGATTTCACACTGACAGAATTTAACTGCCTAAACACCATGGGGTCTCCCAAAATACCTGAAAAACTAAGATAACCTGAGTACAAACTATGAGTTTGTGGGATCAACCCTGTGCAGATCACTGGGGACTTTAGGGAGTTTACACTCTTTGTACTTCTGGTGAGTTGAAGAAATCAGCGTATGGAAAGGGCACGAGATTTTACTAATTCCGTGTTCCAAGTATTTATATATTCTCAGTTGTGAAAATCTCATGAATAAAAATCCAATATTATTTGATGAAGAGACTATTTGATTGTTATTTTCAATTTGAGTAAAATTTTGAGAATGAATGTGATTTTATTACATGATTACTTTGAGATTACTTACCAATTTCCCACTAACTAAATATTACCCCATTCCAAGTTTTGCAAATCAAAATACAGTATAAAAAATTTGATACGAGGAAGTAATTAACAGGTAAATTTCTAGCAGTTAAAGTCCCATCGAGGTAGGCCAGCATTTGCTAAAAAAAGAGTAGGTTGATGGTGACTGTGAATTTTTTTGTTTGTGCATACCGTTCTCCTTGCTCGCAGCACATACAGGAATTCTGACTCAGTTAGACCCACGGTGTACATATTGATCATCCAATCACAAATGACCAGCGGGGTGTAGGAAGATAACAGCTACAGGGCACTCTCCATGAGTAAACTTGTTTCACTATTTATTCAAATGCCTTTATAATGCAGGGTCACACAACAATTTTGATGATATACTTCATTCACAGCTATATGCCTCAACCAATTTTTATTTCCCTTAATATGGATCTGAACACCTTAATGTCCAATTTTGTGGGCCATCTAGTCAACTTGACTAATGACAGCTTGATGACTTGAAAAGAGTTTAGCTGGAGCAGCCCTGCAAAGTAAGCTAAAACAATATTTTGTCTGAAGCCATTCAGAGACTCTGTCACTTCACATGAAACTCCACATGCTTCATCATAAATGTATAGACTAAGGTCAGGCCTTTTATTAAAATACAGACAACTTTTAATAAGATGCTTTAATGCGTTCAGACAGAAATGTGTGTCTTTACTTACCATACATCTTTCCCTCATCTGAAAGTATGATCTTTCTCCTGCCACAGGGAGGGTAGATAGCCAGGGCTTCCTGGAAGCTCTGCTCAATGTCTGGACTCCACACACCCTCTGGGTCCCCATCCAATCCACGATCTGCCCCATCAGCTAGTCCATCTCCATCACCACCTTCCTCCTGCGCCCCATCAGGGCTGCCACGGCAACTCCACTCCGACGCAATGATGACGGCTCCAGTCACAGCACACCTTGAAAATAAAGAACATTTCTGATTAATAAAGAAAGCTATTTGTAGTTTATCCCAGTTCATTTTGATTCGTTTTCATGGTTGGTTATTTACTATTAAGACTTACGTGCCAAAATATTTACTTTACAAATGAGAGGAACTTTACTTTCGTGTGAACATCAGTAGTAGTTTATAAAGCACAAATGACTACCTACAAAACCAATTCAAATGATCAACTTGTATTCGGAATGAAATGAAAAACACGATATTTGACCTAGAATCTAGAAAAAAGTCAAAACAAAATGTTATTTCATTGATATTTGCTGCAGCAGATAAAATTAAAAAAGCTTTTGCCAAAATCTAATTTTGTCAGTGGTTGCAATTTCAAAGCATATGGCTCATATACGTGCCCTCCACCAAAAATAAATAAAGCACTTATTGGACATGAAGTCCCACAAGGAGAAATCTAGAGAAAGCATTGCTCGCTTAATCAGCAACACCGATTGCAGGTCTAACATGTAAACACGCAAAGCACACTTTCTGTAAACTTCAATGCACACTATGTTAATTGAAATGAGAGAAGACAGTTTTACTATTGTCTCTGTAAAAACACCCTTTCATCGTTTTTCTCAGTTACACACAGTCTGATGGATCAGAGAACTGAGCAAGGCTGCATTTTGATAGAAATCATGGATCTCAAATGTATCTCATATTTTATCAAGACTGAGATCAGTTTAATCTGAAGTGGCAAATGACATTATATATGTCAGACTTTGCCTTTCAAGTTGGGCTAGTATCACATCAGCCATAATATCTGAGAGTATCTAAGTCATAGTATCTGCATGTTGCAATGTTGTCTGGCGACTGATATGCAACTGAAAGAGCAGAAGCACAATTTTTCTATTATTTCATCTGATCTAAGAGCATTTCTTTCTGTTTTCCACCTAACAAAAACATATGCCTTGTTTACATCTGAGCAAGAGATGATGCAATTGGTCTAGGTTAATCTCACGCCACTTGATACTTAAAACCAGGGAGGAATATTCCCGATGTTCATACAATGGATTTGTCAGCAATGAAACAATGTCAAATCGGCTGAATTTGTGTAGTCTGATCCCAGCATTAGTCATTTTCCTTGGCAAATAATTCTGGAGAAACTAGTAAACGCGATACTTACTTCGTATTAACGTCCAGAGAAGCCTGAAACTTTGCCTGCATCGGCCACATGAGGAAATTACACATTCTTTTGTTATTGTTGAAGATGCTCCAAGACTCCTCAAACATAAGCACACATATGCAACATGAACGCTGCCTGATGTGTAATGTTTTCCAGAGTGTGGCTAACATGGTCCCTGCCATAGTAGAACCACAAAGGATCAGTGTGGTCGCACAGCTTCCCCTGCTGTGGTGGGGCTTATTGGACACACTACGCAGGGCTTTCCTATTTTCAATCACTGCTGACAGGACTGAGCTGTTGCCATGGAGATCAGACAGACTCAGTTGAGATGGTTAGGAGAGAGCAAAGTCTAGAAGAACATTCTGATATACAAGGGGAGGAGATGTGACAGACTTGAAAGTTGCATTGTGCAAGAAGTCTGCAACTTGAAATATTGTGTTCCTTTCAGGTCTGTTAATCTTAACTGGATCTGATTAACTCAATAACTCTATTTGGGGTCAGAGAGACCTGTTTGTCTTACTTTTAATTGGTTTAGAAGCATTTCTAATTGGCATTATAAATTACTCCGAAAGAGAAAATTATAGTCAGGTAACCAACTTTAACTTACTTGCTTTTAAATTCTGGAATTTTTTTTATTTGAGACCTCAAAATGCTTTCAACTTATACAAATTGATATTGACTTGTGTGATAATGGGTCATATTAGGCATGTAAAAGTCCCTTATTTGGTAGATGGCAGAAATGTTTATGTCATATTCATTCATTAGTTCTAACTGGATCTGAAAAAAGACAAAGAGGGGACACAATCAACCAAGTTTTAAGAAATGCTAAGAAATGCAAGGAAGGAAATGAAGTCAACAAACAGTCTGGTTTAGAATAGGTGATGAGATGACAGTAAACTGTCGGAGGTAATGGCAGGAGTTGGAGAACGATGATGATGATAATGACGATGATGATGATGATGAAGATGGAGTAGTGTGATCCTTGTTATGGTACTTGTCAGAGTAGTGGCAATGCAAGGAAAGACAAGACTAGGGCATATGGCTCTGCCACTTTCAATATAGCACACTGTGGCCAAAAGGTCAGGAGTTTGTTGCAGTGGGGAGCCGGTATAGCAGTGGGCTAAATAAAGCAATGAGCTCAGCAAACACTGACTGACACACACACACACACACACACACACACACACACACACACACACACACACACACACACACACACACACACACACATATCCTGGAATGGGAACACCGCTGACATTATGAGGAGCCATACTACATTTCATCACTGTACTTTTAAGATGTCCACGGCCTTTCAGCTGATTTAACGCTGCGGGCGTTTGTTTGTAGACTGCAAGTTTAAAACACACGGATTAACCAGTTTGATACATCAATCAATCCGGGCAATTACGAAAGGCGGCATTTCTCCTTCAAAGTCTGCCGAACCTGTGGGACCAGTTTTACACGTCTGAGAAAAAAACGTCCTGGATAGCAAGAAATGAATCCCATCTGCTAGCATGTGGAGGGAAAACGAAATCACACTTCCAACGGTTGGAAGACATTAAGACCAAAAAAGTGAGCGGCGTGAGGCAAGTCGCCTTTTAATCCGCTCAGGAAGGCAAACTCAAAACTAAATTCACGTAGAAGTTCTGAAAACATCGTAGAAAGTCAGAGGAATTCAACGTCAAACGTCTAACTCAATTTTTGAGCGGATATATCACGGTGCTAACACTCTCGGGCTGACATGCTAGGTGGTTAGCTTACAGGCTAATACTATCCCAACAAACTAAAACTAAGTCGGGAGAGACGCCGGGGGAGAGGGGGGGCACTATGTGAAATTTCACCAAGCTTGAACGAGGAAATTACAAGAGAACTCCTCGTAATACACACGAGGTTCTGAATCAGCGAAGCGGCGGCAGAGAAATGCGAAATATGACAAATATCCCAAAACTTCCAGCTCACACACACGACGCGGGGCAGCAGCTGCAGCGTGAAAGTTGCAGGCGCACAACAAAGAACTATTTGCGAGGAGCACTCACCTTCCAAAAGCCTCCGCCGCGGCGCCGCGACGCGGACACACTCTTCGCCCCACCCGGATGGATACACTTCCCGGCGGGAAGACGCGCGGACAGAGAGAGAAGGCAAAACAAAAACAAAAACAATCGCGTTTGACAGAAAAAGGAGGAATGCCAAGTATGAGTTTGGTATGAAATCAACGCGCGGAGGAAAAAAAAAACGCACAGAGGCGTGGCGTCGAAACACGCGCACACGCAAAAAAAAGTTCTGTGGGTCGCGGCTGAAACTCCTCCCATGATTTCGGCCTCCTGAGTTTTGTAGATGGGCTAGTGTCGTTGTTCTTAAATAATAGAAAGAAAAAAAAAACAGATTGTATCTTAAATCAACCTCAGACATCTGTATTTATCACCAGTGTGACTAATGTGTTTTAATCTACAATGCAAGGCAGGTCAGTGGTTGTAATCCCTTCATATCGGTCTGCTTGTTAGAGTTAACTCATATACACTAAGAAGTTGCTCACCGCTAACGGCTAATTGTGTTGAAAAGCCCCCAACAAAGAAATAAAAAAAGTTTATTTAGCTTTAATTTAACTTTTAAGTAGTTCTAATTTTGATAGCTTTTACGCAGACTAGATTCAAAATGTGAAATCAGTGCTGCTTTCATATCAAAGTGCAGTTAATTGACTCAAATTTAAGATTCAAAGTGTTTATTGTCATAGGTACAGAATGGAAACGTGTTTCCCCGTACAATTGAAATTCTACGGTGTCCATAGTGAGGCAAAATAGGAAGAAAAAAAATCAACAAACAATAAATAATAAGCATATTACTAAAATGAGATCAAATCACCCTTTAGCAGGGTAGGGATCTGCTGCGGGGCTCTGGACCCCATTGAAGTAACACCTGCACATTGTCTTGTCTTAAATAGATTTTTTTTTTTATTATTATTTATTTATTATTATTTTTTTATTTATATAAAGGCATTAGTAAATAGACACATTGAATCAGTGATCATTGTAATCTAAAAGGTGCACTGGGATTTTTCTGGATGTTATGGTAAGTTGAAAGCACAGTTGTTATTTGCAAAAGGTTGCTTGTAAACATGGTCATATTTGTCGGTATTACATATTTATTGTGTCAATAAAAATCCGCACAGAACTTATTTCATCAGTAGTTTCTCTGTTGTCTTTGCATTTGACATGTTGTTGATTTAGTTTCTACACATCTTGCCTCTCAAACCCCCTTGGGGATCCAAAGAAGCTTGAGCCACCCTGGGTTAATAGTTTACATCATTTCCAGTATTAATCTCCCATAATGACAAGGTGTGCGTAATTAGAGGGAAAAGCTCTACCCACACAGCAGCGCTCAACAGTCATTCCATTGTAGAATGAGATATAATGGCCTCTTGACAAGACGTCACGAGACTGACAGAGCGACTTAAAACTTAAATCTTACTCTTAACATGCCTCTAACCGCTGACAATAAGCTCCTTCTCAATGGAGGAGATTAGAAGTAAACATCTGATCTGGAATCCTCGGTGTCCCACTGGTTCTGTAGTCCCGGTTACACTTGGACCTATTTTTATTCACTGAAATCAGATCAGTGCCGGTCAGTTTTGGTGCAGAACATTTTCTAGACTTGAGTGCCCTCCCACCCCCCTTCTCTGCACTTCGGTTCGAGAAGGGTCTGAAGTGATGTGATGTGGCATAGAAGTGACAGGAGTGGGAAGATTGGTAATGAGAAATTTCAGAGGATTTTTGGGGGGAAGGAGAGGAAAGGGATCAGGTTCGGGGAGGGGGGTGGGGGGGTGTTAACCTGTTGACGTCCTTCTGGACTGCTGCTGCTCCTCTCACAACCACTGGAAGGCAGTGTTATGCAATTAATTGGTTTTTCAATAAATAAGCAGCTTTTGGCAGCATTTTAAACAAATTCAACATGATTTGCTATTGCTCACATCAATATAGTCGGTGTAGGATGGTGTAAATTCAAATATATTGTGGAAAAAAAACTAATAAGTTACTCTGGAATAATTAAGACCTGAATTGATGATAAGCTTAAGCTCCCGAGACCGACGGATTTCTGAGGAACAATTAAAACGAGGATCGACCACTGAACTGTTAGAATTCAGCATGAATTATTTCATTTTGTGATTCATGTGTTACTTACAGTTTTAAAATAGTGGTGTGGTTACTGGTCTCCCAGACATGAATATGTGATAAGCTTCTCTACATTAACACTTATTGCTGGACAAACACTGAGAGGACTATCAAGTAAAACATAATACAGTGAACTGACACACAGTCATAGTTTTGTGAAACGCTTACGCTTACAGAAGCCCTGTGAGAACGTACATTGGAATTTATTTATTACTTAACTCAAGTATGTAGTGGAAAATCAGGTTCAAGAGAAGATGACAGATTTTGAAGTCATCTCTTATAGCCGCAGCTCCATGGCTTTGCCACTAGATGTAGCGAGAACACAAGAGGGTTGGTTCCTATTACTCAAGGTCCTCAAGGAAGTTTCTTTTTGCCCTGGTTCTCAGCCTACCTGAGAGGAAACGATTATTTTCGGTCTTCTATTGTCTCAAAATGTCTTCATTCTGTCCTCTGTTGACCGTATTTGAGATTTATTGATGTATTTCCTGAATGTTTGTACATGTTTAACTCCAGGCCTGTATGCTCCATGCTGCATAAAAGAAAAACGGAATAACAAAACAAAAAGAAAAAAAAGAAGACGAGCTTTAGGTACGGTAACTAATCATGTTTTCAGCCAATCAATATGTTAGTTGAACTTGCAGTGTGTTGACTGAGTTTAACTCTCTAATTTCAATGGACTTTTTCCTCTTTCATTACTGAAAAAAGAACAGAGACATTAAAAGTTGGTTCTTTTTGGTTTGTTAAATAGTCATATTTATACATAGCATTAACCAGATATGATAAACATATGCATTTGGGCAGCAAGGTAGCTGTAATATATATTAGCCACAGCTAAAACTGCAATTTTATGCATTTCATTATAAATCACATGGTTTGTAAAATGAACATCTGAATGTTCTTATAAATGTTGTTTCAGCCTCGTCAACCTGTTAGTTTGCAGAAATTATTCCAATGTTCGCATGGAGAAACACACATGGGCTAGATTGGACCACTTGTCCTTATTGTTTTCACTTTTGAAACTCATTCACTCTTCCTCTAGTAAATATTTGGAATTTATTCGGGGGAAATCAACAAGAAAATGATGGGATTGGGGGCCTTAATTCTGCATTATATTATTATATCACAATGGTCACAACGTATCACAATGGCCTACATCAAATTTATAATGTATTTGATAAGTAGAACAACTTTAATTCTTGCTTTGACCCCTTGCGTCATGGAAGGAGAGGGCCAATGAGTATTTTGATATTGTAACTCAAAATGCAACCAAGAAGTGATGAGTGGAAAAAAACGTTACATTTTTATCAAGTTCTGAAGTGACGCTTTTTTAAGTCCTGGTCTTACTTCCACTAAGTCTCTGGGAAGACCCCAGAGGTATCTATCTAACCAGAAAGGAGCTTTCACTTTGAGAAATTCAGTCATACTGAAAATATGTCAACAAAAGACTTCTTTAAATCAAACTATATCTTTGATCACTAAATGTAGGATAAAGAAGAGTGTCTCTCATCTACTTTTTTCATATTAACTAAATTAATTACAAATGACGATAACGCTTCTTACTGTCTCTGTCTGTCAGTAAAATTTAAAAGTTCATGTTTAAACATTATACCTATGGGAGATTATGCTCATGGTTTTCTATTTAAAATGAATTTTCATTTGGAAATCAAAAGAGAATATATGGCCCAATGATTGAAAAATAGAGATACTTGTTCTCTAACATTGCAGAATTCAGATTCACAGAGGGGAAAGTGAGTTTGCAGTAACTTTAAAACCCCCACCATTGCAATGAAACCTGGATTTTCATTTTGAAACCAACGTGTCCATATCAATGTATTTTTTAATGCGAGAAACAGAGCTGCTTTGGCGATTGATTTTATGAGAAATAACAAGGCGATATTTCCCTGCCTGAACTGGGCGTGATCACCTAAACAGTGTTATCTGATTCAGCTGTCACAGTCAGTTAAGGCAAGCCTGATATTAAGACCCCTGCAAAGCCTTTTGATATTCTGCATGAAAGTTGAAGGATTTTCACATTTGTTTTTTTTTCATACCAAATTAGATCGAGACATGCCACCTCTCATTTAAGCTGTAAATATGCCGAAACGATAACGTTAACCGCCCATCATAGGCCGCTATCTTTGTATGTATGACATAGAAATGGTCATTACATTAAGGGTGCAACTGCCTTGACAACTGTACACTACAGTCTAGCAGTGACTATATTTGTCCTCCCCTCTTTCTCTCTATTGCAAAGGGACAGGAGAGTCAAGAGTTGGAGGGTTGCCAAAAGAGGCCGGTCCGCCATGCAGCTGAAACTTTTACAAGCAGGAAGAGACGCGGGGAGCGATTGAAAAAGAAAAGGACGAAAAGAAAAAGTGAGAGAGACATCTGAGCTCCTTTTCTCTGCCTCTCCCCGTCTCTCCCTTGTCTGTGTGTCTCTGTCTCGAGTCTTTTCTTATTCCTCTTTAAAGCCATACTGTATTTGCCCGCCTTCATTGGCAGGGGGTAAGTGTAGGGCTGGAGGACAGAATGGGAGGGGAGGAGAGGGGGACTTTGGGTTCAGAGAGTTCAGCTGAGGAGAGAAATAAATTCATAAACAACAAAGGAGACGTGACGTCAGGTTGAGGGGCTGTCCAAGCTGCTGGCTGAATCTGAGCCTCCATGGAAGAACCGGATTGTTCGTACCACGTGTGTATTTGTGTGTGTGTGTGTGTGTGTTTGCGTCTGTGTCTATGAGAGTGTTTGTATGTTTGAGTATCTGTGTCTGTGTGCCTGGGTACAGTACGAAACTCTGTGTATGTGTGTGTGTGTGTGTGCTATCTCCACAAAAAGAATCGTGTGGAGTTTAAGCAGAGAAACTGGACTATTGTGGTCTGTTTTGTCTCAGCGGTGAGTGCCTGAGGACTGGGAGAACCCTCCAAGTTTGTGTGTGTGTGTGTGTGTGTGTAGTTTAGCTTTGAGGACTTAATTACACGGGTATTACAGAACCTCAAATGAAACATCAACTGTCTTTCTTACGGACTCGATGAGATTTAATCTCGTCTGAAATTGGCCCGAGCGAACGTTCGAATGCATTTCGGATGAAAAAAAAATTGTTTCTATTGTCAGTTATTTTCAAATTCAATGTCATTTCCAGCGTGAGCTCAGATTGGTCGGCTCGTGTTCGGTTACGTGCTTAAAACGCCTCCGATTGGTCTGCAGTCGGACTACAGTCGGACGGCCATTTATGACTAGATGGATTTATGCGTTTGCTGTTAGTGACTGAGGTCACCGAGAGGGAACTTTTTCGCGGATCCGCCTCGATGTTCGTCCGTCTTGCCGGTGAGAGAAAGCAAAAGGAGATCCAGGAAAGATGCCAACGGCTGAAAAAAGTTGCGTTCAGCGAAATATCCGCCCTCTTCGTTCATTGATTCATTTAGCTGAACTCCTTCAAAACCCCTCCCACTGACGAGGGCTGACATTATCCCCCCCACACCTCCCCCCGATGGATGGAGAGGGCGAATTGAGGGAAGGATGGAGTGAGACACGGGGAAAAGGAGGCAGAATAAAGATGTCGAAAAAAGACTCTAAGTCTCACAAGATGTCTCTTCCGGGCGAGCGATCTTGACCGCTCGCGGCCGTCAGTTCCAAGCTAACAGCCCGCCGGGGCTCCTCGGAGCAGTTGATTACAAAAATATGGCAAGAGTGCACAATATGGCAGAAGTGTCGGGATCTGCTCATCTCCTCCACCATCTGTCTACTGCTGCGGGACAGTTTAAGTACAGTACAAGGTGAGCAGTGTGTTTTGGATGTTGAATGATTAACATACAACTTCTCTGAGTGCTCCCAGCTGCTGTTTGGTGTCACTGTATCGGCTCACAACAATTTACGTGTCCTCTCTGTCTGTTTCTCGTCCTTCTGCCTCACTCTCTTTCTCAACTCTTTTTCTCCGACTCCACCTCTTTCTGTTCTCCCTCTCTCGCTACGGCATGTCCCTCCCTTCCTCTTTCTGTGTCTCTACACCCCCCCAACCCCCCCCAACCCCTTCCCTCTTGGCAGCAGTGCCAAAGTGGGCAGGCAGACTGAGGCAAACACAGCACAGGGCAGAGCAGAGGGCGATCCAAAGGCTGGCGAATTGATAAAGTGTGTGTTTGCGTTTCGAACTCTCCGCTGTCCGTCATATCATTGTCTTTGTCTCGCTCATACAAAACTGCAACGCGAGTCTATTGTGAGCCTGTCTCGAAGCTTTCCTCTTTTTGTTGTGCACACCATGTTTGATACTCCGGCTCGTGTGCGTTTTGTATGTGTGTTATAGGGGTGTGTGTGAGCAGACGTCCCTCTGTCACCCTGTGTACGAACAGACGCACTCACGCCAGTAGGAGGGGATTGTGGGAAGGCGGTGTAGCTCTCAGAGGGTGTGCTCTACTCCTCTTTTTTCCCTTCTTCCCGCCATCACGGCCCTCTTCTCCTCCAGTCCTCCGGCCCAGCCCGCCGCTCACGTACAGGCTCCAGGTATTTTTCCTTTTTATCCTGAAACACTGCTTCCCATCTATTTCAGTGCCCTATAATCTTTTTCCTCTATTTCCTTTCGCCCTGCTTTCCGTCCTTCATCATGGTCTTCCTCCTGTAAACGTGTCTGTCGTTGCCACGCCGCACTCCGCCATTTTGGTTCGATGGACATAACTGGAGAAACTTTCCTGGAGCTCGGGAGGACTTCTTGACCGTCCTCTGGTCATCCTCTGTCTCTTCCTTCCCTTCTCTCTCTTCGTGCCCTCCTCATTCGCTCTGACCGTGCTCTGGGCAACCGGCTCCTACAGGGCGGTAAACAGCCTTTCTGTGGCTTTCTGTAATGAACAGGTGTCGTTTTGTACGCAAGAGGAAGGTCCAGTCTTCTCAGGTTAACTTTGGACTTCAGCTGACCAAGCCGTATAGCTTTTGTCGTGTTCAGGTCAATGTAAGTTAAAGCGCTCACCAGTGTTGAAGGGTTGCACCCATGACACGACTGAGACACTTGGCACGTCTCTTATCAAGCAGGGCCGTTGCGATAAGTAATATAAGGGTAATAGTATTGACGTCGTTTCTCATTCCTGTCACTGTGTGTATGCACTTTTTGTCCTTTGTGAAAACTATGTGACAGTTTTTTTTTTTTTTACAGGGAACACGTTTGTTTATGCGTCAGATTGAGGTGTGGCAGTTTGTTAAGAGGTGGCAACGATGTTTGTCTCGGGCCAAAGGCTTCTGTTTCTCCTACTTTTCACTCTGGTGGCAGTTTGGCAATTCATTGAGAAATCAAACCCAGTCACATCAAACATACGACATGAGACGGACAGGTTGTTCCGCGATAATTGCTGTAAAATTCTTTTCTCTCTTTCACATTTTTTCCAGTAATATTTCCCCAGCGTGCTAAAACACACACATCCAAAGTGTCACTTGCCGTATTCTTTCTTATTTCCCTTCAATCAGATACATATTAATTCATACGAATGGCCCCGACACGGGCGAACGAATGAAAAAAACGCCCTCTCCGTACGATCAGAACAAAAAACACCTCCGAATAGACTCCTCGGGAATATCCGACAGCGATTAAAACGATTTGATGTATCTGGAAATAAACGAACGCCTTATTTTTAGTAACTTATTGTCTCTTGGTGGACATAGGGTTTGGTGTTAAAATGGCGCCTTGGTGCCACGTGTTTAAGAAATAGAGAATATGGGCAGACCCTCTCCCCTCACAATTCGTGAGCAAACTATTCTCAATACTACTGCGTCAGCCTCGGCCACTTCAGTTTTCTCCGCTAGGGCAAAACACAAACACGTTCATTTAAAGGTGAATTTCTAAAGGCGCCCCTCTTGTTATGTATATGAACGTGTCAGAGAATATGAAAGGAAAAGGTGAAAATAACAGGAGAAACAGAGAGAGAACACTGGTTTACAGACAGAAAGAGACGTAGGAGTGGGAGAGTTCTTTCCCCGCCCCTCGCGTATCCTCAGATGAACTTATCGTGTTTCTTCATAATGCCTCTGAGTTTTTTCTAGAGGCAGTCAGGCTAATTTCCTGCATTCAGCTGATTGGTTGATATCTTGGCTGACCGGCCGTGGTTTGCAGCAAGGCAACAGGAAGTTCCTCTTCTCATGCAGGAAGCAGCAGCTGTTTCATCCTAACATAAAGCACTTTGCACGCTTGTATGCAGACTTGTAGTCCATTCACGCAGACACACGTGCGCACTTGAAAGCGAATTATTGTGTGAATTTGTTTGTGTGTGTGTGTGTGTGTGTGTGTGTGGTCGGCTTTCTGTCTCATCAGAATGCTACAACATGTGGGTGTGCAGCAACATGCAAGTCCAGGCATCTGTGCTATCAGAAACATTTGAAACCATGGTAACTACTCGTGTCACCAGTACTGACAAGGATATAGAGAGGATGAAGAGGAGGATAAAATTGTGTGAGGTAAATGTATAAATATATGTATATGTTTTTTTTAAATAGAGGTCTTTTATAGAGTATTTCTTACATCACTATTACTGCAGTGTATCTGCATATACAGAAGATACACACCTAAATCTATTTATGTGTCTAGTTTTAAATCCATAAATATAATTAAATAAAGAAGAATGAGAAATTTACCTCACAGGCTCACTTAAGAGTATCTTGTGTCAGTATAAACAATTGGAATGGAGAGCCTATGCTCCGCCACCTCTCTCAAAGACTTATTATTGTACTTGTGCGAACTTAAACTTCGACATGCAAAGTAATTGGGACGGTGTGAGAGTCAACACAATGGGTCTTTTATACTCCTACATAATCTAGGTCATACTAACATTTCATCAAACATGATGCCCATGATGTTTACCTAGCTGTCTTACCAGTCAGTCTGACATTTGCTTGTGCAATCCTTTGACTGGCAAAGAAGAGGAGTTAATTACAAAACACGGGAAGCATATTTACAAAACGTTGGAGTTTTTTCCCCGATTAAATTACAATTTAGCAAACCAGAATCAGAGTTTAAGCTTTTGGGTTTTTTTTTTTTCTCAAGTGTACAAGTCAAGCAACTGTGCAGTATCTGTCAGCGTGTGGTGATTGAGTTTATGCTTTTTTTTTTTTTTTTTTTTTTTTTTTTTTGCGCTTATGCGAGCAGAAGCCTTGTGTTCGCACCGGGTTAATGAGCATATACAGAACATGTGAATGGGCGCAACACCAAGCAGGCAAAAAGGAGGCTCTTATGATATAAAAATCAAACCTTCCATGGGCGAGAGGAACCATGAAATATAAAATTCAAAAAAAGACATAGAGGCACGCTTCAGAGAATAAGCACCTGTTCTCTAATCTACAAGATGTCTAGACTCTGCATTTTGACAGAGACAATAGTAAGTCAAAAAGGGTGCATCAATTTGGATCATTTCAAGTGTGGGAATTCTTCATTCGGCCATTTATTGTGTGGCATACTTCCTCTGCCAACTCCGGCTCTGACACCCCTCCTCCTCTTTGCCCGACATCACCACCTCCTTCCTCCCTTATTGAAATTCTGCCTGGCATACAGACACTGCCCGTTTTTGGCACAAAACTCAGAGAGAGAGAGAGAAAGAGAGAGGAGACACACACACACTTAATCACACACACAGACTATGCCTTTACCAATCGTCTGGTGCCCCCCATTGTGTGTGTGTTTGTGCCAAGCATTCATCAAATCTCGCGGACCAAAGGACCAGGCAGTCTAATAGGTGTTTCCCCTGCCTCGACTTCCTGCAGAAATCAGCTCCGACCGTAAGGAGTTTGGTTGGCAACCAGGCGTTCTGTATGCGTTTAGGGATTTGCTAATTAATTTGTGTGTTTACGTCGTTTGCATTGTCTATGGAATTAATCTGACAAATCCGGCTTCCTTTCACAGTGGAGGACAGGAAGCAGAGGCCTATTGTTTCTAGGATACTTTTCATCTTGATTTTTCTAGCACGATTTTTTGATTTCTGAAAGATTGTGTTTATAACAACTTTTGTCTACATTACTTCTGATACCACTGCAGATTCTCAGCTTAGTGGTTGTTTAAATGTAGTTGGTGTTAGAAGTTGAAAGTTTGACCTGCGCCTTTAAGTGATAGATTTTTTTCATGCAATCATTTTGATGTAATGGAGCCATTTTTATAAAAAAAAATAAAATATATATATATATATATATATATATATATATAGATGCATTGCTTCATATGCTTAACGATTCACTCTTCATGAGTGTAAAATTTGTGGGGTAAATAATCTCTCTGAAACTTTTAGGGGGGAAAAAGGACATTTGCTTCGAAGCGAAGCTGCTTCTGGAAAACCCAGTGAACACATTACTGTCTCCCCCTAAATAAGATTAACATACGAGAGCAGGAAATTGCCTCCAGAACAACGGAGTTGGACACCACAAAATAGTGTTATCGGAAGGATAAATGAGGACAAGGTCCATGTTTCTTGACTCACACAGAATAATGCCGATCCGGATTTACTGCCACATAGCCATGATTCTGGTGCGGCAGATGCACGGACAGACTTTTCAATGGTCGGATGAGAGGAGGTTATTATCGTCAAAGTCCTCTTTGCTGCCCGGTCGGCCTGAAGCACATTTATTTTGGTGCTGTTGACCGATAAAACGAGTTGTCGCAGCTGAGACTTGCACGCCACTTTGCCTGCCACAGACTAAGTCCACAATTACCAATGGCACCCGACAGAGTTCGGATGATTCAGATGAGGTCCCAAAAGAACCTGGAGGTGCTCATAGACTGGGATTTTATAGTAAATGTAAATTGGCATATCAAGTATTATTTAGAAATCGGTATCAAAATAGCACTTGTTATATGTGATTCTACATTGTTAGTTATATTTTTGTCGCAAAAGAACTCCATCTGTTTTCCTTCCTGGTTATGCTCAGATGTCCTATTAAATCGTCATTACATGTACTCGTATCCCCTCCAGTACGTGGTGTCATATCAATATCGGTCTGTTCCAATGTCTTCTAAATACAGCATCAGCCAGGGGACTTTTCCTGGCGACTAAACACATCTTGTGGAACTGTCACTGGCATGGTGGCAGAGGTCGGCATGGTGCCAACACACCCCTGCCCCCCTTTGTCTGTCTGGTCTTCTAATCAGACTAGCAGGGTCTACTGCATGTTAACTATGAGCTGGTCTGGACCAAGTCTCTGGGGTCGGGGCTTTATGCTAATTAATGCAAGTAGCGTAGCTCCTAACCCCTCCTCTGTCTATCAGGGGCCTGGGTCTGGCATTTAGTCTGGCACTCATTAACCCTTCAGTCGCTGCCAGTCGTATTCGCCCGAAGGGCCCATTAGAGTTGAAAGGATAAACAAGAGCTTTCTGAGTGACCGAAATAAAACTTTGGGGCACTAAAACACTTTCTGCTGGCTTCACTGTCATTAATTGATTTTTGGCGAGACCACAATGCTTCGATACACAATCGCAGGGATGTCTATGCGTGCTGTATTTTCAGCTTTTCCAAAAACTCCAGCTGTCTAAGTCAGTGTTTCTCTCCAACAGGGTGTTGGAGCTAGTGTGTTCTCTGGGTCCTCGGTGGTTTACATAACATTGGATCCCTACCGGTATTGATTGAACCCGTTTTTATCAAGATACGCGAGACCCGACGAACCATCTGAAGGGTAGACCGTACAGTTTATTGAGCAAACCTAAAATGGCCGATGTACAAGACGCCATTTTGTGTTTCCTTGTTTTGTTTTGGGGGACAGGATCCCAGCCTTGTATTCAATCAGAGGCAGCTGGCGGTAGCCATGTTTGCAGGCATCTGTGTGTGTACCTCCATCTCACAGGCAGCAGCCAGCCTACTCAGGGATAGCCCACTGGAATTAGCTCAGTTTTTGGCAAAAACGGAAATGAATTCCTGGCACAGAGGCAGCGGCTTTTTTTTTTTTTTTTTTTTTTTTTTCTCTTTCGATCACATGCCAGAGTCTCAGGAAGCCAGTGAGTTGTTTGTTGGGCTTTCACACGTTAGCGCTCTCACTTTTCGATGCGTGTTCATCAAATTGTTTTCCTTTGATTTATGCCATTGGAACCGATATCTCGAAGCGACTCAGCACCCTGCCGAAAAAGCAGCGTTAATTAATTGGGATGCGCCAATGTCCGGACATTTCAGAATGCTCAAGGAGTGATTATCATGTCTAAAAATCTTGAAGTAAGAGGACTTGTCTTCATGAACCACAAGCAACTGTCAGCTATAAGACTTTCAAGCATTACCCGGAACTGACTACAATAACAGCGATACCGAGAATAAAAAGTCAAACAAGTCCCTGCGGTGACTGAAGTGGTCAAACTTTCATGTGTGTAATATCCATTTCAGAATTGATGTTCATGCATGTGTTTAACAAGAATACTTAAGATAATTGTTTATCTCGTCTCTTCTTTTTACCATTGCAGGACAGGGGGTTACTGTTGTGATTCTCTGGTGACGAAGCAAGATGGATGCTGTCCTTGGGGCTGAGGTAGTAGATTGAATAGTTGTGGGGTTGTGTAACCTCTCTTTGAGATAACTATACAATCTACTGTCTTTCCTAAGGAGACAGCCGAGTCTGCCGCTCAACGCGACTGTCTCCCGCCGACGCCGTCCTCTCAAAACGTGCACTCGCAGCAACCGACGCCACATTTTTGTGACAACCGAGTTCTCTTTTCTCTGAGCCGACAGGGTAGGCTTAGGCTTCCCAACAGGTGGTCGTGCACGCCGTTTGATTCGGGCTTTGTCAGGGTGAGGTAGTAGGTTGTATAGTTTGGTGGGTGGGACTGCACCCTGCTCAGGTGATAACTATACAGTCTATTGCCTTCCTTGAGGAGTCCAAATGGCTCTGAGGAATATTGACAACACTGCGAGGCTTCTATTTCATTTATCCCTAAATGTGGTATTAAAAACAGGTACGGATGCATTGGAGTGATAAGTTAATTTAAAAAATGTCACGTGAATAAGTCTAAAAATGTACATTTCAATAAAGTCATATGCGTCAAATGAGTGGTTGATATGTGGGAGCTCTGAAAATGTTTTTTGGACTAATTCGATTCTGGAGGCTGTGGTTTGAGTACAACTGCGCTGTAAATTGATTAGTATAGACTGCACTCTAGTGGAGGGTTCAGAGATTGCTTATTTGATTTAATGACAGGTAGAGATCAGGCGGACCGGACAAGTTGAAACCAAACACCAGGATTGGAGATTCAAAGGCCAATTTTGTGCCTGATTTTTATCAGCCTACTTGTTTGTTTCACCAACAGGCCATTTTAAATAGTTACACGTTTACACGTTCTGTTAACGTGCAAAAATATCCCTGTAATCTTTATTCCATTACTATGAAATGGACTTTCACCTGACACACAACCTCTGCAGAATGACAACACCAAAACTGCTTTAGGAAAACAATGTTTCTTTGACTCACCAGCAAACCGACCCTTGACTGTCGGCCTGTTGGATCTGTGGTACTGCAGGAGCGACGTGAGAGAAGAATTGATGTGAGGGATCCTATAAGTTTAATTTAAATATTATGTATCTGAGAGAGGTTGGAAAGGGTCAATTTGCATGATACACAAATTCTGAATTGTTATATAACAGGAAAAGGAAAAATATCCATTATTGAAAACCCAAACAAACAATAGAAAGCACATATGAGGCACCGGAGTGCATATTTCAACCCCAGTGTCCCTGGAGGAAGCCGTAAACAGGAAAAGCTGGCAAGAGAAGCTCAGCACAGCTGAGAAGCGAGCAAATGTCAGGGCTCAGATTTCCGATCTGTCACATATAACGGCCAAGACATCGCAGCCACACCTACAGGGAAGGGCATCGCTGTTGAGAAAACTCTGGAGAATCCAGACCCACAAAGGGTATCCCAAATACAGGCAGACACTGCATATATTGACAGATTGCCCAGAAAACAGGTCACAACAATCAGCACCTTCTGTGTTTAAGCCACCCCGTTCCACTCAAGTGAGAAAAACATTTCTGTACAATTATGGACTGTAGGGTTATGGAAAGGTGAGATTAATTCCTCATTTATTGTAGGCCCATGTAAACCCTTGTAAATGACGTGCCTCTATTCATTATATAGGCAAACTTTTTTTTTTTTTTGACCATTTAATGCTTAATGGGTGTATTTTGTCGTCATCAGTGATAAAACTATCATTTAATAATTCATATTAAGCCTTGCAAACTGAACTTTCTCTATGGATGGTTTTAATGTTGATTAATGATCTAATAAGTGTTGGTCAACTTAAAAAATAAACAGATGGACAGAATGACACAGAGAGATAAATACATAGATGGACTGATATACAGATGGCTCTTGCATTTTTAAAAAGCTAAAAAAACATTTATTTCATCTTTGGAAAATAATTTAGTACGGACAGTTACATGAACTCATTTGTAATATGTTGACAAAATGACCTATGCTGAATAAATGTAGTACAGAATCACAGAAAAAGAAATCACACTATCTTTTTTTTTTTTCCCAGAGTATTATGCAAGGTTCTACTTATAAAGTAGATTACTTTACAATCTATTAGATTTACATGGAGTTTAATAGTGTCTTGTTACATCTTGAGCTCCGAGCTGCAGTGTATTATCTTTTGGCTTTTTGAATACTTAGTATTCTTTAAAAGACTGATTATCCATAATTCCAAGGTTATTTCATATACACATTGTTCCTTATGGTTCCTTAATAGAACTGCAGTCTCCCTGCAGGCTTCTCAGTGTCTTCTCATCAAAGCGGTATGTGAGTTTCCTCTTAACTTTATGTATCTCGCCGGTGCGGGAGTAATTCCTCAGCGCCCGGGCCATTTTCTGGTAGGTCATAGGTTTACGATTTCCCTTTCGTCTGCCCCACATCTGTGCCAGATGCTCCTTGTTTTGGGAGGAAAATTGGAATATGCCAGAGGAGGAATGAACCCACCAGATGCAACTTCTCATTGAGGGTATCTGCAGCATCTCAAAAAGGAACTGGAACAAACGTTCCTTCCTCTTTCCTGCTAAAGAAAGGATGTGAATACAATTATCTGGTAAGAATGACTCATAAATGTGAATACGTGTGGAAGGATGCATCTTAACACACTGCTAGACACAATATAAATCACATACAAGTTTGTGACACTGGGATTTGTCAATGTTTTGAGGCTGCTCCGAACTGTGTTGCAAAAGTTGTCCGTGCAGGAATGTTTGTGCGTACCTGAGAATGCAGTGTGTGGCGGGGATTCTACGTTCTTTCTGTCTCCCCTGTCAGAGGCCGGAGACGGCGTGTCGTTGTATTCCTGGTACTGCGAGCAACTGGACTGAGAGTCCGAGTCGACACACGTCGGGGCCTCGTACGAATACGAAATGTGATCCTGCCACAAAGCGAGAGATAATTCACATTTACTGTTGTTCAGTTGATTAGCGTGAGGGGATTGAAAATCTTAAGCATAACCAAAGCTCAGCAGCAAGATGCAGACAAACGTGAATTTAATGAATGTTTCGCAGGATAAACTATTGAAGGGATCAAGCTCTACTTTACCAGTAATTTTCCCATCAACTTACCCATCGGTCATCACGGGAACCCGACCATCCAGGGGGTGGAGCTTGCTGCTCACAATCTTTGTCTGTAGTGTGTGAGCCACAGTACCACTCATATGCATGCTGACCCGACCAACTGTTCTCTATGAGGCACCCAAAAAAAAATCAAATTAGAGGTATAGAAACGCATCGAAACAAAAACAAATATCCGCATCATTCCGCTTACCTATCATCCTAGTTCCTTGGAGGGAGTGCGTGAGCTGGGTCACATTAGTGAGAGGTGAGGCAGGTGTATGTGCAGGCTGGACCTCCAGCGAATGCTCTTGTAAGTACTCCTCAATTACCTCAAGATCCACCTCAGGACAGGCAGAGGGAGCGACTCCGTTCCAGGGACCTCGACCTCCACTCAACCTGACCCCGGTCACATAAGCCATCTGAAGAAAACAAGTTCAGTCAGAACTCACAAAAGGTGGATTTAGCAGAGGACTTTATTGAGGGGAAGCTGAATAAAGTAGCATTTTGTTTTGTGAGTGTTGAAAAAATAATGGCTTGTTATGCATGTTATTTTCTCACACTGTCATTTTTTCCACATTTGACGCAACAAATGCTTACAAACATATATAGTTATACATATATATAGTTGTAATAGTATAAATCGAACATGTATTTTTCTCAATTAAGAAGACTTAATTCTTGTTTAGATTGAGCAAAGACTACCACTCACATGGAGGTGCCCATAAACTTACATGAGGATTAATAAACTGGGATCATTACTGCACAGTGTATTGTATATCTCTTGGAAGTGAGCCAGGTAAAACACAATGTGACCATGAGTAATAGTAGTTTGACTGTCAAATTTATGCAAGTGTAAATGTCTGTCTACTCCAGCCAGTTAACACTCAGGTATGGTTTTGTGTGTCCTTTACTCTTTGCTTCCAGACAGTATGTTATAGCACAGAACATATTTTTTCAAGCACAATTCTATTAAGGGAAATACATCTGTCAGCTCAGAACAAAAAGACTTGGTGCAGCTGTGATGAATTACAGTGGTAGTGATTCTTATTCATCAGTTCCATCAAAGAAACACAATGCTAACAAATGATTAATTAACAGATATAAAATAAAATCTCCCACTTACTGTTTCCATTTCTGTCAGCATTCTAAAAAAAGATCTGGAAATAGAGAAGACTTTTATTATTCCAGAATCATAGCTACTGCTTTTACAGCTTGAAGAGGGAGGTGAAAGACATCAGATGCAACACACACACACACACACATGCACGCACACACACAGTAGTTTCTGTGTGAGGACTGTACACAGTTATATACCAGAAAAAAAAATGGTGAATGAGTGGTAGCAGTGAGCATAGCAGTACCTTTTTTATAAAGCTGGAGGTGTGTCCCAGTGTCTGGAGCAGTGAAGTGATATCCTCAGGGAGCAGAAAGGACACTCACCTGTATGATGCTCACCTGGCGGGGGGGAGGGGGGGGGTCACCACTTTATAGTCCTTGCAAACATCCCACACACCCTCCTACCACTCCACTCTGGCCAATCCCTGCTGGCCAAACATCTTGATAAAGAGGGGGTGGTTTGGAAGTCGTGCTAACTTTTGTTGTTCAATATTATGCATTTTTCCCGAAATAATATCAATATCAACGTTTGGATTACGACATGTTACTGTAATCTCTCGCTCTTGTTTGTTTTTCTTTACATGTATCATAAAGATCATGCTGATCTGATTTTGTGTGACTGAATCAAGAAATTTCATTATGTAGTCCATATCAGTCTTTGCTGCAGAAATACTGACTCAGGAAGGTACGGCTGACGTAGGCCGCAAAATTTGGGACTAATAGGGGAGTATTTGATGTACACACACACACAGTATCTCCAACCTGGCACAGTGGGGTTAAATACAATAAAATATAAACTTAAAATATAATATCAGGGTCATCATAAGGCTCAGCCATTCTGTGATAGAGTGTAAATGGTTCCATTACTTTTTTAAAAAGTTTGAATTCAGAAGGAACAACCTGTATTTTATTCAGACACCGGAACACTGGTCTTTCTGTTTCCCACTGCATGATATCAGGAGGTCTTTGTTACCCGTGGTCATGAGGGTTTACACATCCTGTCTAGATGTGTCTTGTGGACTCGGAAAGTACCGTCTTGGACCTGAGGGAGGTCTGTCTGAACTCTCGGGGGGAAATAACGGTGCAGTTCACGGACCTCGGGATCACCTCCCTTTTTTAGGCAGATGATGGAGTCTAATCAGGATTTCACCTCCAGCAGTAGGAAGACTGCAGCGTGGAAAAAAAAAAAACAAAAAAAAACTCAAGTTCTATGGTGGTAGCATGCTACTGCTGCTGCTGCTGCTTTTGTTGCTGTAACAATCAAACAGATTTCAAGATTTTCATCCAGAAGATTGATGTTTCATCCCTAAAAAACAGGAGGGTCATCAGCAGTAACTGAAACTGGGCATTGAAAGTTAGTCAGTAGAGCTTTTTTATTTTCAAATCACCCATTGAATTACATTTGGAATCCATAAAAATGAGACAGTGGTCTTGAATGACCAAAACTACATTCTGCATGGAGCCACTGGGGAAAGGATCTGAGGGAACATCTGGAGTTATCAGGAGTTCCCTATCTTTTCACACAAACGACAATTCTCCCTAAATACCTTTTGCATTGTAGTTTCTGCACATTTCACATTTTAAATATCTAACTTTACCCCTTTATCCAGTTACTTATACAAATTATTGACTGGTGCATAAACACTGTTTTTCCAACTGTCCCTTTGTTCAAATCATTGTGGGGAAGCAAAAAAAAAAAAAAAAAAAGCTACAATTGTTGTTGTTACTACAAGTCAGGAAGCCTTGATGTCACCGTCAGTAGCAAAGTATGATGCAGAGAGTTTGGACTGTTCCTTTTAACTGAGGTTCCCTTTTTTTGTAATTCATTTGAATGTAGATTCCAGTTGTATATTTTTGCAGGAGGCGTGTAGAGGGATCTCCCCAGTTGATATGGCTATGAGACAAATATTTGAATTCATTATAATGGAGTAGTAGAGAGTATAGAATATATTAACACATGAGAGAAAATGCATAAACATAGATTTTTAAGGACAACCTGAATGTACCATAGGGCAACACAGTCCTAACCCTTACCCTCATAGCAAGAAAGTTTGTGGTTCAATTCTTACAGGGGACCTCACTGTGTGGAGTCTCCATGTTCTCCCCGTGTTTGCCTTGGTTTCCTCTGGGTTCTCCAGTTTCCTCCCACAGTCCAAAAACATGCAATACCTTCACTGGAGACAATACATTTCCCAGGCACGTGAATGAGAGAGTAAATGGTTGTACGCGCCAATATTTTGCCCTCTGATGGTGACAGGCTCCGGCACGCCACGACCCTGAGTGCAGGATAAGTGTTACAGATAATGAAGAAATGAATGAATGAATGAACGAGCTCTGAAACCAACTTATTTGTAGTAAACTGCACATATCTGTATTTTCAGATTAAAATGTGACGTACACAAAATCTGAAAATCAACCCAATACCCCGCCACTCACCCTTAAGAGTAAACATAGTGATTCAATAAAGGAATTGGAGCGAAGCTGTCATAAAACCTCAAGGCAAACTTTGAAATGGTCTGAATTTAACTTTGTTGTTTACGCACAATTCTTGTATTCAGACATCTTTCTTCATAGGAGTGTGCATAGCTCTGCCAGGGATAATAAAAATTGATGATGGTCTCTGGCAGATCATGTCACTTTGGTTATATCTGCATGGGGTTTGCTGGAATAAACTTGTCAATTTCCTCAGAAATGCAACATCACAATAGCCCATAGGTCTTAAACCAGAGACTTACGATTAACACCGGACAGCCGAAATTGTTTCCTTTTCCTTTAACACAGATATTTGTTGTTTGGCTAGCGAAGCAAGGAGATGATAAATCTTGACGAAGTGCCAGAAGTCTGACAAATCCTTGGACTTATAATGTACAAGCATATGTAACAGGGGAGGCAGCTGGTATTTACACCCCACAGTTTATTCCTTGGCTATCAATTTTATATGATTTAAAAACCCATCTGCTTACAGGAATGACATCAATAACTTTACAAGTTCTCTGTTTTTAGTGGGGAAATTCATCACACTAAAGTATCACCGATGGCCCCAATGTTGTTGGCTTATCAGATAACACACAATGGTCACAGCGGGCCAATACATTAATGCGTATCAGCCGCAACTCCACTAGTAGATTTGAACAAAGACAATATTCCACAAAATGTTGTTCGGGATTTCCGGGCTCTAATTTCCCAACTATAAAATGTGCACACACTTATTTATGCATCCAGCTGTGATGTGATGTTATCGCGCACAGTCCTGAGAAAAACATGTGACCCATATACTTCAACAGGATAACAATAATCTGCAAAGAGCAGAGAGACAATCTAACAACCATTATACAAAACAAAACAAAACAAAACACAAATTGGGTTTCAATTAGGCATACTGTTTCTCCCAATCACAAACCCCTACATTTGTCAATAATGCTCCAGTGGAAGACTGCAGTCCTCCAGCAAAGGTTCCTCAATATTGGACATACAACTCTGGTACTCTAAATACAAACAACCCATCAAATAAGTCTTCAGAAATGCTCTCTCGTCCCATTTCAAATACAAAGAAAACTTTTGCGCTCCTTGAGGAACATCTTCACACAGTGTGACAAAGTCAGGCATTGTCAGAATCCCCACACCTGCCCAATGCCTTTCTGGGAGTTTGATGCAACATCCAGATGGTACCTCTCCACCTCCCACATCAGCTCCGGCCCATTCCATTATTCTACTTAACATCTCTTGGGTAAGGTCAGTGACGTTCTGAATCATTTTTCTGTCCTCAAATTCTATGAACATTGTTTCTTTCACAGTTACACACAAAGAGTGAGGGCACACATAACCATTTGAACTTGGTGGTAGAACCCAAATGTACCATTGTTGTAACAATGGCAAAATTACATATTTGAAGTAAATACTGGAAGTATTCATTGTGGAGTTTTTAGTAAGAGAGTTGAATACAAACTTTACGCTGCTTAAATACCTCTTAAGAGGGTGTAAAAACCCTTTTTATCCAGTTTTGTTTCAGAAGAAAAAAAAAAAGACTGGATAAACATGTTTGGAAAAACCCTCAATGCTGATGTGAAATGGGTGACAGTTGGAATCCCTGTAACTTAGTTTGCACCTGGAGGATACAAGCAAGGTGATAAAACCATTGAGACATTTGACCCCTGCCGTCCAAATCACATGTGGGCTTTACACCCAACCGACTCAGAAGTAATTGTTGTTATATCTGAGCTACAACCACATGATCCCATTTTGGACTTCACTTTCTGGCGGTTGTGCTGACAATTTTGGGAGGATATGATTTCACACACAAATCATGGCTTGAACAGATGTGACATTTTGTTTGTAATTTCAACAACATCTGCACGGGTCGGAGAATGCTGAGCATCACATTGTCCATGTGTGTTTGCATAAGAGAGAGCAAAAGATTTGATCAGCCGTCCAGTGTCAGACACTTTTGCTGTGTAACGGTCACAAAATGGCAGGTGAGTAAGACAAACACACACACGCACACACACGAGCATCTTTTTGTACAATACAGAGGTTTTCAAATGGACTTATTAATATGGCCGCATTTTACTTTTGATAAGTGGGCAAGCAGTTAGGCATGTGTATTTACATGTGTCAGTGTGTGTCCAGGTGTCTGGATAACAGTTGTAGCGGACCACTAGATTAGTTACGCAAATCACCTGTATGCATGCAGGCAACTGGGAATTTCCCAAACGCCAAAACAAAAAAGGTGTGTGTGCTGTGTGAATGGGCTTGGGTGTGTGAATTATTAAGTGTTAAACCCATAATTATATTTTGGAGGAACAGCAACAGCTACAATATATTCAATACAATACATTCATGTATTAAAAATCAATAGACATGTCATGTTGCAAGGTACCTGCATACTAAGAATAAACTGTACTTTTCTGGGACTGATTGTAAGTTATTTGAATGATTTGACCGAAGGAACCATTAAAAACATGATCTCGTCCGATGTTACACTCAAAGCAGAGTCCTAATCGAGGTTGAGGGGAGTCAAATGAACAACCTGGCAGGTGAGAAGGCAGTTGACTCAGTCGTAATGATGGCTTGTGCACACAATAGATATGAGCGACATTGGCATACATGCAAAACTTGAGGTTGACCTCTTCATATTACCACCTTCACCACCCAACATGTCTGTTGTTTGTGGAATCAGCCAGAGCCACTCCCAACAGGAGAGTCACATACCCTTCCGTTGACATAGAGACCACTTCATCTTCTCCTTCTTGGCCCATCTATTTTTAATTCACTTAATATGAACAAAATCACCGCACGTACAAATTGACATGTGATTAGCATTTACCAGAGCTGTGATCCAGTGATCTATGTACAGGAGAATAACATACATCATTCATATGGGAATGTTAAAGATAAGGAATGGGATTGGGAACTGGTGGGACTTTGCATTCCCATGAAAGACTGTTTGTGTCCTTCAGTAGGCTGTCCAACAATCTGTAGTCTCAATAAACCCCCATAAAACCAGACGTGCACACAAACCGACTCACCTTATCGGAATAACACATAAACTAGAGAGCAAAGATTATACATAAATCATCTGTTTTCACAGAGAGATAAGACTAGACAAAGACAGCCAGGGCGAGAGACAGAAACCATATTTGAGCTACAAATATTAAATCAAACATCTCCATGAGATTTCCCATTCACTCTCGAATGAATACAATAAAGTAACCGAGGATTTTGGATGACTGGCGTCGAAAGCGGTTCCTGTCACAAACAGGAGATCAAAAATGCACTAAACTCATCCAAATCATGAATTTTTGTTTATCCTCCAGCAAGACGCAAAGTTTTCAAATCCACACCTGTTTTGAAGACTGGCTTGATAAAAGCAACAGGGGACTACATTTGAGCTGGTTAGTTTTTCTCTTTGACACTGAATATATACCTTACAAAAGGTGACAGCGGTATATCTGTCTCAAGCAAAAATAGAATTCTTTGAATTGGAAGAACACATGCAAGGATCCAACCATACTCATGGAGAGAAACTGCAATTACAAGCTGTATGAAACCTGCATCCAGCTTGTATTCTTTTGGGGATCAGCAATTGACCAGGCGAGGTGTTAACCAGACCATTGGGGTTACCCAAGGATGCTTTGGTATGCAGAAAGGAGGAGGCACAATCGAACAACCGCCTTGTAAACATATACAGGTTACAAGATGGAAAAGTCTTGGAAACCCTCAATGCAAAATGGGGAAAGCTTGGATGAAAGTGGCAATAATATATCATATATGGAGGATGCCTACTGCCACGGTAACAACCCCTATAGCAAATTAAAAGGTGACACTAAATTAACCGAAACATATCCATGTGGCAGATCTGTTTAGGACTTTGCAACAAATTTTATACTCTTTGACTTTATTTAGTCCAAAACATGGTGGTTGGGGAACGGACAAGAAGCTGGTGCAGTACAATAATAAAAACATGTATTATGTAAAGACAGCTCTCTGAGCTCTCACCCAGTAATAACAATTTTTCCAACACCTTTCCTGGTCGCTGACAAATTTGTATGTCTGGGACGTCAACCTTAAATATACCCAGTTTCCCCTTTGGGCTAGTTTAGGCAACAAAGAGGCGAGGATATATTGTGAAGGTGACACAACAGAACAATGAACCCACGAGTTTTATTATGTTTGCGGTGAAGCCTCAGGAACTTCACTATGCTATGATTGTTTTATTTTTTGCTGCGATTCCTGCAACTTTAGGAGTGTCCAGTGAAGTCTGAGAAGTTGCAATATCATTTCAGAGCAAGGGCTTCCTCTTTTCTCCAAAGACAATGTATTTTCCTGAAATGATTATATGATATCACTTCTGCTTTGTTAAAATAGCCAGTGGAATAAATTACTAGGGGGCATTGTGACGTGGGGCTCAAAAAGACCAGTTCCTCTGGTTTCTGGCCTTTCAAATTCATTGGGTACAAATTCATTGGGACAGGTTTAATTGGTTTGTGTACTGTTTGCTGAAAATGAAGGTACAAACTAGTTTTTGTAAGTATCAGCTGCATTCTGCTTTTATCTCTTATTCTCATCACTGCATTGTACAGAACCCCTGGCTGGGACTCTGTAAGATTGAAAGCTAAATAAATTATTTTGCCAGAATTAAGAAATTTGCTCTGTTATAATTGCCAATCCCTTGAAACACGCTAAGTTGCCAACACTTGAATGTTTGCCAAACATGGTTTCCAATGCCAATTCTGTTGACAAAGTCGAACAGGAATGGTGATCATTACACAAGGTGATACTGGATCCTATCGATCAGCTCTGTCTAACTGAGGGACTTTACCAAAAAAAAGTACCAAATACCAAACTTAATATTGATTAAAATAATTCCCTTGAAGTTTCTCACATCTAGATGCTGTGGTATTTTTCATTTATCATTGTTTCTGTAAAGTCAGTGGATGGTTTTGTTGACTATGAATCAAAACTCTGTTCGCAGCTCAGAGACTGAAGCCAACATGAATGATAACTTGTACAACTGTGTGGCAAAAGCTACGTCGCATTTAAATCCTGACTCCCTTTTTGTAATAAGCGTTGGGTTTCGAATGAAGGCCGAGGTTGAGTACTACGATAAAGACAGTGCTTTTCTGTTTTCTGCCTGATGATGGCACCATTTCATCAGTTTAATTTAAAGCACAGCTTTGAGCATCAGAAATCCAGGATGAGGAAGAATGGTATGACTTAAAAATAAAGGCTATGGTGATCACAAGTTCCTTCCTGCTCAGACACTTTTTTTGCAGCTGTAAAAAATCGGAAAGTGCCAGACTCTTCTCGGCTGACTGGAATGCTACGAGGACACTGTTTCATACAGACACCTCTCTTCTACTTTCACTATTGTGTTGCGTCTTCTGCAAGTCCTATCTAGGTTCTGCATGGATGAGACTCTATGGAGACAGTCCAGCACCTTCCGTCATTGTTAACATTCCCCGTCAGTCTCCCTCCACACTGACATGTCTGATAGTATCATGTCGAAGTGGGCACGGCAACAAAGACGACACACACACACACATCAATCACACGCATTCATGCACAAACGCACATGAACGCACATGCATAAAGATCAGTTGCTTCATGTAAGAACTTTTCCACATGTGAAGAGGCATGATTTTTGCACTTTTTAAATATGGTGTTTATGGAGCATATCAACAAGTGTAACATTCAGTCAAACACACTCATGCATGCACACGCGCGTGCACATATTGCATTGCCCATGGCGTTGCTCAGAATAGAACAGAGAAGCACTTACACGTTGGTGGTGTACAGGTGTAGACCTGCCCTGCTCAGTCGGTCTTTTTCTACATATTAATGTTTCTTAAACACAACTTGACAACAAAGAAAACATGTAGAACAGTCATAAAACTACAAAAGCTTCTTGTGCAACACAGTGACATCCTCATGTGAAGGACAGAGCACAAGTGTAGTGCATGCGAATCTACTTTTCTTGGATGAGAACTTGGCACATTAAAGTTATCATACGCATATTCAATGTCAATTTTAACCTGACATGGAGAAACAGGTAACATTATTAATTACCGGGGGGCGCAAAATCAAATGTCTAATATCCTAACAACTAAGAAGTCAGGCCTCTGATCAATTATCCTGTTATAAAGATAAATAATTTCTGTACCCCACTGTTCAGTTAGATATTCACCTTCACTTTCCAATACTGTTGACATACATGTTCCATGAGAGTTAGACTCAAAATGAGATTTATTACTGAATAAATAACCAATTCCTAGTGGGAATACAAACACCTGTCACTTTATTTCAAAACACCCATATTAAACTAATACAGTGTCACACAATAGCATCAATAAATTACCCCCTTTTGATATTTAGTTTATTTAGTTCTAAGTGCATCCGTTTAATGCAGTAATTATATGATTGGGGGGAATTATTTGGTTTATTTAGTTTTATAACTGCACTGGATCAAACCGAGAATTGTTACCAATATTTGTTCATGTAGAGAGCTTCAACTTCAGCTTGTGTGGGGTAAAAAAGTCTTCCCCCTTTGTTTGCCTGTTCATTGAGATTGACATTGAGACTGACAAAACAAACAAAATAATATATATATATATAGAATAACTTATTGAGATGTTGTCTTGTATCTGTATATATTGTGTTGTCATGCTTTTCATATCTATATTTTCATGCCTCTTTTTGTTAGAGCTGGTAACTGAATGACAATCACAAGGTGATTGTGTTGTACCCCAGATAGGAGCATGAATATCAAATATTGTATGTACTTACACAAGAGGGCTCAAAATAAACTGCAAATTGATGAAACAAACTGGAACGGATCATAATAATTTATCGCGAGCCATGAGACAGTCATCTGAATGAAAGGCACTTTGTTACAAAACAAATATATATAATGAATAACTCTAGTGAAGTATAGCACTGAAATCCAAAATCATGAAAGCTCATATTATAGAAAAGGTTGAGCTGACTGGTTCAAAGCTTCAGGCCAGTGATGGAGTGCTCAACTAATCTTCACGACTACATCTCTAGAGGCTGACTTTTGTCCCATTCAAACACACATGAAAATACCTCCACCTCTCTATCAGCTTGGTTTCATTCACCCAGCCCCCTCTTTGCATCCTCATCCACTTACCTCATCCCCTTGACTCTACCTTTGTTTCATTCATTCCTGTCCTTTGTACTGTGAGATGCAGAGAGGAAGAGAGTGATGGGGGAGAGATGGAGGGGTAACAGTGGGGGATGGGCTGGGGCGGGAGGGCGGCAGAGACCTTTTGTTGGTTTTCAGGTGGTTTCCCATGAAAAGCCATAGAACACACCTGCCGCCACCAGCAACCCATGACGTCTCTCCTGTTTCCGCTGAGTATACCTAAGGATGGCCTACAACTGGCTCTGCAAGGCCCATGCAAAAACACACACACACACAGAAGCACATGCAAGTACATGTGTCTCTGAACATGCACACACAAGTGTGTATAAACACTTTGGACTGGAATTGTATTGATTGGCGTTGGATGTGAACTGATATTCTGGGAAGGGGGGGGGTGTGTGGGAGGGGCTGGGAGACGGATGAGGTGGCGTAGTGGTAAGAAGTGTGTGTCTGGTGTATGTGTGTGTTTTCAAGGGGTCGATTGCAGGACTACTCTCTGTTCTCAAACTGAAGGGAGTGCAGCAAGGAGATTCAAATGGAGTGTATGTGTGTGGGTGTGTGTTGTACTCCATGGTAGACCACAGTTAGTGCTCTCAACTTAGTGTCAGGTGTCAGGTAGCTACTTGTCTTTGTGTCTTTAAGGCTGCCTTTGCTTGGATAGTGTTTACAGCTCAGAAAGAAGTGCAGAGTGGCAGGATGGGGGAGGAGAGAGGAATTGCTCGCTTTAATCTGATGCAAAATATTTGATAATAGTGCATAAGGGAGACAGCAAGGAGAAAAAAAGAAAATAAACGATTATATGTTTTATTTTGACCATATGTATCCAGCTACTTTGTGGCCCGGAGCAGAATCTATTTTGCCTTCCCGATTGAAAATAGTGTGCGAGTTGTATGTTATGAAACTGTCAGTGGAACATTAAAGAGTCCCGCTGTGAGCGCTACAGAAATTATCATTTTGTCCTCAAATGTTGTTGATATACAGAAGATTGCTGGGGTAATATGTCCAGTTTTGAGTGTTTGCCGTAGAAAAAAAGTCACGCTTGTCCAACTACCACGACCCAAACCGACAAGAAAAGAACTTCAGGTTATTACAGCAGCTGCCATTTGAACAATCACACTAAATACTCAAAAGAGAATTCTCAAAGAGTCTCATGCCTGCATATGTGTGTGTCTGCATTGCTAGATGAAGAGAAAGGGACCGACGCAAGACACAGAGGCGGACAGCGAAGCGGTGCAAAGCAGAGCGGGTTATACAGTATGTGTGTTTAAGTGCTCCCCCAGGGCAGACAATTAAAGAGCATTTAAAAAGATGACAGAGCTCTTTGCACAAGAAGCAGAAAGGTGGAGTCCAGGAAAGGGGGGGTATGCAGGTGCATGTTTTTTTTTGTATGTGCATGTGTCCGGAGAGATTTTGTATGCCATGCATGGGTGTGCTGGGAGATCACGCAAAGGCACTCCTACAACCTGTCAATATATCTGCCAAAAGGGATAATTGCCATTGCAGCGGGAAAAAAAAAGACTCAATAAAATAAAATATAACCCATACAATGGACAGAGGAAGCAGAAACAGACATTCCACAACAAAGAAGTAGAATGAAGGAAGAGAGAGAGAGAGAGAGAGAGAGAGAGAGAGAGAGAGAGAGAGAGAGAGAGAGAGAGAGAGAGAGAGAGAGAGAGAGAGAGAGAGAGGGAGCATGTGAAGAACAGCTCTGAAAGAGTTTTTGTGGGGCCATAACAAAGACCCCTCAGAAAACACAGTGGCATAGGAATGTTAATTAATTAATGAGAAACTATTCAGCCTACAGAGAATAGTTGAGAGAGGGAAAGAAAGAGGGACAGGTCAGAGGTATAGCCAAACTCAGAAAGGACATGTATTGGTTTAGCTCTATCTTACAAATAGTCTGATATACTCTTAGTGAGGTCCCTTGTTCAATGCTAAACTAAGCATTAATGTTTTTTTTTTATTCCTGTATATTCCACATGCACATTTACATGAACTGTCCTTGAACTGACCACGAACTGTTCCCCGACAACACCTCTAAAGATGAATAAAAATGTTCAAAAAAATCCCAGGAGGAAGTTATACTCAAGACTTATGTAATCAAATATATCAGATTTTATAGTGACGTTTACCTCAGCATCACTGAGAAATCATTTTGCCTCCTTACTCATCCCTGTAATGAGGTGTTACATTCGGCTGAAACGTAACGGCACATTGAAGTGACCCCACGCCGGAATAGTAATCCATTTTATCTTTCAACTGACATAATTGTAGAATGCAATATCCTGCGCAAGTACACGGAGCTAAATTTATAACCTATGATGCAACTTAAAGACCAACAGCTGCTCTGTGGAAATGGAATTTGTTTGAAATAAGTCTTAAATTTTAATATTCAAACTCTCGCACACGTAAAAAAAAAAAAAAAAGCCAGAGTGAGCGGTAACGGACTGTCATAAACGAATAGCTTTTCCCTCAGTGAGCTGACACTTTACAAATCCACACTCTTCTCTCTGCGGACTAAAGCGTGTGGATGGGAAACAAATGCTCCTTTGCACAGGTCACTCATAATATGCTACTTTCAACGGAAGAGCAAGTGTGTACGCGCACGTATGCCTTCCATGCAAGCAATGTTTCTGCGTGCACATAATCCCAACAATCCAGCAGCAGAAACCTGAGAAGGTGTGACTTATGAGACATTGGATTCTGCTCTTTCTAGGGACCGAGGGGTGCTGAAGTGTCAGAATTCCAATTTCCTCCAAACACTCACTCCCAGTCACACACTCTGCATCTCTCCCACAGTCCAACACACTCCTGCACAATCATTCTTATTTTACAGGACTTGCGATTTCTCTCTGTTGTAAGCGCCGACTCTCGTTTTCTCTCAGTTCCATTCATGAGATCCCTTCTCAGAGCGGCGCATTGCCTCCTCCCCTTTCCCTAACCCTAACCAAACACTTACTCTTTCTTTTCCCATTGCACTTCTGAACAAACTAAAACAGCGGCAAAGGAAGAGAGAAAGAGAGGGAAGAGTCTGAGAATCGTGGGCCCCTCCCACTTCCAAGAGATGCTCCAGCCCATCCCTAAATTGGGGGCCAATGAGGGTGGCCCATTCATAACTCATGCGCTCCTTCTACAATAGGTAAGGAGAGAGAGAAAGAGCAAGAGATACAAGTAGACAGAGAGGAAGAAAGAGTGATTATGTTTTGGGAATAAAGGACGATGAAGAAAGCTGTGTGAGAGGGAGGACAGGAAAAACGTGAACCCTTGGGAATTAAATGTTGACTCAGAGATTAAGAGGTGATAGACTGGGGTAGATCAGGAAAGAAGAGAAAGAGATGAATTTGTGAGAGGGGCACGTGTGGACAAAACAATACAGATAGAACAGGGTTTTCAAAATCAAAAATTCAGGGAAGAGAAGAAACACTGGAACTCGCTTTTTTTTTTTTTTTTTCCCCCATCAGCTGACATCTTAAACATCTTGTAGGACAAAAGAGTGACAGAAATCCGTACAGGTGTAGATGCAGACAGGTGGACAGTCAGAAATGCTGCATGTGCTTCTGCTTCTCTGCATGGTCGGAGGAGTTTGGGGCTCTGCCCCCGGAGTCTGGGACTATGGACGGAGCCAAGACAGGCAGGGACTGGTAGCAACGCTGTGCCCATCTCCGTGCCAGTGCGAAGCTGATGGAATCTTCATCATGGTGGACTGTTCAGAACTGGGACTTTCCTCTGTGCCAGCCAACCTCAGCCCTCTCACCACTTACCTGTGAGTAGCATAAGTTGCAAAAGTGAGATGTTTCTTTGATGTGTCATCTTTCCACATACTGGCCTCGGACCAACTCTTGTCTGATTCCTTGATCTCACGCATCCCCTACTTGTCAGTCCTCTCTGTATAAAATCAAAAAACTCTTTTCTTCTTCCTAAATCGTGATAATTTCTGATATAAAAATCCAAAAGCGCAATCATTATGCCTTATCAAATTTTTTCAGAAGTAAACCCTCATCGCCATAGATCAGGATCTTTGATCAAAGTAACAGCATATCTGTGCACCGTCATGGAATCAAAAACAATCAAAACTAACTAAAAAAGAAGATAAACAAAAAAAAAAAAACTCAGGATAGAAGGCAAGAGTCACTTGCACTACTAACCAGGAGAAGGTGGCATACGCAGCATGGAGATAAAAACAGACAGGGCCAAGTGGGAACGTGTGTGTGTGTGTGTATGTGTGTGTGTGTGCGTGTCGTGCGTGTGTGTGTGTGTGAGAGAGAGCGAGAGCGAGAGCGAGAGAGAGAGAGAGAGAGAGAGAGAGAGGGAAAGAGAGAGAGGGAGAGAGAGCGTGTGTTGACAACTAAAGCAATATTCCTGGATAACTTCTTTCAGTGTTAGGTTTCCAAGCAACAACTGGAGACCCTGGGTGTGCGTGTCTGTGCGCACGTGGCTATGTATGCACACATATTTCGATGTGTGTGTATGAACATTGTATATGTACATATAATAGTGAGTTTTATCTATGTGTGTGTGTGTGTGTGTGTGTGTGTGTGTGTGTGTGTGCTTGTATGTGAGCTCCTAGCATAAAACTTTTTGCTGAATGAATGAAAGATTCTTGGAAATATTGTCAAATTTAATGAGGATATTTGTGCTTCAAGTCTGGATATCATGGTAATCTGAGATCCCAGAGCTGAATTGTTGAAAAAAAAAACAGACATTGATAACATGTGATCCGGAAACAAGTTAATTTCATTGTTTATTTGTATTTTTCAAATACAATATCAAGATTCCATCTCTGAATGCTATAATTTTTTGGAAAATCAAAAATGTCAATTAACTATTTCATAATATGACTTGTGGGAAAGTGTTAAAAATACCAGCGAAAGGCAGATGGGGGGGCAGATACTGAAAATACCATTAAAATCTGATGATTATTACATATTCAGGATTTTATTATACTGAGCTCTGGGAATTAAACCCGCTTTACCACCAGGAATTTTTAAAGGTAATGAGAGAAGCTTCGGGCATATGTTACGCAAAAGACAGGAGATCAGTTTCTAACACCGCTCCACTGCCAGGTCTTTCAAATTACTTTGCTGAGGAGCCTCTGAGGTCATATTAGCGACATTTTGATAGCTGATACTGAAATGATAGAAGTAGCGTCCAGAAAACGGGGCTTGATGAAGCTGTTAGCGACTCTGGGATTGGTGGGCATGGAGGTAAGGGGGCAGAGATCACTCGAGGTGGGGAAAAGATCTTATTTCTAAAGGAGCAAACCTTCTAAAAAACACAAATAAGTCCATTCAACTAGTATGACGTGTCTCTTCAGACTTCACTGTGCTCATTGTTAATGTAAGACTCTACCTACGAAAGGGGTTATAAGGTAGTTGACCAAATTACAGGGCATGGCAGACAACTAAGACTGGACAGACACACAAACTCACACACTCAAGCATTAATGAAAGGGAGAAGGAGAATTCTGAACCTAACATTAAGAGAAACTGTGATGACCTGAGTCCTTCTGGTGAAAATCTACACTTCACGTACCCCTGTCTCTACAACCCACACACTTAGAGACACACACACGTTCACTCTCTCTGACACACACATGCACAGAGTAATTGTTCATTTCCCCTTGTTACTTAAGAGTGGAACTGGACCAATTAGTGAGTTTGAGGGCTGATTTAGAATAAGATAAATAAACTCTGAGACCAACCGCACACGCCCACACACAGTCACACAAACACACGTTCCTGTTGCAGCAAGACATCAGGTTGCAGGCGGGTATGTGGGAAAGAGGGATAGTAGATTTCTCTTGCTTTACTCATAGCGATCGTCAAGGAGAAAACACCTTACGTCCTTAAAATTCACAAGCATGCACACACGCATACAAAGTCACTGTTGACGTTGCATCTCGAGCCAAAACGCCGCACAGCGGGCGAAGCTTTCTCATTTTGTCCAGGAGCATAAAAGGTTACAACAGCAAAGAGCCTGTTCGGTCCCCACCGACGTCTAACTGTCCAGGACGCCCTGCTGTGCTGCAGAGGCTGGATTAGTAACCCGGCACATACTGTCGATTTCGAGGTCACAGGGATTTTGCTTGGGAACGATCCACATTACACACAACCTCCACAAAACGGTAAAACTATATGACATCATTCGGTTGTGTCATCGTAGAATGCTTCAAAGCCAGCGCAACTCTACATGCTCGGGCATCGGCGAAGCCAATCCGGGCTCTATAGCGTTCACTTTATTTTCAAGTGCTAAGATACGTGGAAACACAACGGAAACCCAATAAGTGAAGGCTACTTAGAATAAGTCAGGCTGACTCGAGAGAGGAATTTGGCTGTTCGGAGGTAAAGGTGCTTCGAGCCATTCTGAGAAAAGTGGATATGATTTTTGAACAAAATTGTTTCCGTGGGCGACGCTTGAAATGAGCTGTCACCTGAGACGCGGTGAAAACTCTCTCTTTGATATGAGATTAGAGAAGAAAGACGGTGCCTAGGGGAGTGTGTCTGTGCGCATGTAGGTTAATGTTTATAATCGCTGGTGTACGATATGAACGCGGGGCGGTACGATATGAACTGCGATCGAAGGAAGAAATAAGTGTCTTCCTGGTCCCAAATTTTACATTTGTGAATTTAGTTAACAGCTGAGTGTAATGTTCTCTCACTACATCCGTACCTGTTAAAAGCCAATGATGTTAATGATTGTGTGTATGTGTGTAAAAGTAATGAAGTGTGACTGCTTTGTGTGTGTGCATCTTTTGCTGGTGACTTGAGTTGAGCTGGTATTAGGTGATGCTTTTTGGTAGTGGTGACTGTGGTGAACTTCTAACGCTGTTTTGGCTGAGGGCAGGAAACCACAGCTTGCACATTACCAGACAGAGGAAAACCAAGAAGTTTATGAATGTGTGTGTGAAGACCACCCAGTTTGATGAGGGATTTTTTTTTTTTCAAACTGAATTGAAGCAAGAATAAGGGAGGGAAGATGAAGGGGAGGAGTCCAAACTGACCTGGAAAAAGGTGAGAATCAAGTATTGATGACAGATAGATATGTGTTAAGGAGACAGTTTAAGCACAGCAGCCAAACACACACACCAATCCCTGTATACACTGACACACACACACACACACACACACGAGGAGACAACATCCTGCTTCTGTGTGTGACTGCCTGTAACAGTTGTGTGCGTGTCATTTAGCCATTACGTCGACGGAATGATTCCTATCATAAACGACTGGAGTTGCACTGTAAACATCGTGTCTGAGAGAGTGAGAGAGAAAGATAGATAGATAGATAAATAGAGACAGACAGACAGACAGACAGAGAGAGAGAGAGAGATCACTCAAGGATAAAGGAGAAGCATTTGAGAGTCAGAAACGAACAACAATAACAGAAAAATTAAAGAAAAAAAAAAAGGAGCAGTCTTTGAACATGATTGTATGTGAGTGAGCTGTCAACGCGCGCTCCTCTGAACAACAGCAGCTATCAGCCCAAGCATCAGTGTCCTGGCTCCAGACGTCTACGGTAGCCCCCTGCCCCATCTCCACTCCTCGCCCTCCCCCACGCTCTCCGTCAGAGCCCCGCCGCCCCTCCTCACCTGTTTCCTCTAGCCTCCACACAATAAAAAAAGGAATCCATACATGCATTTTTTTTTTTTTTTTTTTTTTTTTAGCGGGTGCTTCTTTGTAGCAGGTGTTAGAGCTGCCTGTGCAGGACCGGGTGTGAATGTGTGACCAGAGATGTGCGCCGCGCCGATTATATGAGTCTGAATGAACACAAGGGCACCAATATGAGAAAGGTGAAGGGTGTGTATTCAAGCCAAAAGTTGTAAATGCTTGAAAGGTGTTCCTGAATGCATATCCGGGGGGGGGGGGGGGGGGGGGGGGGGGGTTACTCTGGCTGCAGGCCAACTGTCTGTCAGATGAGTTCAGATTTGGGAAAGAGTTACGCGTTGAAGAAAACATATGGATCACAGTTGATTTATTCTATTTAACCGAGACAATAATAAAGAAAATTGCACACAAAATTTATTGCTCCATTACTTCCTGTTGTCTACACTTCCTTCCTGTGAAGTTAAAGAATTTGCCGCGAGTGTTAATTCCTCGGCTCTCTCCTGCATTCCCCTGAGGCCCCGGAATGAGCACGAGCAGAGAAAAGGCACTTCCTTTCGCTACAAGTGATATTTGTGCCAGAGGGGTGTCAGATGAGAAAAAGAATACATTGTTAGATTTGTGGAGAGTAGTAGTTATTTCCGGCAAGATGTCGACTTTAAGCGCAGCCCAGAAACAGCTGGAAGGCAGGTAGAGGACAGCGGACATTTGGGACACTTCCCTATCAGCTCTGTGTCCTCGCAGAAATGCGGAGATCATAACAGATCTTTAACAATCTCGGAGGAGGCGGATAAGGAAAGCAAAGTATGCGTGCCATATTTTCGGGGCGCGCGCGTGTGTGTGTTTGCACCGAAACTATAGGTCCGGTCGTAAAAGTTCATGATATTTATTGGAGCAGATCAAGTTCATTGACTAAATATGTTTCACTTGATAGCAGCGTGACGCAAGTCTGACATGGGGGCTTGGAATGTGCTCCCTGTGACATGAGGATGAGGGGTGAAGGGCTGCTTGTGACTGAGAGAATTCAGAAGGCCTGCATGGCCCAGATTCCGATTCAGCCCCTCTCAAACCCTGGGAATCAAAGGGAATGTTTGCATGTGTGAGTGTGTCCATGAATCTGTACGAATGCCCTAGCCCTCTGTTTTCTTCGACAGAGAGGGCTTTGTCCTCCTGGGCTGGACCGTGACAAATGTCACTAACTAGTGCATATACATGCATATACCTTCACACATGTGCTTTTGTGACCTTTTTGTTTGAGGTGTCGTTTTTTTGTTGGTATGTATTCCTGCAGACAACACACGCTCTGCACTGAATTACAGAAACATCGGGCAGATGGTTTGAATTTGAAACAAAATTGTATTTGCTGCCATCAATCTGAAACTTATTTTGTCTCTTGCCACTAGAAGGGAAACGCTGTTACCCACATTTCATATGAAACAAAATGTTATTGCTCCCTGAATTTTGGATGAGGCTTCGACAAACCACATCAGTGCAGAGTTTATGAATACTCTAGAAATGAAGTTTTCTTTAAGATATTTCAATACATTTTTTTACTTTTCCAGGTTTTGGTGAAGGAGTTTCTACCTGTGATGATAAATGATCACGAACACAGGCATTTAAAGGAAAAATAGGAAGGAATTCTATCAATTGGTCTACCTATAGAAATACAGTCTCTCTGTCTATCTCTAACTTCACCTAAAGTAAACATTGGTCTACAGAATGCAGGTAATGACTAGTAAGAGAAATGATACATAATACCCTTTTCAACAACATATATACTTATCCAAGGTGCAGATTGTGAAAAAATGTCTCATGCGTGCATGAGCACAAACACACACACACACACACAAACTTAATGATGGTTAATTCCCTATCCAATCCCCTAGTACAAGATCAAAGGATCCCAAAGAGCAGCGGCGATACAGCGATGCTAGCAGGGATTACGTTGACAGAATGGACCGGTGGGATGGGGACTTAGCTAAAGGGAACAAAGCAGCAATCACAGATAAACCTAAATGTCAAACATACAAGTATCCTTACATAAAACTAGAATAAATGTGGGGGCCGCCGTACTCGGGAGAGCAAAATGTCAAAGACAGGATGTAAAAAACAGAAGGTGAGGAGAAGAATGAAGTCGGGAAAGACTGTTAAAACCCTTTCAGGGATCTTAATTTTGGAGAGTTAAGTTAAATGATCTGAAAGTAGAAACAGCAGTCAGGTCAGTATGACGACATTATATGTCTTGCTAAAAGTGGACTTCACAGGTGTAATTTCCATCTGCCGTAAAGAGAAGCTGGAGGGGAATTTATCTGCCGCAGCCAGATTTACTCACGTCTCTATTACATGTCAGAAAAAGAGCAAAAGAGAAAATCTGGACTTTTTACATGCGTGGCAAGAGGCCAAGCTAAATCTCTTTAAACCAACAGCAGCCACATGTCTTCATTGGTATGGGGTAAGATTTCATCAAGTGCTGATCTAAGTTCAGTTCTAGTCGTTATCCGTTCGAAAATACGGCACAGATGAGCAGACCATAGATCAGTGATTTCAACGGTAAAGACGGAGCGAGCCAGGACTGGATTTGAGCAGTCTTCAAACTCCATTCGGGGTCCTCCTGTTTCTGCCATTCAACTAAATGAAGTCATAATAGATCCCGACACTAATACTCATCAGGTTTCATTTACCCTCGCTGCTGAGAATCCACCTAAAATCAGTGTGCAGGACACCTCTGTAAGAGATATCTTTCCAGGATGTTCGGAAAAGTGGTGAAATTTGTAGCACTTTTCCAGACATCTTTGCCATTAATGTAAAAGATTTCAACGCCATGTGTTTACCATTTGCTTGTGTAATACTTCCGTTATGTGGCACAAAGTGTTAACATTGATAAATACAGCGAAAAAAAAAAAAAAAAAAAAAAAAAATCACATGGTACATGTCATGTAAAGAACATATATAAAAGTAAAAAAGCCAAAGGAATTATACATGCCAAAACAACAGATTAGTGGACCATGACTGCTTTTGCCTTCTACAGCTATGTCCTCCCCACAACAGCTGCCTGTCAGACCCGTCCACATGTTGGAGGCAGTTGTATGTTGTGTAGCGCTGACTGTTCCAACACTTCCTGTTCCATTACTGAAGTGCTTGACCTCTCACCCCTCTCCCCTCCGTCTCATGACAAGGGTGTGTGTGGGAGGACAAGGAGCGGACATTAAGTGTGTATGTGCGCGTGCGTATGTGTGTGCGCCGTATACTAGGGTATGAATAAGTCCCAGAGGGCACGAATATGTTTCCCATGACATGACCTCAGACTAAACAGCCGTTCTCTCCACCCAGACATCCGTCTGTCATTCTCCCCTGAACTACAGTTAGCGGAAAAGGGCACAAAACACGGGAACAAAAAAAAAAAGCCACAGACACATCTCCCTTTATATATCTTGTTATCTTGTCTTTTAGAATTCTCCCGCCCTCCCTCTCTTTTTCTCCGCTCTTTTGTGGCAGTATCCTCCCCATGGTCTGCCTTGTCCAGGTGAAATACTTCCCCTGCCTTCTCTATGCCCCCGTGAATGAGAGAACAAGAGAATGAGAGAGAGAAAGATAAAGAGTGAGTTCCTTTGGACACAAAGGGCAACATACCCCTCCCAGGAAGTCAAGGAGAGAGGGGGGAAAAAAAACACATTTTAGGAGGAAGGAGGAGGGGAGGACAGCATTGTACCCTCCTTCCTGACTCTTTGTGTGTGTGTGTGTGTGTGTGTGTGTGTGTGTGTGTGTGTGTGTGTGTGTGTGTGTGTGTGCAGACTCTCCTATGTACATGCATGCATAGAGCTAGCCCTGTGAGGACCAATTTGTGACATACCCTCCAGTTTGAGTTTTTTTTTCTGGGTTTTAGGTTTAGTGTTCGAGTTGAGGTCGGGGTTGGGGTTCGGCACGAGTCTCATAGTTGGGGTGAGTGTAAGGGGCGAGGGAATGTATCAAATCAATTAGTGTCCGCACGATTCTAATGCAGGGATTGTGTGTGTCTATGTGAAATGTCACGTGTGATCAAGAAAGAAAACGAATGCCAAAGCGGTCTGTCTATTCACATAGAAAAAAAAAAGCAAATACACTTAGACCCCACCTCACATATTGTGCACATACATTCTTCCGCTATCTCCCTCTTTCTCTTTCTCCGTCTCTCAAACACACACACACAGACACAGGCATGCCCACATGCACGCACACACACACACACAACCATTTAGGCCCTCTTCAAGGCGGAGCCCGAGCATTGAATACCAGTTGCATTGTGTGGAATAAAAGATCCTCTTTCATCGAGGCCTTAACTGTTTCAAAAACTAAGTGGTGAGGATCAGACAGGCTGAATCCAACTGAGGACATTACTCTCATATTTACTGTAAAAGACAGCCAAGGTGTGGCCGTGGCTCTGCTGATGCAGAACTCCTGCCCTGTGGGCAAAGATCTGGTTGTTGCTCTCCATGAAAGACTTATTACTCTAATGCTCCCAACAGATAAGCTGCCTTCAAAGTTGCGCAGCTTACTGCCATTATTATTCCGATTGTTCCGTGAGAGCCTCCACCTGAAAAACTGATAAATGAAATGACGGAAAAGGAAAGAGCAAAGAGAGAGTTGCAGAGATGGTGAGAGTTGGAAAGCCTCTTGAGTCTCGAGTACGGTTTGTGTGTGTGCGTGTATGCATAAGAGAAAGACTCATTACAAAAGAAAAAAGTCATGATTTTTAATTCCAAGCTCAATTGCCTGCTTCTCAGAAGTGTACAGAAACTTGAGGTTGATGCCAAAACTTTACAAGACTGATGGCCCTTTATTCCACTTCAAAGAAATATCTTAAGTCATATTTTCTTTTCAAACCTTGATGCATTTCGAGCGAAGCTGGAAGTAAACACCTGATTTCTGATCGCATCAGTCCCGGTGTGAGGGTATATTCACTACACCGGGGTGGTCCGTCTCCATTAAGGCCAGTGAATGAGCGGCGGTGGAAGTAGTGCGAGTGTATGTGTACGCCTCAGAACATGAACACGCGTGTTTTTCATATGATGTGTCGTGTTGTTTTGCTGCGCTAAATCACCAGCTCTTGTCAGGGAGGCCTCGAGTCTGAAATTGGCTACAACGGAGCTGGGGGCACATTCACACCCACACACACCGTGCTTTGATCACACGGACGATAACATACTTCAGTAGTTCTGCTGATGGCGAAAAGGAAATATGATAAATCACATTATTGTAACTACTGGACTATGTAACCCCATGCTTCGGTTGAAATTTGAAACATAGATGGAGGGAGAGAATTAAGGGTGAGCAATCGACTGACACAAAGGAAAAAGAGAGAAAGGCCTGGTGTGATGAATGGAAACGTGACTCTACTTCCTCATGCTTCTGTTTCTTTCTTAAGAAAAATTAGTTTATCTAGTTAATCAATCAATCATCCAACCAGCCAATCAAGAATCATATATTATATCCAGCACTTTACCCTCGTGCGGAAAGTTTTATATTCACATGCACAAACATTTTCAGATTCTCCTATAAGGGAAAGACTGAACAGTCTATGCGACCGCATCGTGCATCTGCAAATTATGAAACAAAATATGTTTTCTGTTTTTGATCGCTGCAGTTTTTTGCCTCGGTGTTTGCGATCAAACACTAAATAACAAGGGCGCAGATAAAAATGTGATCGCTCTCCAGGAAAAGCAAGAGAGAGATATGACTGGGAGTGATGGAGCATCTTCCATTTAAGAAATAGATTCGTAATAGTTTGTTGGCAGCCGAGCGTCGATCTCCTTGCCTTCATCTTTTCCCTAATATTGCTGCAGAGCCTTTAACTCTTCATTCAGCAACAGACAGAGATCTGAAGATATTGCCGATGTCCAGTGTGCTCCTGCCAGCTGAAAAATGTGTTGTCCTGCTACGAACATTAGGCTTGTTTTGAAAGGATGGTTGACTTTGGAATCGTCAAATCAAAAATCAAGAAACCATATGAACTTTCCTGTTCTCTCTGTTTGTCGCTCACACACATACACACACACACACACACACAGACGCACACACAGCAATCCGTTTCTGCGTATGATGTGGTAAAAGGCGCAACCAGAGACTGTACCCACAACATCTGCAGGCTCACTGGAAAACAATAGGGGTGTGAAAATGAACGACAGACATTTCACCACACACACCGCAGCCACCTATAAATGGGAAAAATATTGTAGTACACACACTGAAACAGATACTGTCACATATAATTATATTCATTCTCTCTTGCAAACAAACACACACACACACACACACACACACACACACACACAAGCAGTACGAGATGCTCATAAATCCGGGACACAGAAACCCTAATTCTAATTGCAAAACTCCCATATACTGCTGAGACTTCACGATGTTCAAGCACGCTCTTTCTCATTTCTTTTGAGGCCATTTACTTTGCGCTGAAAATATCTGCACGTCACAGCACCAGCCGACACAATGCACATGTGGTAGTCATCAATCATAATTATCATGGTTTAAAAAAGCCACAGCTGTTATTTGATTTTAAAAACAAGCCATAGCGCTGCGCTTTCCAACGATACGTCAAGTTGTCAGCAGAGGCCTTGGCCTGCAGAGCAGAAACGTCTCTGTCTTTCCCCAGCTTCCCAGTGAGCTTGTTGGAGAGAACTGCCGAGCATTCAACCTTTCCCCATGACTCACCGTTGTGTGTTTTTATTTTAAAACATTTTCTCTCCCCATTGCAGCTTGTTTATTCTGTCTGAGTGAGGCGGCTGTTATGGACTTCACACAACGTTTGTTTATCAATTCTTTAATTAAGACCAGATAATGGAGTGCTGTCTCCATCTGTGGAGGCATCCCCAGAAGCTGGGTGATGGCTATGCGCGTATTAATTTGCTTTTAATGAGCCCTGAGTGTTCCAATAATGCTTTTCCCAAAGTCATATTCGCACATGCACGCTGAGTTGGATTGCGGTGTGCACATGCATGGTCCGCTCGGTCTCATATGGTGACGGCGTGCTTTCAGTCGTATGTGATGTCATCCAGTCTTGATTACATCAATTTTGCTGTTACTGCTTGTGCCAGCTCCATGGCAACTGTGTTATCACTTATATGTAACTTTTACATTAATCAAGCTGTTGGCCATTACATGCGTTGCTTTCATTCCAAAATTACTGCCTGAGGCTCTGCAGATTGTTGTAAAAACAGGACAGCATGAAGTATATCATTTGTATATATGACATCAGCAACATTAATTTGCCGAATAATTGCACTGTGATTCCAGGGAAGGTAACTTTATTTGAAATGTATGAAAGGGGATTGGGACTTTTATATACGACACACTTTTAATAATTTTCTGCAAACTGATGGGGATTACTCATCCGTATTTAATAATGCTAAAAATTTAACAGCATAACATTAGTTGCAATGTCATATCAGACTCAAACTTTGCTTGACAGCACTGACTCATGTTGTTATCACACGCCCAGATCTTTTCTCGTGCTATAACACCATTGCCGTGCGTGTCAGTTTGGATAAAAGAGCGGTATTTTGTGATGCTGTGGAATTCATGATGCTGGATAGCATTCAACTTTCCTTTTGTCAAAAATGGCTTTTCAAATGTTTTTGAATTCAAGTGAACTCCCTTCTTCCCCTGTGTAATTAAGAGAAGTTAAATATATATATATATATATATATATATGTATATATTGTTTTTCTTATCCATTCATTGTATACACTGGCTTGTCAACTTCCACGTCTTCTCTTTTGTGGGGCCGTTGCTTACTTTTTGTGGCACATATCCACCATACGCCTTCACTATGCATTACCACTCTCCTCAGTGTGGATAAATACATATAACACCACTTGCCCATCAAAACATGAATGGAACACAAGTAACAACCGTGTTCAAAAAAAAAACCTACTTATATTGATTTAATTGCTGAGCTTGGACGACACGGCCTCTTTTGCTATGTCATACAATTTTATGACAGAAATAGATATTTTTTTCCCCCCATATACTGATTGAAAGCATCCCCCCTGTGTATTTGTCCTTGAGTCACACTTGGAACCTCTCTCCACTCTACTAAGAATTCAGACCTCTCAGCAGGGGGGCCTCTGTTAAATGCAGGCAACCGTGTCATTTGTATCCTTGATGGGGAAAATATTAAAGCAACACAGGCTGTAAAAACTTAATTACTACCTGACTGAAAATATTATGCTGAATGTCACAAACTCATCACACAGTCAGGATACACCTTCTGCAGCCAATTGACAGTGGGAGTGCACAACGGACTGTCCCATATTAAATGTTATCCTTGGTACCAAACTGTTTGTGTAATGGATTTTGTGTCAGAGCTGTTAAATATGACAGCCTTCTCAAATATCTAAATTTAAGAACCAGAGTGTTTCCGTGCACAGATTTTTTCCACACCGCCTCTGAAGCCGAATATGGATCATGCCTGCGGATCGATCCATCCAGCCAAGCTGAGCTTACTTGACAAACAAACACGCGGCGTGTCAAAGCTCCTAACAGCAAAGGGCTTCCGAGAGCACAGTTTACTCTTGCTAGCCCGGTGGTCTGACTTTATGAGCAATGGTTTGTGTCACAGGCGCAAAGACACACACGCACAACTATGCCTCAATCTTCAAAACTCATGCAAGACCCCCAGGGCCATGAAAGCAAAGAAGGGGTGATGCAACACCACCTTTCTTTCATTATGTTTATCAAAGAGATGACCTTACATGACTCAGGCCGCGAGGTTAGATATGTTTTCTACCAGGGGCCGACAAATAGGTTTCTCTTGTACCTTCCCCTGGAAAATAGACTATCGCATACGTGTTGTTGTTTGTGTGTGTGTGTGTGTGTGTGTGTGTGCATGCCTTCAAGGATGTATTTGAGCATCCTGTGCCTCTTGCTATTTGACCACAACGCAGCTGCGTCAACACTCACCTCTTAACACACCCTGTCTTGTCAGAATATGTCAGAGAAGCTGGGAGAAATGGAGTCTGCATTACAGCAATGAACAAAGCGAAGGAGAGACCTGAGGGAGAAAAAGAAAAGACAAGGTGGAGAAGGAAAGAGATAGATATGGAAGGAGACTGATGGCTCTGAGGGAAGGTAGAATGAGACATCTGGAAAAGAGAAAGAATCATTGGAATAAGGAGGAAATTACAGCGGCTTGACAATGATTCATCGGGGAAAATTCTCTTCTCCATCTCTTTCTCATCTACCTCCTCCCCTAACCAATCTAAACCTTTAACCTTTCTCTAATTCACGCTCCCCGCTTTTGATGACCAATCGCCGCCTGAAACACGCATTCCATTTGTAATTTCAAATATCTCGGATATCTTCAAAGAGCATTGGAATTCGATACATTTAAGGGTGTTTTGGATTTTGATTCTACCTTCTTTCCTCTCTCTAGCGATTTGAGTATGAATAACATCAGCGAGATCCAGCCCAGAGCTTTCCACCGACTGCACCTGTTATCAGAACTGTGAGTACAAAATACAAATACGATCCAAATATCAGTCATGAACTCTGTACTGTCAAATTTCACTCACGGCAAGAAAAATCACTGCCTGGGCAGCAAATATGTACAAACCTCTGTGACCGAGGAGCGACAGCGCTTTTGTGCCTCTCGTCTCTCTTCCCAAGAAACTGCCCGAAGCAAAAGGCTTGAAGTTTTTTCGGTAGGATGCAAAGATTTGGGGGGTGGGGGGAGGAAGAAGGGAACCTGATATCACTTAGAGAGGGAATATATGGTCTTTACAGTGTTCCGTGTTCACCCTCGAGCTGCTGCTGCTTTCCTGCTCTTCTTGACTCTGTTTCAGCTGGACAGCTAAACAGGAGCAGTGCACATGTAGCTATAAGACTGGGCCAAAACTAAAAAGGGGAGCTACAGGGCAGGAGAGGGGAAAATTAAAAGTTTACTACTTTTCCTTTTCATGGCATTAAATTAGGGGAGGCCATCCAAAATAAAAGTTTGCTTAAGTGCTTAAAGATACAATGCATTTTTAATTGGGAAGGGATGCTGCACCGAAATCAGAAAAAAAAAAAAAAAACCTCTACACATAGTTTTTCTGGTTGACCTGGCTGATGACTGCTCTGTCCATTCAGCAGAATTCGGCAAGTTTTGGCTTCACAACACATGAGCCCCAGGGGTTTTAGTCTGCGGGTTCTTTCGCATGTAGTGATATGTGCAAGCTGACGTGTGTATTCCAGCCTTCACCTGATTCTTTTACTTCTGAAGAATGCCGCATGTGAATCTACATTGGATGTTTGAATAGACCACTGTTTTCTTTGCTAATGCTTGCAGCTGCAGCCTGTCAGGCATGGGCTAATGATGATGAAAGTGTAAGGTTAGCTGGGTAACTATTGAGCTGACTTTTAGTCACAGTCAAAGTAGGTCTGATGAGATCAGTCAGTGTAACAATAAAGTAAGGTAACGCCTCGAACTTTCGGAGATGAAAATCTGAGTTATTGCCATTTATTGCAGATATTTCACAATCTTTTCAGCACCTGTCCACCAAATTTACGAGCCAGAAAATATCCCCAGAGGTGGTTGAAAGCATTCAAACGTTGCATGCAAAAACTAATAAGTCTATGCAAACTGATTCAAATTCTATTTAATGTGAACATGTTTTTTTGTTGTTTTTTTGTTCCAAGGACAGAACATCAGACATTGATTATAGCCTGATGAAAGCCTGAAACTGGACATTAGCGCAAACTTTCACCTGCACTGCAGAAAGGAGGGTTGGGTGTCTTGGATGCAGCTCCACCTGCTGCATTTGCCGAAAGACATTCCAGCCAGTGTTTTACAACCCCGTTCATCTTACTTTATCTACATCGCTTTCATGTTCTGACACTTTATGGAGAAGTCCTGATTCTTTGTAATTCTTCCAAGAAGCTTGTTCCTGATATGAAATCCATTTTTATAGCCTGTTGGCCATTGCTAAAGAGAAACTGTGATAATAAAGACATTACAAGGTGGGGAGATATCCCAATAGTAAAGCCCTCTTTAGCCTGAAAATTTTGAAAGATGGAGCGCGTAGGTTAAGGTAAACACATTGTAATTACAACAACTTATACCACAGAGAAAAACAATCTGAGACACTGAATACAAACATGGTTGGGCAAAAAGCGGGGACGTTTGATGTGGGTCTACAACATTTGTTGGTAGCTCAGCGAGAGAGAGGGAAGGGCCAGGCATGTTGTGACTGGCGGAGTGATAAATTGTTTGATGTTTGGCTATACTTCACTGCCTTCCATCCCTCACTCTATCTCTCTCTGGTTTCATTTCTACAGTCCCCATCTCAATTTTTACTCCAGGCTATTGCAGGTTGCGGTCCTCACCTTTCTTAGTTTCTCCTGTCGTGCCTTCAGCTCTTCCCTACATTCCTCTAAATCAAAAGAAATAGGCTTGTAGCGTGACGTCTTATACAATTAAGGGAGGGGTGGGAATAAAATCCTCTGAAAACCATACAGCTTGACCTTCGCATGGACCACACATAAATGTAAATTTATGCTGCGCGTTATCACTCATATAACTTAAGACCCCTAAAACATCAGAAACTGAATATTACATGCCTTTCAACATCACAAGAGGTGCTGAAATTTACTATAAAGCATGTAGTAAAACCTCAACCGGCAAATACACTCTTTTTAATTCACTATGAGTTTGATATTGATAATAATTCATCAGCCCTCCGGCCATTTCTTCGCGTCTAACTCCTTATTTCATAATGGTATTCTATTTATCTCAGATACCTCTCATTAAGCCTGTATTAAGTGCTTTGATCAGTGACTTGCCTCATAATTCAAGCCTGCACGCAACTGTCAGTCAAACAGAGCAGTCAAAGAGGTAGACAGTCTGTCTAGGGATTAATGAGAGGGCACCGATGCCCACAATTAGGTATTAGTCTGGCATTAACAAATATCAAAGTAATTCCTGTCTCTTCAGTCACTTTGCTCTAATATGAAGGATTCTCTAGTTTTGCTTCAATTGCAACTTTGGAAGGAGTAAAGTAGTTTTAGGAAAACCATTCGAAAAAAGCCGTTCCTGAAAAGTCACATCGTATCAGTCATTAGTGTCAAAATGCGTAGCTATTAGCTCTAGGGTCACATCTCACTCAACCGTCTCCTGTTCTATTTAACAGCTATACTGGGTTCAGTATATCTCATATTCTCATTATCTGCAGCTATCGCTGACAGTTGAAGTCAATCATCAAATGTGGCTCTACAGGTAAAAGAAAACTCGTTGGATTTGTTTTCAGCCTTCTTATCGCTAGCTAAACGATTGCACAGCCTAATAAGCACGGTGAGAGATCCAGACAAAATCCAAATGTTCAAATAAAGGACCACTGAGCGGAGTCCAGTGCTGCCCTGCCTGTTTCGCTCATTGTGATAAGATTGTCTGCCGATAGGCCAAAAGCATGACGTAGATGAGGGTTAAGGGGTTGCAATATTGGCTGTCTTGATAGTCCAGGTGCACCACACAGCTGGAACTATCTAGCCAATTAAACTTTTTTTTTTCCCAATCAGAGTTGCCAACGGTGGTTCTTGTCTGCTCGCCTTCTTCTGTCCCACAGCCGTGACCCCCACTCATCCACCACCACCAGTGCAAGGTTTTCCACATGTCTATATTTTACTCTAGTAATTTCAAAGGTTAATGCCAGGTTAAGTGCTTGACCCCCAGGCCGGACCTCTGAACAGAAGGAGGGATAACATTTCAGTTGATGGATCAAGGGTGTAAAAGGTCATAAATGCATATGCATTTGTGTTTGAAAACACACCCACATAAAACAGCCTCTTTGTGATAAGGCCCGTTTGTCCTTTTCTTCTTCTTTCATCATCCCAATCATGCAGCCACCCACTATGATGTTAAATCACCATCCTAGATAGTATCCCAAAGTGTGCAACTGATTTTTCCAGCACAGGTCGCTGTTCACTTGTTTTGATTTGTATTTCAACACTATGTGTGATGTAACACAAGTGTGTTACTGTACATTTGAACTACACCAATTACTGTAATTTATGTCTGTGAATTACAATTATACAGCTGAATAATGCTGAGGGGAATTTCTTTTTCTACACAGTTCAAGCTCCAAGAATATCTATATTTTTATTTCCCTAAATCAAATAAAAAAAAAAAAGAAAAAAGTATGGTTTGACAAGTGCAAGGCGCACAACATTAGAATAAGATTGATGTGGAATGACTACAGGGCTATGTACGGAACATTCACTCAAATGTACTGATTTATACATGCACACACATAAATACACAAACTGATATCATGGAAACTGCGTGTCACCGGTGCTGCTGGTGTGGATGTCTATTAAGAACATCTGAATATTTCTTTCCTTTTACAATATCCATCTTCACTTTCAACATCATTATCCATTTGACAAATTAAGTTGGCAAAGAGACTACAATTCCACTCTAATGTTGCGTTGGCTCCAACGATGCAGCTAATAGAGAAAGGCTGGTTGGCAGTGGGCTGTGCGCATCATACCACGGCCTTAACTACAATGTTGTTTCTCTAAAACTTTAAAAAGTAATGAGCCCCCATACACACACACACACACACACACAAAAGAAGACAGGTTTTCCTGTCCATTGAACTCAAAGAGGGCTCGCCTTTGTTAAATTATAAATAAGATGATCCCAGTTCCAAAATACACAATGACTCATCATGCCCTTTACTTTTTTCCAATCTTGAAATCTTGACATGAAATTTCGATAAAAACGGAATTTCATCCGAGGGAGGTTCCAAATTCTACACCATGTTCTCCAAGCTTCACCTTTTTTTTTTTCGATATATTTTGCTTTGGTTGCATGCGCTTCGTTTTTGCTCCTCTGGGTCTACAGTGATTGAATGCATGTAGTCTGGGGGAAAAAAAGCAACACTTTTTACTCGTGCCAGAGCCTCAATAAAGTCCACCTCTGCAAAAGTAGCAATTGAATTGTCCCCGTGACCAGCTTACGCAATAGCGGAAACTACAATGGCACAGAAGTAGAATTCCTTCCTCTAAAGAACAGAATATGGGTAGCATGCTGTCTCTTTGTGAAGAGAAGTCACTTGTTATTTATCTTAGCAAATTCAGATTAAAAAATATATATTTTTCATTAAAGCTGAAATGGATGGATTCAGTATCGATAAAATCTTTATCTCTTATCTAAAGTCATGTTAAGAGTCTCAATTTAGGACATCTCTCTCTCTTAAATAGGATATCAACATACGTCAGCATTGCTAAGAATAAAAAGATGAAAAATAAATAAATGAAGAGCAGTATTTTGAACAATGCCTTGACTGCAAAATGGTAGCTCGAAAGCAAACCACCACTGACTTTCGATGGGGCGACAGAGGACATTTTTTGGTTCAACCAAATTACCAATGCACAAACCTGTCGCCATGAACAGATTATCTTAGCGACCCTTGCAGATCGGCTGATGGGATGGTTGGGCACTTGCAAATAATGATGCAAGCGAAAAATGCCCTGTTTTGAGTGAAATCGGCCCGAGAAACAAACGATATTTCCTTGCAGTTTGAACAAAGCCTAAAAGAAACCGCAATGACCTGGATCAGTCAACTGTAAATTCTGGTATTCCCATTTGAATGTGCATATATGTGTATTTTTGGGGTATCCATTTTTGCACTTTTTTGATGGATGAAAGCTCTATATAATTTCTGAACGAGGTCGAGTGTGAAATTTGGCAGGCAAGGGCGAGGGTGTGTGGTTTGCCACTGCACGGTAATGAGACATGTTGACATGAGCATCAGATGTCAAAAAGAGGGTGTTGGGAACTCTTGTCGATTACCATCTGGATGATAGTGGTTTAGAAAGCCAGCCAGCGCTCGATATTAATAATTCAATATCTTGGCTCTAATGGAACACCTCAAGCAGATGCAGGCTGCTACACATGAGGCTAAAATGTCAGGCAAATGTCAAATGAAGACCAATCGAGTAAGAAGGAAGATGCCAGTGTGTAACTTGTTGTGTGTGCATGTGTGCACGTGCACGTGGATGTGCGTGCGTGTGTTTAACAACAGTGGGTGGTCTTGAGCTGTGAAGACCAAATCTGTGTTTAAACTGTGCTTCCAGCTTGTGACCTTGAGAGTTACTCTGCTGGACTGAATGTTATTTATTTGGACATCTTATACACACTCACAAATGACCATTAGGTGCTGTGTTTGTTAAACAAGCTGATTGGACTGCTTGTGTGAATGTGTGTGGTTTCTCTCTTTTGCTGTCCTCAAGGTTCTTTAGAACAGATCCAATTTACCTCAAGGGCATGGAAAAATAGAACACACTTTCACACTGCACACACATGTGCAAAGGCACTCAAAAAGAAGTATACACCTTAAAAAGACACTTGTTCAAAAACACACGCACACCGGCAAATGCACTTTCACACTGCACTGGTTGACCCAATATCAGTCTCATTCAATTCTGCTTCACCTCACTCATCAGACGTCCAAAGATTGGTTAAGATTTCAGCGGGTTCTCGGGGCCAATGGCAACCACGCTGAAGGGAAAAGAATATTGTTATTTGCATACTGACCCAACACTAACCCTGAGGAAGGAACTAAAGGATGAAGTCATATCATAGTTTAGTCCAAAATGAAGAATAAAGCAAAAGGCAAAATTTCTCTTATGAGACTTGTAAATTTTGTGTACGTGCTTGAAGTTCATTTTCCACTTTTATATTTTTTTCTCTCCCTTTTGATCTCCTTGATTCCCTTCTAGGCGGATCTCGGGAAATCAGCTGAGGTATATCTCAGGCCACGCTCTCCAGGGTCTCCACAACCTCAAAGTTTTGTAAGTAACCTCCTCCTCCCTCTCCATCCTAGTCTGACTGTTCCGTCCTCATCCCAGGTGGGTTGTTCCTCTCCAACACTTTAGGTGGGGGTAAAGGGGGTGGAAGAGTGGAGGAGCAATTTATGCAGTGCCGGATAAAACACACAGGACGTGCATCATTAACTGCAGTTAAAGTTTATGGGCTGGGGGAGACCTGCCCCGCTTGCAATCGCATCATTTTAGTACAAGTCCTATTTCTGGAGGTTTTGTGCGCGCGCACACACACACACACACACACACACACACACACACACACACACACACACACACACACACACACACACACACACACACACACACACACACGGCCTCTGACAGGTGAAAGTCAGGGACCTCCCAGTTGCACCACCCACTGAGATTATAGTGAGTGACAAAAAAATTCACTTTGCCACTTTGTTTGAAGCGGTTTTCTTCACACCCAATTTCTCCTTGTATGTTCATAGCTTTATGATGCATGGTCACTAACAGTTAAAGCATTAAATTACTAAAAAGTGCAAAGCAGCAATAAAAAAGAAAAAAAAAAAAAAAAACAGTACCCTCTGGTTTGTGAATCCAACATCTAATGAGTTGAGGCCATATTTCTTATGGGTGCCAGATAAAGGTATTAAGAAGGTTTTCATAAGCATTGGCAACCAACTCAATTCCTTTAGGATTCTGGCTGAGGAAGTTTGAGAAAAACCTGCCGCAGAACATAAACTGAGTTTGAGAATTGTGGTTTGTAATTTGAGGGAAACTGGGGGATTACCGGGCCGGAGTTGATCTTTTTTCACCTTGTGTTGTGAAACTCGTTGAGACAGAATGAGTAAACCAATCATGAATCCATAACAGAGAAAATACGTACTAGGAATTGATGCTTTTCTCCAAGTATTTGTGCTTGACTCCATAATCTGCGAGACAGCTTTGGACAGTCCCTTCAACCCCAGAAAGAAACCAGCAGCTGAGCTGAGCTGCTGGTTTCTTTCCTCAATATATTAGTTAAAGTCAGGCCATGTCAAAGACAAACGGACTGCTGACTTTGTGTAGGGTAACCGCAAGCTCCCCTATGACGATGGTTCTCTTTTTGCTCTCTCTCTTTCTTCCTCTCACACACACACACATGCACGCATGCATGCATGCATACACACACATGCCGGCAGGGCTGTGAAGTTATAAGTTATAAACCCCTGAGAGTACAGGGAAGTGCCCAGTAGGGGATTTCTTTTAAAAAGGAAAACAATCAGTTCACTGTACAGTATTTGTAATGGCAACATCATCATCATCATCGTCGTCGTCCTGCTAGAAACATTCCACGGATCCTTTGAACCTGAGCTACTCATCACGAAAGCACGCGACCCACTGATTTATCTGTGGAATACATTCAACGCGCTAAGTCACCTAAATTACTGAGTCAAGAAAAACATTTATTTATGCGGCCTAAAATCATGGTCAATGACTCTTGAAGGGAGTGTGAATACAATGTGTGCATCTACATAACTAGAAAATACCAAAAATGAAGGGAAGTACAGATGAAAAATACTTCACACACTATTATTTTATATAGCCTGAAATAAACTCTTGCAATGATATCATAGCAGTGCACTCATATTAATATAAAACATCTCCTTGGATTTAGACTAACAAAGAATGCTCTGACTGCTGCTGTGCCATCATGCCATGATGTCATGGTGCTGACAATAAGCCTTGTGCATTCATTTCAGAGGACTGGGTATGATTCTTTTTAAGAAAATTAAAAATACAGGAGAATAAAAGGATGGTGCAGAAAGAGAGGTCTATTGTTTGCGCCGCACTTCCTCAACGCTTTTTGCTCCATTCTTCTGAAAATGACATCAGCAGCCCACCCAAGGAGCTTTCTCTGTTCCTCTAACCTCCATTCTCGGCTTCGAGCTTTCAGTGGGCTTTTCCTTCCTGTGTCAGATTTCCCAATCTATGAAATTATTTGTTCTGCATGATGTGCCCTCACACACAGCACATTCACTCTATCATCTGTAGAACTACTTTGTATATCTAATGAATACTATTCTTCCTTCAGAATGCTGCAAAACAACCAGCTGGAGAGACTTCCTGATGATGTTCCATGGGACCTGCCTAATCTGCTTTCCCTGTGAGCTGATCTCACCTATACATGCACTTACACACACCCTAATTATGATGCTCTACCTCATCAAGCAGGCATTGAAACATCCCCCTGACCACCCACTCACACATCTCATTTGTGCTGCAAAGCAGGTACGAAGTACCACTGACATATTACAGACCTGAGCTCATCGACAGTCGAAATAGTTCGGCATTCGGAGCTTACGGCCTGACAAAGTCACAGTCTGAGTGTGTCAATGCAATTCATGGTAGCATCTGGAAGCCATGAGGGAAACAGCAGACACTGCAGGCCAGGGAGAGCATCTCCAATGAGCTGTGAAACAACCCCATTTTCCATCAATTCCGACTCTCTTCCTCCTTCGCTCGTCTCCATTCTTCTCCCACCACCCACACTGCTATCCCCTGGCTAATGAGAGTTTTTGGTGGGTTAATTGTCTCATTTGTGGGGTCAATGTATGTGTATATGTATATGTATCAGAGTGCATGTTTAGGCGAGTGCATGTAGACCACCTCATCTGTAATTCCTCACCCTGTACCCCTCTCTCCCACGGCAGTACCGCACACGTATTCCACATGCCTCTCCCCACATTAATTATTCTTTGTAAATATCCATAAAGCGATTTCTTTCATCACATTGACACAAATTGCTGGACTCGCACCACAGCGGGGGCATACATATGTTACTATTCTACCACTTAAATACATCTATGTTATAAAGCAGACGTGCACTCGACGATACGATCTCCGAAATTGTACGCTAACTCATAAATCTGTACGTGTTGCACCTACAGGCAAGCAATTCATGATTTCCTCTCATAATTATGATTCCATGTCTGTTTGTAAATCCATTTGGTTGTGTGTGGTCTCTCATGAGCTCCCCATAGAGATGGTTAATGTAATGAAAACACGCAGAAAAAGAAGGAGCGCGAGAGCGATGGATATGGGGATGGAGATGGAGACATACCTTGTCATTACAGTAATGATAAGCCTAGAAAAGAAGGGATTACTGGAAAGGCTTTGGAGAGAGAAGCATCCCGGCGCCTCTTGCTTACACATCAAGTAAAAGAAAACCATCACACCTCAGGCAGACCAGGCCTACACTGGATAAATAAATAAGCATTTCACTGAAAATAAATCAATACCGTAAACTGGACAAGAATCCCTTTCTGCTTGCGCGTGTTAACCGAAGTCCAGACGTGTGTCTTTCCGTTTGGAACAAGTTAATTGCTATAAACAACGTGGTGCATCAGGCAAGTAGACAAAACTGTAGTCTGGGTTCGAGGGTTAAGTGTTTAAAGCAATGATTATCTCCAAAAAATAACCCCATAAAAGCAGTAGAAGATTTTTCAATATAGTGACTCAAGAAATTTAATGCACTCTCAGTTTCTCCAAAGAACACATATTGGCCATCTGGAGTCGGTAATTTTGAATGAGTGCAGTCAGGACCACGAGTCTCCTAGGCCATTCCAAAGAACTTTCTCTTTTTGTCCCTATTTCCCTTTCCCATAATCATACTTCAGACTTTGAAGTGATGGACAGGAAATAGTTTCTGCTTTATTGGCTTCTGTAAAACATTCCTGGTTCTCCGTGGACCTTCTGGGGACCTGGCAAGTCAACCCAGAGGAGCAATTATTATTTTGCCCCAAAGAAAAGAACAAAATGTGGAAGGGTCTTCCGCAGCTTTTATCCGGTGATTTGGGTCAGGGACAAACAATGTCCATGGTGAGAGCACACAGCATACACAAGGACGATGTTTGGCAGTGAAAAAAAAAAGTTGCAGTCAGGAAGCAGACAAGATGAAAATTTCTTGAAGTGTTCTCCGCGTATGCACACAAATACATGTGTATTTACATGAATGCTCAAGGGTGTTCCTCTGTGTGAGCATCTGCCAGTGTATACAGTTGCCTCTCCTGATGGAAAATTTCCCTGGGGAGAAAAGCCCAGGGTTCAGGGTTCAAGTTCAGATTTCACTTTGATGATGCTGTTTGTTTGGCAAAGCCTCCAAGGGGTGAAGAGACTGAGAAGGAGCTGCAGTGCAAGAATCAAAGAACAAGAGTGGAAGATTGATAAAGGGAGAATGTTTGAAAGACGAGAAAGAGTTAAGGAGTGTTATGCAAAGGGCTTTGCAGCACTTGGGAATGCATCAATGAAGATGTAAGAAACCAAATGCAAGTGAGAAGGGCAGTGGGAGGAAAAAAAAAAAAGAGATAAATGACTTTGAGGGGGTAAAAACAAAGAAGAGCGGGAGGAAGTGATCTCAGCTTGTCAGCTTTGCCCTGAGAGACACATGTATTCCAATGGACAGTGTGTATGAATGCCAGTTTGGGTTGTGTGTCACACTTCTTGTCTACACGTTTACACCAAAAGGGAAAAATGATCTTGATAGGTTTTATGAGACTGTCGTGTTCATTTGAGATTGTGCTTGTTGTCTTAAATTGCGAGTTAATCAGTTGAGAGGATTTATTTTTCGGTCTAGCTCTATATAAAAAGAACATGAATGCACCAACTAGAATGCTATGGAAAGAGTGGATGAGGTAAAACGGATGATGGCTCCTTCCCTTTCTTTCTTTCTTTTTTCAAATACCGAGAGTTACACGCCGAGCTACCACCCATCTTCTACAATGAGCTCGACACATGCGAATTTATGTCTTTAGCATTTCATACAGGTCTGTGCTGGTGAGACATATCCAGTTTTGGCATGGGAATAAATAATAAAAGGCTGGAGTCAAGATGAAAGTAAGGAAAATAAAGGATGCGTAATGCTCAGATCTACGCTTTAAGCCAGGACATACAATTGCAAATGCATGCACACACAAGCACAGATACACACACAGGTAAGCAAACAGCCTGGGTTTAGACTGGGTGATTATCACTCTTAGTTGAGTTTATCTCCCCCCACAGGCGTCTGGATGCTAACCTGTTGTCTGAGGTTCCGGCTGGGGCCTTCAGGGGTGTTTGCTCTCTGAGACACCTGTGGCTGGATGACAACTCCCTCACAGAGATCCCCGTGACTGCCCTTGACTCTCTACCCTCCCTGCAGGCCATGACACTGGCCCTCAACCAGATTACACACATCCCAGATTATGCATTCACAAACCTCTCCGCCCTTGTTGTGCTGTAAGTGGATTCATAATTCATGTGCTTAAAACTATATGGATTTCTTTGGCTTACTCATCTGAAAAATGAAGTATTCTGTCGATTAAAGAGAGCACCGTAATTTAAATTTCCCCTTTTTTAACATTTGAATTTCATTTCATGAACATCTACGGTATTTTTCCAGCCACCTTCATAACAACCGCATCCAGGTCATGGGAGGCAAATGCTTTGAGGGTTTACAAAGTCTGGAGACCTTGTGAGTATCATTTTTTCCTTTGCTTTTCTTCTGTTTGTCTTTCCTTGATTGTTTCATTTGTTACATTTTTCTTCCCCTCGTCTCTACATTTCTCACAAAAAGACTCACACAGTAACATCGCCCTTAATGAATATTAACTTTGGTTCACCAAAGACTGACGTTAGCTTTGTGACGGCTATACTACGTGGAAGGTAATGGTTATAAAATTCACATTGCCTTAAGGTATAGGAGGAACACCCTCAAATGTAATGGCCGAAGGGTAAAAAAAACAAAGACCCATCAATTATCCCACATTACCGGTCAGATCAGGATTTATTTTACGTTTGCCCAGTAGAACTTGAAACACCTAGAATTGATGTGTTTTCTTTATACGTATATTACTGGCAGTTTTACAGAACAAAAGAAAAGTGTAGCCCTAAATCACAAAGTCATGATAAATGTGTCTCTAAATTCTGCGGATGGTTGATGGTTTTTTCAAAGCCACGACTAACGAATGCATGGCAGGAATGTGATGAAGATTCTTTTATAACCTTGAAGCAACAACACCAGATTCCTGTGATCTGTAAAACATTATTGCTGAGCAGCAATGAGGTCAAGTATGGCTCAGTGAGGCTACGAAGGTGTTGCTTGAGTGTACGCGCTGTAACTTTGATGACGAAAGTTCCCCACCTACAGTTTTATGAACAAGGTGGAGGGAGAACAAATTAAACGAGAACACTGTATCTAGTATTTTGGCCAACAACCTGTTAAAGTAGTAAAATTTATGCGATCCTTTTTATTTGCATGTGTGTGAACATGTGCATGTGTGTTCATGTAACCAAGTACTTCTTGTTATGAACTCATAAGTACGCAGCCAACTTAACACCAAGCCTGACAGCCATGAATCCTGAGAAGAAATGTGTGGGAAAAGTGTGAAGGCCTTGGGAGTTCTGGTTAAAGAGAAGAAGATGTTGAAGAAAATAAGAAAAAGAAGGATGGAGTTGTTTCGACGAGAGCAGTGTCAAAAGTGTTTGGGTCATCGGTGGGAAGAAGGGGGGCGGAAGGGTGGCGGGGGGTGCATTCGCAGTATAAGATGACAGGTGTTATTGACGTGAGGATTGTGCGGGTATGAAGGGTTAATCTCTGACAGGGGCTGTGATTACGACAAATACGAGAGACCATCTGCATCTCCATCAGTCTCCCCAGTGCTCTGCATGTATAATAAAATCATTACTACGAGGAGCCATGCAGGAGACTGCTGGAAAAAGCAAATGCACATTGACAGATATCACAGATTTGAGTAGACACAGACATTTTACAACTGAAGGAAGCACTTAACCAAATGTATTTTTGAAGGCTAAAGAGATCCAGTAGATGACAAGTACATCTAAATATAACCTGCGCAATCTTGCATAACAACTCCACATATGCACTTATGCATGAACATATGGTCTTATTGCTATTATTAAATAACACTTCTCTCAATCACAAAAAAAACATCGGTACGGTTCGGCAAAACGTAGAGTATAACAGGTAAAAAATTACCGTAAAGCTGGAACATACACATAAGCTATGTGACGGCAATGGTTGTTATGATCCAGTGTTTCCCCGAGAAAATAATCAGAGACAGGCCTAAATAATTAGGTCAGAACGGTAAAGGGTCAAGGGTCAAATCTAAACTTCTGGCTCACAGAGCGAAACCAGTCGTCTAGATGACGGTACACACATTTTCACACACAGAATACATATTGTTGATTCATATATTCCGTTTCCAACATGTAAAACCGTAGTAGTATCGTAGTAACGTTGACGCAATTTTAAGTATCTCGTTTCATGACAACATCATTATGTTACTGTCTGTTTCTCAGGGACTTAAACTATAATGATCTCCAGGAGTTCCCTGTGGCCATCAGGACACTGACTAAGCTTCAGGAACTGTGAGTGCACATACACACGAAAACACACCTGCCCAACATGACTATCGTGGTTGTGTTATCCCAAGTAATCCCGTTAAGTGATTTTAATGTGGCACTCGGATACAATCTCTCTCGCCCTAAGCAGGTGCTGGCTACACACCCACGCAACAGCTCTCCTGCAAATACACACAGATGAACACACATGCACACACAAACTATGTTTTCCCTAAGCTTCAGCAGATGTTTTGCAGCGTGTATATGTGTCACAGATACAGCATATGTGTGACTGTTTACATCTCATGTATCCAAAAATGTTTTTCAGCTGTGCAACGGCAGGTGCAACGTGAGGACTTATGACATGCCTCTCGCTCAAAACATACTATGTTACTCTTAAAAACACACACACACACAAAATTGGAAACACATTGATAGGCAATCTGAATAACGTTATGCCTTATATTTGTAGGGGGTTCCATAACAACAACATAAAAGCCATCCCTGAGAGGGCCTTTGTGGGAAATCCTCAGCTCCAAACCATGTGAGCGCAACGCTTATCCTCAATACTACAATGAACACATATTTGAGGACATAATTGGTATTTCATCCAACATCATTCTTTTACTTTCCTGCAGCCATTTCTACGAGAACCCAATCCAGTTTGTGGGAAAATCTGCTTTCCAGTTCTTGCCCAAGTTGCATACACTGTAAGTATGTGGTCAGTAGAAACAATTCCAGTAAGTTAGCTCAAACACTGCTTCAATCATTCTGTGTCGCCAACAGTGAGAGTGGACATGTGTAATAGGCCTACTGAATGATGTTGTGTTAGTGTAGTGCTGTACGCTGATGTGGTAAGGGCGAGTGTGTTGTAAGAACATGTTGAATGGTGTGACTTATGAAGTCTAGTGAGACAGCCAAAGCAGCCAGTGTTGATGTTGGATGAAAAGTCTGATGGCTGCAATGAGCTGTTAGACGAGGTCTCTGTGCACATGCGTGCGTCCGTATATGAAAGAAAGAGAGAGAGCTTGAGAAAGAGATTGCTGACACATTACACCCTTTTTTGTTGCAGCTCCCTTAACGGTGCAACCCAAATTCAAGAGTTTCCTGACCTGAAGGGAACTACTAGCCTGGAAATTTTGTGAGTGTCCCTCTTAATCCCCCCTCCAAAATACACGCACACACGGGCACATGTCTGACATTATAATTTCATCATAAAAGACTCACTCAATCCGTACTGAATGACAGGAGAGACACTATTAAGATATATACCTGAATATCAGCACTTAAAACACGCCCTCGAACTTTGGAAACACAAGGTCAGAGAGGAGAGACACACACGAGCCTGCTGGAGGGAAGAAAAAAAAAAAAATCAAAAACAAAAAAAACATTTAAGGGCTCTCGTTGAGACAGGGATATAACATGAGACATAGAAAACAGAAGGGGTAAGCCAGTGATGCCAGCCAGTGACAGGTTTGACAAACCTAAATAACTCCCTGTCTAACCAAGTTAGACTCAAAGGACAGGAGGATCTTTTCGCTTGCTTGCACTTCCACAATGATCTAAGGATTCTCTTTCTCCCTATAGGACGCTGACTCGGGCTGGTCTATCAGTGCTCCCTCTAGATCTATGTGAGCAGCTGCCGCGCCTCAGAGTATTGTGAGTACACATATGAGGACGTGCTTGGGACACACACACACACACACACACACACGAAACTGATGCAAAAGGGCGACTGTGGAGACGATTGCCCCGAAATCTTCTGTACAGTTATGCTATGCTATGAAATCCAATCATCCACTCTACACATACAAAAAAAATTGCCTTGCTATTTCATCTTACTAAGATAGCTGACTTTTCACCTTAAGTCTCCTGTCACCCCCCCCCCCCCCCTCATTCCCCACTCTATAAACCCACCACTGGTAATACTATCTGTGTGTGTGTGATGTTGATGTAGGGAACTGTCTTACAACGAGATACAAGATCTACCAAGTTTCTACCTCTGTTCAGCTCTGCAAGAGATGTAAGACCCGGCATCAGAGTGAGCACTTTACACTTTTTCCATTTGCACAGTGGGTGTATAAACCATACTGTTTCTCGACAGTGGGCTCCAGCATAATCAAATCAAGAGAATAGAGTCAAGCACCTTTCAGCAGCTCACCTCTCTAAGAACACTGTAAGTCACACCTTGTAACTGTATAATGCCTTCTAAAGTACTGCTGTTTCTTGAACAATTCCATATTGGTGAAGTGCTTTCATAAAGGGTATTATTGATTGGAAAGAAAATAGAGTCTGTAAATGGGTTTGGGTTCATCTTTTTTTCTATGAACTGTAAATTATAGCTAAAAACATCCACCTTTCTTTTAAGTGCTGATAAACCATGATTTGATTGTTATTTGAAAAAAAAAAAGTTGTTTTTTGAGGGGGCAAGTTTTTCTTTTTTTTGACAAGCTAAAGCAATAAATAGCCACAATGCTTTAATGACATCTAGTGGTAACACTTTAAACAGCACCTTTTAATATTAGTCAACATTACGTTTCAGCTTATATATGTTTGTTTTTTTTCTGTCAAGTGATCTCAGCTGGAACAGAATTGAGTGGATCCACCCCGATGCCTTCACCTCTCTCCATTCTTTAATCAAATTGTAAGTTGACACACTTTTCTCAATGCACAGCCATTCCTGCGATTATTCTCCCTGGATGTGTGTCAGATTTCAAGATTTTGAAGTAAATTTTCCACACTCCTCGTCAATGTTGTGTACTAGACTCTGTGTACCAGAGAAATCATTTATCTTTGGTGGCATCTACAAATAACAGCAACATCAATTTAGAAAAGAGTGACCTGAAGTAATACCAAGACAATCCAATCTACTGTAGGAAGACGAGTTGAAGTAGACCTTAGTTAAAACCTCATCTGACAGGAAGTGTGATCTGGAAGGAATGCGATACAAAGCCTTGTCTGAACAGTTTAAAATATCTGAACAAGACCTTTTTGTGACTAAGGATGACTCTTGGCAATATTTGAGATGAAAAAAAAAAGAACACGTTTTTAACTGACTGGGCCCGATCTCTTTCTCGCACTCTTTAATTTAACACAGGGACCTGAGTGAAAACAGACTCATCTCAGTACCAGTCGCAGGTTTGGGGGGTCTCACCCATCTCAAGTTGAGAGGCAACGTAGAATTATACGAGGCCTTCAGTCCTGAAGACTTCCCCCGTATGAGGTAACACATTTGCACACACCTCATTATTTTGTTTTTATGTTTTTTTTTTTTTTGGCTCAACCAAAATGTGATTTCAAGTTATTCACAGGATGCATCATTCCAATGCCAGGTGTGTAACCTGTGGCAATGAGGAAAATGCATCCTTTCAATTATCTTCCTCTTCAAACATTTCTATTTATATCTCAAACATCATCAAGTTTGGCAGTAGCATAATTAAAGTGTGTACCTGCAAGCCATTTCTGAACTTAGGTTTGACAATGAGAAAGCAACAAGTTTTTTCTTGTTTCGAGATCAGAATTCCTCAAGGTCTTCAAAGGCTTTCCAGGGTAAAAATGGAGAGTCGGTTCCCATGAATTATCAGATGATGACATCTGACAGAACCCATACAAAAACACTGTGCACATTCTTGCATGCAACAATCCATAAGAAAGGCGGTTGCCTGAGACCTCAGAAAACTGACATTATCACTGACTTTTCCCCTGAAGATGTTTCTCCTTGATTATTGCTGCCATGGAGATTATGGTTTGATATGGTTTTGTTTGTCTGTCATCAAGATTACAGGGAAAAATACCTCGCCAGTCATCAAGAAACTCTATAGAGGGCTATAGCAATGGCCAAAAGCATTTTACTTGACAGAATTATTACATTTGAGCAATAATGATGGTTATTCATCTTGGCCTTGATAACAAACAAATTTATATTGACATATGTCTTTCAAGTCAGTATAGAAAAAAAAAAGACAAAAAGCTGAATGAAAGCCTCATTAATCTGTTTTTGAATTGTATTTCCCTTGTCATCAAGAATGAACCCATCTCCAAATGCATTTTACAGGGTTATTGAGATGCCGTACGCCTATCAGTGCTGTGTGTATGGCTCTTGTGATAGCTACAAGCCAGGCGGCCAATGGGACACTGAGCAAAGCAACACTGACGAGGACCTGCACAAAAAGACGGCGGCCATTTACCCAATCCACAGCGACACACACTGTAAGACAGCACACGTTTACATTATCTGTCCCTGCAACACAGCGGCATACAGGGTAAAAGTTACATAATGGGAATTTGTGTCTCACGTCTGTTAAGGATTAATTTTTGACAGGTCTCCACTTGAAACATGTCAGAGCCTTGTTGAAACCACAGCTACCTGGCAACTGATACATGCTTAAACTGATTATTGACCCCTCCATGAATTCCTTTGGCAGACATAAAATATAAACACCAATAAACCAAAATTGAGTTGAAATTAAAACCATTAACCCTCCTCCATTAGACCTAAAAGCAAAATAGCGCTGGGAGTACCATAAGGTAACAATAACAAAAGATGATTAAACGATGGTAGGCAATACAATTGATTTTAGTGTATTCACCTTTATTTGTTATGAAAACAAACCTGACGATCACATTTCATGCAACTGCCAATTATCTTTTGGAAAGGTTTACTTTCACTGCGAAAGAATGTTGGATCGCTTATTATGCCCTACAGCTGTTGCCAAACAAAATGTAGTATTGGGCTTAGTGGGCCTTATACATTGGATGCGCCCACAGGTTCTGAACATCTCATTATTGACCTTGACAATACCTTATTTCAGATGACCCTGACCTGGAAGAGTTCCAGCAAGAACTGGAGGAGTCAAAAGTACAAACCAGTGTCCAATGCACACCCAGTCCAGGTTAGTGACCTAATTCAACTAGTTTATGACTACGCAATTTACACTTTCTGACTAATATAGACAAACTGAAGAATAATTTTGTCAATTATGTGAACCTCATTGCTGGCTTTGTGTGTTCCAGGACCTTTCCGTCCCTGTGATTCTCTACTGGGCAGCTGGTTGGTCCGTGTCGGACTGTGGACCATCTCCCTGGTCTCTTTCCTTGGGAACTCTCTACTGCTCCTGTCCCTCTTTGGGGCACCTGGCTACTTGACACCGTTACGTTTCACAGTGGCTTGCATGGGTGCTTCCAATCTGCTGACGGGCGTGTGCTCGTGCACCCTGGCCCTTGTCGACACTCTGACCCTGGGAGAGTTTAGTCAACACGGTGCTCGGTGGGAGCGGGGTCCTGGCTGTCAGGCAACGGGATGGGTTTGGGTGTTTGCATCTGAGGCAAGTGTTCTGCTGCTGACTCTGGCAGCTGTGCAGTGTGGAGTGAGTGTTGCATGTGCCCGCACCTATGGGAAATCACCTTCCCTTGGGAGTGTACGTACATGTGCACTTTTTTGCCTCACTCTTTCCATAACACTGGCTTGTCTCCCACTGGTGGGAGTTGGGGAGTATGGGTCCTCACCATTCTGCCTCCCCTCCCCCCTGCCACCTCCAGCCTCTCAACTGCCACCCTCCCTGGTTTTCCCTCTGGCACTCATCATGATGAACACCCTGTGTTTACTCATAGTCACAGGATCATACATCCGCCTGTACTGGGAGTTACTCCGGGGAGAATGTGAGGGCCTGTGGGACTGTGTTATGATCAAACATGTTGCATGGCTAATCTTCACAAACGGCCTCCTCTATGTTCCAGTAGCCTTCCTCTCCCTCTGTTCCCTTCTGGGTCTCCTTTCTCTGGGGGAAGAGGTGCTAAAATCCGTTCTCCTGCTCCTCCAGCCCCTGCCTGCCTGCCTCAACCCCCTCCTTTTCCTCCTTTTCACACGAGACCAGTCCCAGGTGAATTTCTGGTCTCGACCGAAAACTCATCCACAGCTACGGCGGGACCACACCCTGGACTCGTTGGTGTCTGTGGAAACAGAGAAGAGCTCCTGCTCTGATTCATCTACACAGGTGTCGCTTGCTGATGTGGACACTATGTGCAACCAACCTCAAATGGATCCAGTCAGATTTTCCCACTGCTCCTCTACCTCCTCTGTTCCTCTCATTCCTTGCCAGACACCCACTTCCACAGCCCGAGATAGAGACAGAGTGACGGAGCAAGGGAGCCCGGATGAAACAGAATGTCCAAAGAGTTTGGTTCAAGACATGATTTGTAACACATGCCCTACGCATCATTCTTCCAAGGCTCCCTCTACCATCTCTCATCCGTGAGCCACTGACCGAGTTGTGTGAAAAAACGGGGACATTGTAAACACTCAAGACATCATCTTACAGAAGCAGCCAGAGCAGATCTGGGTCATCAGCCCTCAATGAACCTCAAAATGAGTCCATACAGACACTGAAGAGAACTTATGAGTAGTATATAAGAGTAATAAAGAAAGCCTCTGGAGAGCAAGAGGGAAAGTAGCTCCCTCTCCAATAAGGACAAGAAAACTGCACAATACACCATACTGTTGAAATAGAGGTCGGTTTTTAGAAAACCTCTTCATCATTAGTCATGGACTCATATGATGGTATGAAAGATGCAAATAATTTGGAAAAAAATATAAGCATTGGACAAATCAGTGGTTTAGCCAGGGGTGACAAAAAATAGGTCAAGTAGAAACTGTAAATGTTTGATCTGTAAAGTGATAATGGGATATGCAGCTTAGAAATCCAACTGTCTGGATGCAATTTTAAGTCAAACTATCTCATTTGTAAAAGGCTATTATAATTTCTAACCTATTGCTAAGGTCTGTTTAAAACAAAGGGATTCATCATCAGATACACACCAGGTAACGTCTGAGTAAGCTAACATATTTTAAAGACAGAAATGTCAGCTCTTTCTCTGAAACTCTGTAATGGTTGCTGATATGTTTCACATGTTGGCAAAATGCAACCAGAATCAAGACGCACATTAAAATTTTCATGGAGTTTACACAGTTTTCTCTCAAATGTGCAACAAACATGAGATAAGCATAAAGACTGAATGGGATGTAGCTACCTTACTACAGACTTTACAGTAGGCTAGCAATGTGTATATGCAATCTAACTACCTCTGAATTAGCATGATATTGACTCACTACAGCCCTTTTGATGTTTCCCCCCTTTTTACGATAAACACCAAATATATTATTTTATATATTAAGAAATGAATTAGTTTGTAAAAAAAAAAAGAAAACAAATAAATAAAAATGAAACAATTGGAAAAACCTTGTGTTGCTATTTAGGATGTACATACTTTGTATACAACTGGTGGGCATGTTTAAATAAAAGTATTATCTCTACAGTGTATATATGTACCACTCCGCCTATGCTACGATACACCACTCAAGGCATAACTAGAATGCATAAGAAATGTTAAACAATAATTTAGTCCTCTAAATAAACTTTATTACAAAACACAAACAATTTCAGATATAAAATGAATTTCTGTGTACACAAATTAAGTCACATATGAATACTAAATTATTTGGTACATTCCTTAAGTATACAACTTAGAGAGTACTGTAGAGTAAAGACCTGTGGCTGGAACTCATGCCATGGGAACTACACACGGGTTTTCTTCAATACCTCCTCTCCATCCTGCTGTGAAGGTGGAGCTTCTCTTTTAAGTTGTATGTTGCCATTTGGAACGGTTTCTTTTTTACTCTCCAAGACTCCCTGAATATGGAGAAATAAACAACATTTAAATGATGACAGTAACACTTGATCATAATCTCATTAATATCAAAAGGTTTGGATGTTGAGATTAAATAATGTTAGAAACTACTTTTTTAAAATCAAAAAAATTAACTATGAAAGGATCACAATATGTTTGTTCAGAGACAGTCTTTACACAGCCACAATACAATGGCATTTGTGGCCACAATTTATTTGTGCAAAGAGAGTTGACAGTTACAAACTAGCGAGATTACACTCCAACTGTTAATATTCCTCTGCAGTCAATGGCCAGGAAGACCGAGACTACACATCAATGTGAAATCTTAAAAATAAATAATAAAAACAGGCAACTATCATACAACGACTATGACATTAAAGGACTGATGATACTTCCATAAAATGCTCAAATGACTAAGATGCCTCCAGGCAGTTTTGGGTGTTACGCTTTCCAATATAATTTAGAAAACTACACAGTCTGGAAATTTGAACAGAAAGGTAGTTCAAATGCTGTGTGCCAGACTTGTTCCATTCCCGCTGGCTGATTCTCACGTGATTTTTAGTAGAGTCGGACCTCTTCGCAAATTGTTCAGAAGATGGTACTTCACAATACATGTATACTTAACAAAGTATATATTAACGCACCATTAGATAATAAAATCATCAACTACAACATGGTAATGTATAAATCAAACTATTTGAAAAAAAAAATTATACATAACTGCTCTAACATTTGTGAATAATTTTGCAAGCAGTTTCATAAGCATTAAGAAATGACATACTATGAAAAAACTGTAAAACAAAAACAATTTTCTCTTTCTAATTTGATAATTTAATTATTTTAGATTATTATCAACTATAAAGAAATATGTTACAAGTCCTACTAGTTAAGTTATGAAAACATATTAGAACCTATGTAAGGATTTGACGGTAACAATGAGAAATCTTACCTTGTTTTTCTGGACAGCATGTTCCTCAGTGCATTTTCTGGCCTTCTGAACAAACAACTGCTTGTTGTATTTGAACTCCGATGACTGCAGAAAATGTGTTTTCTTGAAAAGACTGCCTCTGGCGTTCTTGTTTACGCAAGCCAAATACACTAATGCAACATTACGGCAAAAAAAAAGTTGTCTCTCTCTACATGACAAGGCATCTCTACATGAACATGAATATATTTATTTCTGGAATATAAGTGCAAGTTGAAAAACAACATTTAAATTTGGGCGAAGCAAACCATAAGATATCAAAAGCTAAAAAAAAAACATAATTTCAAAAGAATATTCAGAACTATATTAAGACTACCATAGCGCCGGTGTTATGATGCTACATGATGGTCAAAATTATCTGTGAGAGTGATTCACAACGACTTACAATATCTGCCATCAGCGGATCGTCGGGATTGGGTTCAGCCATGAGAAATTGGATGGAGGTGAGGACCGTGGAGATGTTAAGGGATGGTTTCCAAGCACCCTAATTAAAATGTGAAAAAACAAAGGAAAAAAAAAACATTTTAGCTGGTAGTTTGTATTATTTCTAAGCATTTGATTTCAAATTCTCCAAAACTACCTGCTTTTAAATTGCAATATTTTCACAACCTTTGGTGGAAGTTTTAGTGCATCATGGCAGATCCGTCCTGCATTGTCAATGTTTGGATGGTAGATAGGAGTCAAGAATCGCATTTTGGGAGGCTCAAACGGGTATCTATTAGAGGCAAATAGCTGGTCAGTTCAACAACAGAGTGATAAGGAGATTGACGTTACCACAGAAATAAATAATCTCAGCTATATCTTACCTCTCTGGGACCTTAATCTCCAAGGAGAAGACTCCACCCTCGTATGGAGTTCCTGTACCACCAACTATCTCTGTACAGCCGGGGGTAAAAGAAACTATCATCTTAAGAAAAAGACTTGTCCTAACCCACAGCAGGACAAGCTCATTTCCTCCATTGTCAAGTATCTATGTATGTGTGCGTGTGTGTGTGTGTGTGTGTGTGTGTGTGTGTGTGTGTGTGTGTGTGTGTAAAAAAAAAAAAAAAAAAAAAAAAAAAAAAAAAAGACTACAGCCTGTGGTTTCTGGATCTGCTGTTGTCTGTTGTGAACTGATGCAAGGTTTAATATAAATTCTAGGAAGTAAAAACTTCAGCTTAACTGGACACAAAGTAGTATTGAAATTATTTGAATCAGTAGTAAAATACACGTTTCGTTTTTTTTTCTTTCCAATGCAGTCATTAAGGGTCATCATTTGCTAGCATCGAAGTAACACACCCACCTCCGCCTCTGAGTTTCAGGGCGCATACTTAAATCTCTACTAGGTATGTCTTTGAAATGTTAGTGATTTTAATACATCAATTTGAGATCATTTTCTCGTATAAGAGACATTATAACTTACGTGCGCGGAGGTCACCGATCTGTTCGTCCGTTTGCCAGCATGTTATCCCGGGCGGAGGCTCGTTGCTCAGCATCTGAAGTTCTCGCTTCAAACGGGAAACTCTCTGCATTCTGTCGAACTTTACGTAAAAATCGGCATTCATATTAATTCGTACTCCGCATAAATCATTTAGTTATTCGGACGTAGATAGCTGGTCAGTGTGTTGAAACAACCACTACCTACATATATTCATGGAAATAAGCTAACGTTACATACATGTGACATAATAACCTTCAAGAAACATAACATAAACGATTTTAAGGCAACAAGGAAGAAGCTAACCTCTATTTCGTTAAATACAAAGAACCAATGAATGAACTCGTGCAGAGGTAATAATTTTCCACTTACCCAAATTCAATGCTTATACGCTTACTTGCGCCTTTACTGGGTTGTAAGACTGTCCACCTGTACGGTGATATAAAGCTTCCTGTTTGGATTGCCCGCTCGAGCTACGTCATCAACCCTGCACCCGGAAGTAGTCTTCTTCGTGTGTATAAATCGTCATATTCAACTTGATCACCCCCAGTTACACCGGCGACTGTTGGTTGTTACTGCTACGTGTAATACTTGTAAGGATAAAAACAAAAAACAAAAAAACGTTTTAAAATTTTTTCACATTTGTAGAATTGTCATTTCCTGAACTTCATTTGTGAAATTTACCGATTGGTAAACTTTGGAAGTATGAAATTTAAAGAATAGTGGTACATATGTGTATAAAAACATACATACATACATGCATACATACATACATACATATATTTTATATGTTTTTATTTTTATGTGAATGCATATATACATACATAAAAAATGTCAAATACAATTGGGTTTGTATAAACTGGGCCTTGTGCCATGTATACATATGCTGTGATTGTGCTTTCAATACTAAGCTATTAAAATAATACACAGGTTAGTATATACATTGTATTTTAGACATGAGCATGGTACAGTGAATATCGCTGCCGTGATGCTGCCATATATAATTATACTTTGTCAACTGATGCCAATATCATAATCATGCATTACAGCTTTTCAAATTAATGTTGATTCGAAACATAAATGTGGAAATGAAAATAAGTGATGGCCTATAAATGCTGCTGCCCAGCATAAACACACCTGTCATCATAATTCTAAGCTATTAAAATAATGTGCAGATTCATGGTTTTGGTTGTTTTCTGTTGTTTTTATGGTTTTTCAAGGCTAACCTCATGCTTTGGTGAAACGGGCGCTCTGCTTGAGAGAGCCCCTGTGTGTAGCTGAATGTATGCATATCTGACTGAAAGATAACATCTTCTGCCTCTATTTATCAATCCACTACATTATGTTGGATTCATTTCACTTTAATGAAACAATTTGTGGCGAAATGGTCTTTTTTTTTCACATCTTCAAATAGTTAAAAGGGAAATATTGGGATATCTCAGTTGTACTATTAAATGTAAGGAAGTCCAAATACATTATCATAATTACAAAAGGACCAATAGCAACTGGATTAATAATGCCCGGTCTTAAACTATGGTTGTGTTGATGTTTACAAATCCTTTGGTAGCAATGCCATTTTCAGTCGATGACCGGAACTTTTCATTCCTAATCAAGGAAGAATGATTTTCTATATATGACCTTTATTTGAAAAAAGTTCCAGTCGACAGGAAAATCAAGTCTCAGTTAATAAGCTTGCAGAAATACCATTTGTACGGTGCAGCATAAAAAAAGCTAGTGCAAACATACATAACATCAAACTGGGCCTCATACTCACAGGTTTTGGCTTATAATCTGTTCATTAATCATTTTGCAGCTATGGCATATACCACCTGAAATGTGTCATGTACCAATTTTTTATCTTCCATTTTGACATCAATAAATCCAGATTCTTTCAAAGCCGCCATGTAGGTCTCTGGCCTCCAGTTCTCCCCTGGAATAACACGCTTTGCTGCCAATGAAGCTAAAATGGAGTGTCTCAGCGAGGTAACCATCAGACTTCCTTTGAGAATCAAGAGGAGGAAATATATTGAGAGAACCTTGGTGTCATCAAAACAAAAACAACAATAAAAAAAGCTGATGAAAGATGAAATTCTTAAAACATGAGATTACCTTAGGCATAATTATATTGTTAAATCATTAATTACCTGGTTTCATTACTCTGTGAATCTCTGCAGCTGCTTCATGAAGGTCAGGCCAGAAGTAGTAGCAGTTACAGTGAAAAACTTTATCCACTGTGTTTTCTGCAAGAGGCATTGCTGCGACACTACAGTGGTGTAAAGTCACTTTCCCACTGACAATAAACTCCTTCATACGTTTCTTCGCCAACTTTGAGAGGGAAAAACAAAACAAACCCACACACAAATCATCTTCCATTCAGGAGAAGAGAAACATTTGTTTTTCTTATCCCATACAAGCAAACCTCTGAATGTGTTCACACTCACCTGGTGCATGTACTCTGAATAATCCACCCCAATAAGATGACCTGTGGGTTTTGTTAACAGTTTGATTGCATGCTGGAGACCAAGACCTGGCCCATGACCCAGTTCCAGCACTGTGTCCTCAGGCTCAATCCCACAAATCCTTACAGTATTCTCTTCAAGGGCCCGGTTACCCACTGAAAGGAACTTATTGACCAGCCATCCTGTCACAGATAAGGTTGGGTGACCTAACTGCTTCCCAAGTTTTTCAGCCCACATCTCTAGATAACATGAATAAAAACAAATGCCAATTCATCAGCTATATTGCACTAAAGTAGTAATACATAAATGTAATGCCACAGCAACTCAAAAGTACAATATTTGCAAAACTATACTATTTGTCTGATATACTATGATAACTATACTATAAACTAAAGTGAAGCGATCACAACTGAGCTGCTGAGATGCACACTTTGAGTCCTCAATTGAATGAGAGTAAATTGAATGGTTTCTGACCTTTAAATATCCACCAGTAAATTTTAGGCATTGTGTGCTAAATTTAGTACAGACTGATAAAACTTTTGAAGTAGTTGCCTCGTTTTTTCGAATAAAGATGGTCATCGAAAAAATTTATTTTCACAAAAAAGACGCTGAAACTTTTTTTTTTCCTAAATACTGTACTATGAAACCTCGTTGTAAGATTGAATTACGTCACTCATCCTGAAACAAGGCAGGAGGAACTTAGTAGAACTCGAGTGTCCCCAAGCCTTAACTTAACACTCGACACATTTTGACCAACATTTGCTAAAAACACTGTGAGTTGATAAACTTTGATCGATATTGTAATTTGTGATCTACAACATAGTTCGGTCCCGTTTCCTTATGCAAGACGTACCCGTTGCGTCTCTGTACAACACGACAACTTCAAGTCGCACCCACTTCCTGGTTTGGCCTAGTTTTATTTTACTTCCTGGTACCGCGCGCGGGGTTGCCAGGTTTTGTAAACATTTACCAGCCCAGTCGAAACATAAATATGAGAAATTTCCACAGATCCTAAAGACCTTCTTTGAAAGATGTTGAACATCTCACAACATTTCTCAGCCAGTGGGTCATACTCAATTATTATTTAATAAACCCACATCTTCAAAAGCCTGCTTGAAATCATATTGAACCTCTACGTATAAAAGTTTTGTTATTAGTGTAATCGTCAAGTTAGTGAGCAAATTGATTTTGAATTCAAATTTAATAAAAAAACACAACTCACAGCCAAGTTACAGCAACATTGCATGAGTTAAAACAAACTATGCACATCATGATAGGTGATAATGTAAAAGATAACAATAAAAATTAAAAATGAAATAAAACTATATACATACCAAGTAACAAGTTATATCAAATATTTTAGTAGATCTACAGATGTGTGTATTGCAGAAGAATAACAAGATACAAAGATTTAGAATGTAATTGATTTTGTGTGATAAATATTACATAACCATAAAGAGTTAAGCGCATTAGGAAATGTGTACAAAGTTACAAAAAAAAAAAAAAGAAGTGTCAGAAAAAGCCTCTCTTTTCAGAACTGAAAAGGCTTTTTTGGGTGAAATGTCTACAAGTGAAGATATTCAAGTCCAGTTGCTACGACAAGAAGATTTAGAAAAGGATTCACCATGACCTGGATGACCGAAAACCTGCACAGACAACTGTCAGAGTCATTATGGAGCATAATAGCTTGTGGCAGAGTCCACAGTTTGGAGTCTGTGGAGTACGTGAGTGTGTGTGTGTGTATGTGTGTGTGTGTGTGTGTGTGTGTGTGTGTGTGTGTGTGTGTGTGTGTGTGTGTGTGTGTGTGTGTGTGTGTGTGTGTGAATGTGGTTTAGTTGTGAATATGTGTAGAGAGAGAGAGAGAGAAAGAGAGAAGAGAGAGAGAGAGAGAGAGAGAGAGAGAGAGAGAGAGAGGTTGTATTGATTCGCACAATACAATTCAATGTTTGTTGAGGAAGTGCTTCACCCTTTAACTGCAGCCACTCACTGCCTTCTTCTTTTTCTTTTCCTGTCGGATTTCCCCTCCTCCATCTCAGCCTATTCTCTGTAGCCTCTTCTCCCACATCAACTTACTTAATGACCTCTTTTCCTCCATCCATACATTTTCATTTTCTTTGGTCCTCCCGTCGGCCTCCTGCCTGGCAGTTCCTCCTCCAGCATCCTTTTACCGATAAATTCAATCTCCCTCCTCTGTATATTACATTACATTACAGTCATTTGGCAGACGGTTTTATCAAAAGCGACTTGCAAAAAGTGCAATTCAGTCACCAAAGATCCGAAGTACCAGTAGTCGGAAGTCAAAAGGGACCACTCTACCAAATAGCCATCTCAGAACCATATGCATACATACATTCATTTCATCCTTTTTTTTCCGGGCTTGGGGGTGGGGGCTGAGTGCTTGGTGAAGAGGTATGTTTTCTGTCCATTACCAACCCATCTCAGTCTGGCGTCTGACTTTCTTTCTGAAACATCTAACATGTGCTGTCCCTCTGATGGCCTCATTCCTGATCTATCCATCTTCTTCATTCCCAAAGAGATACTCAACATCTTCACATCTCTCTCAGTCCCTAAATGCCTATTGTTATTATCATTGTAATCATTTTTACATTATTATTGCAATTGTTGTTATTTTGATTGTTATTATTATGTTATTTGCCAATATGATTGAGAAGTCTGCTGTCAAAACACAAGATATTGATGTCAATTGATTGATAGTTTGTTCATGAAATAACATGTGTATGTTATATAAAATAAAATAAACAGAGGGACAAAAGCAGCTCAGTTTCTATCGCGATCCCCCAGGACGGAAACCTTTCCAATCTGGCAACTTGGCCAGCAGAAGCAGGAACTATGACTTGGGACTGTAGTAGGAAGGCGCGACATAAACAACAAACACCAGCCCCGTTGTTTTCCTCCTCCGTGCGCAGGTGTTCAACGCGTTGATAAAAAAGCAAAATCTCCGGATACAAATCATCAGGTCATTGTTTTGCGTGGGAGATAGAAAAATGGAAGTAAAGAATGACACAGCCATTTAGGTTTGTTGCTCAAGCACGCAGCGCCACAGAAATATATTTGGAAATGTCCTCTCTTGAATTTCTGCATCCAATCAGCCAGTGAGTGACACCCGCCTCCTCCTTCTCCTCCTCCTCCTCCTCCCCCCAACTGGCGGGGATTCGCTTTCTTTCGTTTTCATTTCCCGGAAGATTCGAAAAGGGAATGCATTTACTTCATGGAAAGTGAGTTTCAGCCTTCCAAAAAGCCAAAAAAAAAAAGTAAAATACAGATAAATCAAATTCAGGGGAGCGTGTTCCAACTCGGATGGCGTTCAGACGTTAGTTCGGATAACAAGAGGAATTTACTGTGCTTTCATTTCGGCTGAAGTCTTCATCTATGGAGGACGATTCCCAGACTCCTTTGGTTAAGGTAACCTCTGCTTTATTAAAAAAACAAACAAACATGTCTATCAATATGACTCTGATAACGCAAAGGCTTTGTGAATAATCTACTTTTGTTCTTTCACAGGAAGAAGAAGAAGAACACAACAGCTCCCTTGAAATATGTCGAGAGCAAGCATGTGTTCCTCCCATCGGCCACCAGTCTCTTCCTGCTCAGCTTCCTCGAGTGACCCCTTCCACTCAGGATGATTTGTGGCGTCTTCCAGGACGACTGCGTACGTTGCCCACATTCTGTCAAAATTGAGTTCTGTAACCACCCAAATCCACACTTTAAACTGTTGGATTTTATTTATGCTCGTGGCATCTAGGAATAAACCCGTCTTTGTGGGATAAGGATGACGTTGCCCACTGGCTCCACTGGGCACAGAAGGAATATGCACTGAGGCCTCCGGAGAAAGGCCGCTTTCAGATGAATGGCAGAGCCTTGTGTCTATTAACCAAAGAAGATTTCAGACACCGTTGCCCAAATTCAGGTAGAAGCAAAATCAGGTAAATGTACTTAATCTGAAACCCTTCCGCTGCTTAATCCATATAGTTTCTCTGCTCCTCCGCAGGCGATGTTCTCTATGAGATATTACGATGCGTGAGACAGCAGAGGAGTGCTGCGCTTAGTCCCGTGGCTACGTCCCCCACCCCAAACACAGCTTGCCATCGCAGTCACCCTCAAAAGGTGGCGCAGCACCAGCTGTCCGCCACCAGCAACTCTCCAGGTGCGGAATACAATCTGCTGTATTTGCCATGTTTAGAGACAAAGACCGTGACCCCTGAAACCCATGAAACATATATCCGTTTGCATTTTCTGAATAAATAACGTTTTTGTTACATTATTGCACAGTTTTGATGTATCTAAAGCCTGTTTCTGTTACAGCCTTACTACAGCTGCGTCTGTTGCTTTAGTTTGTCCTGGTTAGTCTGTTGAATATCTCCCCTTCAGTGACTTGAGCACATGAAAGTGAAACCATTTAAGAAATCCAGCTCGCTGCTTTTAGGGATCAGGGGTTTAGATGCAAACTTTGAAGCTAATATTAAGCATTTATCTTTATCAGTTGACGCCAGTGCTTAGTGTTCATGATTCTTAATGTCAACTAAATATCCCACTCTCCCTTCTCATAAGTTTACGGACCAGCTTTGAAAGAACTGCCTGAAGTATCAGATTGCTCTTGTGGAAGTTTTAAAATAGATGGCAAAAGTGAAGTGAAAAACAATGACGAATGAATGCTTGTGGCTTGCGTCATATTAATAATATTATTATTAACAATATGGACAGATACGAGATGTAGCTTTTGCTTCTAGTGATTTACTCCAAAGAACAACAATACAAACTCACATTCTTCTAATGGTCAGCATAAAAGTTACTCGCTTTGTACTCAGGACAACTTTTCCTGCCCTCACCACCTGGACATCTATGATTTTACAGTGACAAAGTCCCTCCCGCTAAACTTAATAGAGATATACAAATACTTTTGCTTTCAGTTCAGGGCTCTTTAAGTTCTCCCAAATCCTCTCCCGGTTTCTCTCTCTCTGTCATCACTTCATGGTCACCAGCTTCAGCACCCAGTGAGCCAGAGCTCATGTTCCGCTTTAAATGCCACTTCCTAAATGCTTTTGGTTGGTACAGAAACACTCTTTTAACCTTTAACTCTTTTGTCCCTTAGGCGTCGAAGCAGCCGTGTCTTCGACGCTCCCAAAACGAGATCCCCTTCCACCTGAAACCCAACAAGATGCCACCCAGGAGCCTCTAAATCTTTCGAGATGGGAAAAGCCCAGGAGCCCCGTGAACAGAGCAAATGGACGCTTGCCAGGTGGTGGTGTGCTTATTTCTAATATTTTTTTGACAAAAAGTTGAATATGCAAATATTCAGGAAGAAATGGGTTACTTCCCAAAGACGTCACGGCAGTAAACCGCAGTCATCGGCAACTCTTCGAGCGAAACAAATTTGTTTGTTCATCCTATGCATAAAAAAGCCCTGTTCCAAATAAAAACATATTAGTTGAAATAGCTACTCCAAACATAAACCATTTTATGTTGTATCTGTTCTAAGGAGTTCATTGTATTTAGGCGAAAGATTAAAATACAGATTATAAAGAGCAGCTTACACGTCTTATAAGTCCGTAAACTCCAAATATGCTATTAGATGAAGCTATGTTTGACATCGCTACCGGGAGTGTAACAGTGCATCTTGATCGTTCAATGGTGGTGTGTGAGCAGAGTGCAGACTTCTGTGGGACTATGTGTATCAGCTGCTGTGTGACGACCGTTACCAGGACTACATTCGATGGGAGGACAAAGACAGCCTAGTGTTCAGAGTGGTTGATCCGAACGGATTGGCTCGTCTCTGGGGAAACCACAAGGTGAGCAAACATGTCTGCGTGGTTTCAAGATGAACCAGAGAAGCCGCCCGTGGCTGACATGATGATATCTGGGATGTTTCTTTGTAGAATCGGAACAATATGACATACGAGAAAATGTCTCGTGCTTTGCGGCACTATTACAAGCTCAACATTATCAAGAAGGAGCGAGGACAAAAACTACTCTTCAGGTCTTTTTTCCCCGTCGCTGTTTTTTGGCGTTTGTCTTCTCCTCTCAGCGACATGGCACTTAAAAGTTGCTGTCTGACTTTTTGCACCTCACAGGTTTCTGAAAACCCCACTGGACATGAGAAAACGGCAGGTTGATCCTCCTGAGTCGCCACGCCACACACCACCCCAGGATGAGGAATTTTCAGAGAGCAGTCCCACATATGAGCTGAGTAATGAGGTTTTTGAAATGTCCCCCGATTGTTCGACCCCGGAACCCTCTCCGACTGGTCCGCCAGTGAGGTAGAAAAGCTGGGCGAGATGCCTTAAATGCGTCAGATGAAAACATGTGATTTGATCGTAAAATCCTTGTTATTTTTAATGCAGGCTAACTAACTTGACTCTTTGTGTGAATCACTTTTAAGTCTGGCACGTGTGGATTTTTGCTTCGAATTGATTCAATGCTTAGCGGTGATCAGAATAAACACTAATGAATAATGGAAAAAATAAATAAAAGAGCACACTATGAAAGCCAATCATGTCAATACGCAATGACTCCAAACTCTCTGGTTGTCTTTCTCAGGACTTTCATTAGTTTTGCAAATGAAAGAGGCAATTACTTTATATTGGAATTGAAATGTGTATAATGTGGAGTTTTTAAAAGGTACGAGAAGGGAACGTCTTGTTGGAGACTTTTGTTTCTGTTTGCTACATGATCAAGTTCGTAAATAGTGATTAGATGACGATTGTTGTTGTAGTTATTCTGCAACGAGTTGAAAGTGTAAATGTTTCTGCTGCTTCTCACAATAAAGATTCATTATCAGAATTCCAAGTTACACAATGTTTTTTTCATCATTATTTTCGTGCCTTGATTTCTGAAAGAATAATTTCATTCATATATTTAGTTCTTCAGCGGCATATTGAACTATTGAACTATTAAATTAGATTAACTGTTTTTCCGGTCATCATATATCCATACTCATAATTCTAGAAAACACAGTAGTGAAAATGCAAAAACGACCGATTTGCATGAATCGGTGTGAAACAGAAATGCTATGCTCTTCGTGACGAGACTGTTCCTTTTCTGTCAGAGCAGGCCTGCCTGTCTGTTAACATTAAACACTTTCAGTATTAACAACCTCAAAGAGAAGAAAAATTAATTTCACAATGCTTCTACTGGTGGAACTAAATAGCATCCTTCTTTTTGGTATTAGTGGTGATTATGAAACACATTAACATTAAAAGAAAATTATATTCATAAAAATAATTTGATCCCTATGAGTAATTCATTTTTGTAAAAACCTTTTTGATGCAGAATTTTCCACTCATATTTCATTTAAAAATCTGGAGCTTTTAAGTTATTTAATGGTGTCACATGGAAGGCAGTTGAAAAAATAAAATTGGAGCTAAAAGCGTACCATGTTAGCTTTTAGGGTTAGAAACAGACCCGAAGACAGTTGGAGTTTTGTCTGCTACAGTATGTCACATGTGCATGACCAATAAAGTATGTCGAATTGACATTCGCTTAAAAACACTGTTTGTGAAACCGCTTTGCTAGAGCTGGTCATCCCGACCTTCCCCAGCTCCAACAGGTCTTCTTTCTTTTGGAACACCACCAATGCTTTTCGCTTATTGTTTTTAAAAAAAAAGAAGAAAAAAAAGTAACAGCCGAGAAAATGGTCTTAGAAATATCCACATGTCATCTTCGAGAAGGTCCTCCATCCATCTCCTTCTCTGGATCTGGATTCCTGGCCACGTACCAATTCGGTGTTGCCCAGTGCTTACTAACTTATGCTCCTTGGATACCGCAAACGGCACCGTGCGTTCTTGGCGCTTCAGCTGGTTCTCTGGTTGCAGCTGCTGTGGTTTGTGAAATGAGCCCGAGTAAGTGGCTTGATCTTCACGTACGAAATCTATTTCTCTGGCATGTCTTCATGGTGTTTGACTGAAACTTTTCTTCTTTGCAGTTTTAATGCGGGATGAGATGCTGTATTTTGCCAAGCAGATGAAGAATTTTACACTTGGACCCCTCAACCCCTCAATCAATGTTTTCCACTGGCTAGAAACTATTTTGCTCAAACATATTCCGTCTGATGCACATCGAAAGGCCAATGGGCGTCTGAGTGTGGCGATGACTCGTCTAACTGATGGCAAGCAGATTCTGACATCTGAGTACCAGTCCAGAGAGGATGTAGTGCAAGTGAGTTTGGATCATGGGTAATCTTTCAGATTGGATTACATACTGAAATCACATAAAGGAGAAAAGACAACTCGCATGGTCTTGAAGCAACCGTTCACTTTCTATCATCTTCATACTGTCCTTAGGCTCTGCTATGTAGCTGCTTTGTGCCTGGGTACTGCGGTTTGCTTCCCCCATCCTTCAATGGAGTGGTAAGTAATTTATGGCATTCTTGCATTGAGCACATTGTTTGGTCTGTATAATAATGTTTATGATCTGATCTGGTCCTTCAGCATTATATGGATGGGGGCTTCAGTGGGATGCAGCCAGTGCTGTCTCTCCACAGCAACACTTTGACAGTGTCTCCTTTCTCTGGAGAGATAGACATCTGTCCTGCAGACACACCTTGCATGTTTGACATGGTCATCACCGGACTCACACTGAAGGGAAATTTTGTAAATAGCCTGAGGTTCTTCAATGCTCTCTATCCCCTGGCTTTAGAGGTTAGTACTCTGCTTTACATTCAGATCAGTCTGTGGCAATGTTTCTTTTATTCTAGATGTAATTTCTATTTAGTTATGGTAAACAAATACAGAAAACTTTATTAAAAATTGTCAGTTTCTTGTGTCTATAATGATCATTCATGTGGTTTCCCCGAACTTTGAAGCACCTATGTATAGCTCATTAAAAAAGAAAATAACAAGAAAAAAGTAGAAATTGGTCTGATGTAATCGATCATTTTAAAAATACATGATCATAAATATCTTTATTCAATGGTTTTGTTGATTCAGGAGTCCAGTTGAGCTCATTGTTACCTTTTGCAGAGCTCAAAGCTAGATTCTTGGTCATAAAATGTGAGATTTTTTGCATGTTAAGGTTTATCACGCCACTTGTTGAGACTTGAATTATCCCTTTGTAACATATGAAAGTCAACGCAAGAAGTAATGAAATTAGCACCGTGCTAACTGTATGTCTAATTTCATCAACGGTATTACCAAATATAATGGCTTGTTCACATATTGCACGCACATACTAAAATACACAGCTGAATGGACCTCCTTTTCATGTAAGATGGGGAAATCCATGTGGGGTTGAAAAAAGGTCATCACATGAGTATTGAGCTACACGAGTATCGCTACCTTCAGTCTTCTGAAAAGTGAAAGCATCACATTAAACAGGCTCTAAAATGCCAAATTAAAGCATTCAAATAGGAAATAATGATAAAAACTAACTGCCAGTGAGAATAAAACTGTACTCTTCTCATCTATTGAAAAGCTAGAACTGGAATGAGAGGATGTTTGAAGTTCTTAAAATTATTGTTTTTCTTTCTGTTCAGACTTTGGAGAAGGCTTATGACAATGGCTATAAAGACACTCTCAATTTTCTTCTGAACAATGGTGGGTCAACTAAAACCAACCTCTACTCACTAAATTTATAGCAAAGAAGATGTTGCAATTTGCTTTGCTGGTCGCCTCAATCCTGCCTATGATTTTATTTTTCTGTTTTGCATCTCTTCCTCTTCTGCAGAGCTTGTGTCCGACTTAATTATTGACAAAGTGTCTCGAGGGCTGCAAATTTTCAACCAAACTAAAACACAGACGCATCCGATAACCCCCAATGGAAAAGAGGAGCTGAAAATGAAACGGACGCCTGAATTCAAATATTACGAAGACCACAATTGCATGAAGAATATAAGTTCCAGTGAAAGACCAGCTAAAAAACAAAGAGTTAAAGAACCTCCACTCCCTTTTGACGCTTTGAAAAACGGTAAAGCTTTTACACATACACACATATGTAATACTGTTTGCTAATCAGTTATTTTTTTGGTTTTCAACCTGTGCGTGAAATACATAAAAAGAAAGTTATACATATATTTTTGTTTTTATAGTGCTGATGGAGAACCTGATGATATACACCAGCATGTTTGGACTTCCTGCAAAACTCCTATCCAATCTGTTCTTGCCTCTGATGCTTTCCTTCTACGCTGTCCTCCAGAGTCAATACAGGTTAAAATACCAGACAAAACGAAACAAACTCACAACACATGAAACTGATACAATTTTTAACACAACGCCGCTCTGCATCAACCCTACTAATTGTAATCACACAATAACGTCAATTAAATGATCAAACATTGCGCAATTTCTGGATTTTGCCAAGTTTTGAGGTGACCCTAAACCATTTGCCAAACCAACTGATTTAATCTACGGTTAACCAAAACATGTCCCTTGACATCGGAAATCTATTGACTCATTAGTCACAATAGAAAAGGCAATATCATTTCTAAGGTGTTTCTATTTTTCTCTCACAGATTGGAGTTGCTGTTCAGAGAGACTTCAGAACTGTTCATTTGGTTTTGCTATGGCATGAGACAGTATGCCGTCTTCTTGTATGACATATTCATTTGTACACTCAAGAAGAACCTGAAGGACAGGTAATGAATTACAATTTTTCACTTTTATAGGGAATCATTTATTTACTTATTTAGAGTAATTCATACTTCATATCTCATCTTAACCTTGGACTCACCTGCTTGATTGAATGTAAATCATTTCACCAATTTAGAGTAATGCCCATGCTCCTGCTGCTGCAGTGGATGAAGGTTCATACGGGATTCGGGTTTCCAAAAGGGCAGAGAAACTCTTCCAATCTCCACAAGCATCCCTCTTCTTCTCACTTGCAAAATGGACGGCAAAAAAGTCTGTACGAATGGCTCACAGTAGAAGCCTGGGGTTATCTGAAAACAGAATTACAGCAAATATAATGAGAGCTTTTGACTTTTGAAATATAACCCACCCGGCAGAATGTATAAATGTTTGTGTGCAATTGGCCATATGTGCCTTGTGTTTTCTGGATAGTATTTGAGTAACAGGAACCATCAAATGCCTAGTCAACACTGAAGTTAGCATATGTCCTTTCAAATATTGGTATGAAGTTGTGGTTAAAAACTATTTTGTCCAGCTGAGCATGATGAAAGTTCCATATAGAAGAAATTACCTTAACCTTGACCTTCAGTAATGCATCGTGTTTCTGAGACATCAGCAAGTCTTGCACTTCAATCACTATCCTACATCCTTGGTGGAAATACAACTGGTATATAGTTTACATGATACTTTACATTTCTATTTTTTTAAATCAAATGTCCATGCTTAACAAACAGAATATTCAAAAGTGTTTAACACAATGAAAAGCTACTTCTTTCTACTACTTGGAAAAATTAGTCTTCTAATGAAAAGTACAAATGAGGGAGTTTTATCAACCAACTTACAAGAAGGACAATTGCGTAAGAAATTGCCCTTAAATTGATTATTCTGTGTTTAACCAAAAGCCATTCGTTATCTTGTGAGTCAACTTGAGATCAAAGATATTGATCTGCACTTTTACAGCCACGGTCATGTGATGTGTCTGACTGAACATTGCACTCTTTCACTTTTTTACTGTTATTAGTGCACAGTATTACACCATAACTATAAAGAAGACGTAAGTTCCAACATGTTATGCCTCTGGCATTCTGTGCTTTTTCTCTTCTGATGTTGTTGTTGTAGACCAAAGGATTGATCAGTTGCATCCTTTGGTTGCTCTGTTCTGGCCCACAAATAAATACAATTTCCTCCTGTACATGTGAGATATCATTGATGGATTTACTTTTCTTGCATTTTAATTCAAGGACAACTGACGCTACCCTATATTTTATTCAAAAACCAGTATCCGTGAATCTATTCATTCACACAGATTTGGCTTCGGGGGACAACTTGCCTTTTTGGTAAAGCAACTTGTGGGTTAATTCTAATTTTGGATTCATTGTGACAGACAGTCACACTCATGCCATTAATCACACATCCACTATTTAAAGTGTACAAAGCACATTTCAACATTAGTTTTCAATTTTCATTGATGACCTTAGAAGAAGAAAAACATTGGGATTTCCCTATCCTGCCGCAAATAGATTGGACTTCAAAGATGTTATTTCATAAAATATCCACTAGATGGTGTATTGAGAAACGCTCAAGGAGATTTAAAATGGGATGTTATTATGAAAAAAAGCGCATCCTATGTGCTCGATTTACCTTTCCTCCAAAATGTAACTCCATATCTGCAAGGTCAATAATAAACATGACAAAAAATAACTGCAAAATGTGGAAAAAGGGTAAATCAATCTCTTTAAGTGCCACAGACTGTTAAATATTTAGATATTTTGGATCTCTGTCACTTGGTTATTAGGGTAATACTGATGTAGTTTGGGCTCCAAACTCTTGACAAAAGCTAATTTCCAATAAGTATATACATCAGGCCAGTTTGTGTTACTTGAAAATAAAATGACTTAGTGGCTTGTGAATCATTTTGATTCCACACTAAATCCTCATAGAAGTCGTTCCTTTATTTACAGTGAAGTCCAACATCATTGTGATTTGGAGGCTTCAAGTTGCCACTACACTCTACTGGATACTGGACCTGAGTTAACAATGCACTTAACCTTTTCTTGTATCTAGACCTCAATTCAGGTTCGACATGCTTGGAATTCACACTTTGATCACTCAGTTTAAAAAGCCCTCTTTGTGCTTTACTCAGCACAGACATCACCGTTCACAGAAAACATCAAAGATCAGCGGTAAGAGCAGTAGGAATACCATTTTTTTCCCCCAAGGGTCTTTTTTTTCTAATACATGATCCAAATATCAAGGCTTACTGAATATCTGAGTATGTATCATAAAAAGGCAATGGTGTAGATAAAGGTTTTGGATCCCATTAAGACACATTGCTGCACCCCATAAAACATAGAGGGAGAACGGGGAAAGATTTGGACATTTTTTTCTGCTGTGCTCTAAATCAGCGGAAATGAGGCATATACATATATATATATATATATGTGTATATATATATATATATATATATATATATATATATATTTTTTTTTTTTTTACACAGGGACCCCCTGTATCTGTGACAAAGGCAATTAATTTTCTTTAAACTACTTATTAGCTGTCCTATGACTGTCATGCTCCAGGTAAAAATTGAGCTTGATTCATGTCTGGTGCTTGAATATATGGAATACATTTGAATATTGTTTGAGACCTAGAGGAAGACCAGAGAGGAGATTTATGGATGTAGTAAATAAGCACATAAAGTTAGTTGGTGTGAAAAGCAGGATGCAGAGGAGAGGATTAGATGGAGTCACTATGGCGACCCCTGAAGGGAACAGCTGGAAGGAAAACAAGACGGGATACATTTGAACCTGCATCACATTAAAAATGATAAGGTCAAGAGGAAACAGTGATGTTTTCTCCACATTTTAACGGCAATAATCACTCTCCATGAGAAGTAATGTCTCCCTAAGAGAGATGCCTGTGCACATTTACACGAGAGAAAAAAAGCAGCGCATCTTGCAGAATGCAGATGGGATTGGTCACTATCTGATTATAACTACTCTTCCATGTTCTTTGACACAGGCGAGGGTTCGCGTAAAGATAAGCCCAATACAATGGCATCATTTTAGCAAGTTCTAGTCGCCCGAAAACCCCCGCTGAAGACACATTTGATCAACTAATCCAGCTTCCTGCCCAAATGGTAACATGTTTGCGCTGAGCTGAAACAGACCATTTGATGTCTGTGCTCTGTGTACTTTTCATACAGATGGCCTATTACCTGCTGGGAGATCCTCTTATATAATGAGGTTGGATGGATCATGTGGATAACACACACATCTGCTGCAGTCCAACATGAGCCATTGATCCAGCCAGTCAGCCAGAAACCAGCTGGCTTTGGAGAGACAGTGAGGAGACAGAGTGTCATGTGTCTGCAGCCCAAACATCCATATATCCATCCATCAATCCATTGATCCAGCCATCAAAAAAAAGAAAAAGGAAATTGCACTTTCCGTCTCTCCTCTTTCAAATTAAAGAGTCATGAGAGCCTGATCTGTAAAAATGGCGGTTTGGATAAATTTACAGCCGGTCTCTCTCTTTCTCTCTCTTCCCAAGAAGACGATACCTCTAAAAACACACTGCCTTTTTGCTAATCCGCTTGCAGACAGGGTGAAAGGAACGACCCTGGCCTGTGATGACCCATGTGCAGGGTGATATTTGTCTCCAGGTGTTAATGTTGATGTCAGATTTTTAAATAAATGGCAGAGGGAACATGGGTTTGATTTTCAGATTTTTGCACTGAGGGAGTGTGTTCCTGCTCCAGACCAACGGAGCTGAAACAAAGAAGAGGCAAGACATTGACTGGAAATATAAAAGACTAGTTGTAGTCTTTAGACTCAAATACAAAGTTTGGTTATGTATGTCTTCAGCCCATAAATAAAAAAATACTGTTGAAAATCAAAGGCATGCATAAAATCCAGTTATGTAAATTTATAAAAATACAAGACGTAGAGCACTCAGTGGAGAAAAGGTGAGATAAGTTGTTGGTTTGTGTCAAAGTGGAAAATTCAAATTGAAAACAGGAAGTGTCTGACAGGAGCTGACACTAAAAAGGGGAAGAGTATACAAAGAAAGTCACATGGACAGTATTGGGACTTATCACCTGCCTGAGTTTTTAAGGGTATCATTATCAGTATGAATGCAAAACCATAATATCCACTTTTTCATTATGTACGTCCACTGACAAACACCTGAGTTCGGGGGGGAGTTAAGTCATTAAAGGTATAATCTACTTATGGTATTGGCTCAGGGAGTGAACACGAACATACTGTATGTGCATGTTTTAAGTGTGCTCAAATATTCTCCATCGTAAGAATGAGAGAAAAGCTTTTCTATAACCTTCTGGTCTGATATTTTGTTTTATTTTCAAGCTTTCCAGTATCATCAACAGTACTCTATTTAATATTAAATATGTGAATATTTGATATCAAATTATTACTTGCAGGGCCTACTTACAGTAGGGAATGAAAATGATGTTTAAAATTTGATGTGAATTAACCACGCTGCTTTATAAGAGTAATTATTTGCCATTATTTTGCTCAAGATGCCTTGGACATTTGTTAAAAACTACCATGGTTTGTTTATCCACGGATCTGGAAGGGATCATTCTGATTAATCCTGTTCTTGCAATCACTGGGGTGAAACAGATGTTGTCAAGTTTTACGGAGGAATTTACGTTGCATGAATGAGTGTTTTCGGTGTATTTTTGTCCCCCGTTCATCTTGTTCGACCCCTCGATCCATCGGAATAATAACCGGCAACAGACTGGCAGGTTTCTGTTTGTCATCCGTTCCTCCTCATCATCTTCCAGCGTCTTCTAAATCTAGTTGATTAAAAAGAAATACCGTCTTAAGACGATGATGCCCGGCACTGGGGAATGCCTTTTTCTCGTAAAGCAGGCTGGCAGCTTTCCATTAGTCTTAAATCCCCCCACCAAGAAGGTTATGTATCTTGTTTGTGCCCTTTGTCCATTTAGAAGATTTGGCAGAAAAATAAAACACCACCAAGACAGATTTCATTAAAGCTGTTGGATTATTGGTGCAAATACTACTGAATTCAATTTTTGGAAAGTTTCGCAATCACAGAATGTGAATGAAATATTGCTTTTTTTTTTCCCCTTTTGTTAACTTTGTTGGAGGGCACTTAATACGTGGGAGAAAAAAAAGGGAGAAAATTCTGACCTTCTGCAAGCCCATAGACTAAAAACCTTAACTGAGAGAATTATTTCAACAGCAAAATGACTGGGATGAATTTCCCACAGTTAATGTTTAAATGCCACAACAAAACTTCAACACAACACAATCGGTTATGCCTTATATTTTGAGTCTTATGTATCACAATAGAAAGAGCAAGTGCATAACGATAACTGTCTTGTGTGTTAAGCCAATGACTGAGAGAAGTCTTCCAGCTTAAGTCAGAATAAACAGATACCACCAGCATTGCCACTTGTAACTGAAGCTGAAGACCCACTCAGCCTATTCAGATCGGCTGATCCGACTGCAGGAGCGTTTGCGGTTACCTACGAAGAGTTTTTATGGACCCAGATGTAAACACCCAAATGTATCTACCCGTTATTCAAGTCTTGTTTACATAGGGCTGGGCTGTGTGTATGCTAGAAATATAATCAAGCCTGTTCCTGGGTTGAACATGAATTAGAATTGATTAATTACTCCAAACAGCTTTTGAGGGAGACATACAGCAGGCATTCCCAAACTACATTGGCTGACATAAAGGAGCAACCGCATTAATCTTATATCCCTGCAGATGTCTGAACTCCCTGCCCTAGGGTTAAGCCCAGCCATCCAACAGAGAAAACTCATTTCAGCCCCTTGTATCCAAAACCTCATTCTTCAGATCACTAATCAGAGCTTCTGACCATAGTTCAGAGTTGGAATGTAAATAGTCTGCTAAACTGTGTACTTTGCCTTCAGCTCCTTCTTCAGTACAGCAGAACCAAGCGATGCTAGAATCGATCCATTCTGATCCGCCTTTCTGACTCACTTTCCATTTCGCCCTCACTCATCAAGCTGAAGCCAAGATATACCACAGATCCATGCATTTTATCCATCTTCTGGGAATGAATTGTGAGCTCGCGCTTCAGACAAGTTCACCAGCCTAAGGAGAAAATCCTACTCACGAATGAGGCTCTATGTATTCTAAGGCACATTTCATTGATACTGTACTAGAATTTGATATCCTGACAGAAGTGATGTTTCGTTTATGTGCTATGTGACCCGGATTACTGTGCCGTTCTGTAAAATTACATAATTTACCTTATTTACAGCTCCTGCCAATCACATTATTTTTGATGATTGGGCCAGTTGAACCTTAATAGTGTTAATTAGTCTCTAAAAATGTAATAAACATAGTAATAATATAAATTGTTTAACAGTAGATTTATTCAATATGATTTACATGCTTGATAAAATGTATCGCAAGCTGGTCGCTTGTTGCTTCTTTACCCCCAAATACCCTTTTTAACACTTGGAAATGTCTTATGATGGCAAGAACAGGGATATTTTTGTTCTGTGTTTGTCTCTTCGGGTTGTTCTTAAACCATTATTTCGGTCCTAAACAAGATGTGGCGGAAAACTGCACAGCACACAGATGGAATATTGTGTCCCTGTTGTCTTCACATCGCTGGAAACCTTCACTTAGACACCCGTATATATTCATCCTCAAAGAAACCATAGTCTAATTTATTGACCTCACATTCTTCAGAGGAAGAGAAGGGTAAGAGACTTTTCTTGACTTTTCTTTGGAAGAATAAGAAGTATTGTCCTTCAATTTCCCCTGTATTAATGCATCTTCCTCTTTACTTTTCAGTCTAAAGCAGATTCAACATCTCCCCCGGGGGCCGCCCCGTTCCATGCAAACACAGTAGAATAGACAAAATAATCATATAACCTGTTTTTGTAGGAAAAACAAATCCTATCTATGACAGAATCTCAATCAGAGATGATTTCAAATGTTTTTAGTTGATATTTATTTAACCCAAGGGTATTCATTTCAGTTTATTGAATTATCATAACACACAAAAGTACCAATCATTTTCATACCTCAACTGTGAGTGTTATTTTTTAATCTTCTGATTCTTGTATCTAAATAGGCGCCCTTGGCTTAGTTTATTGTAGCACATCGTGACCCAATAATAGTGCGTGTTATACAAAAAGCTGGAATTCAAACCTTAGGCTGCAACAAAGTTGTAAAAACAGCAGAGTAAAACAAAGTCAGAGAAAAACAACACTTTCACCCCACAGTGATACAGTTAACAATATAATAAAACACCAGATATGACAAAGAAAGTAAAGAATGCAAAGTGATGAAATGGAAATGGAAATGACAGACTGTACTGTAAATAATTGTGCATAAAACTAGAGCACCAGCACCTCAGAGTCAGAATGGAACAACTTGAAGGAGGCCAGCAAAATAAATAAGATGAACTGTATATCTGCAGCAATATATAATAGAATGGAAATATAATAAAACGGTAAATTAAACCAAATAAAATTTGATTAATGATTACTGCCAATGGTCAGCGGTACAAGACAGCTCGTATTGTTGAGAAATGCAATGTCATGAAATTGATTGACTGTAATATTAATGTAAAACAAGTCATCTTATTCACACATTTTTGGCCCAACATCATAAATTGTCTATTTAAGTTCGCCCAGTTGATGAGAACACACCAGATTTGACACATGAAAATTAACCATGAGCTTTTATGGTCTTGTAACATTATATTTGACACCTTACTTATACACATTTGTACTTTGGTTTTAGTCTTAGTTTTTTTTTAAGGTTTAGTTATTCCCTGTTTTTCACATGAAGATTTATCATTATCTATAGCACGTCTATCCAGACATGAGTCCATGTGTTGCCTATTTCTGTTGTATTTAATTTTCCCCTTTCATTTACATTTCTATGACATTTATCAGCATCCTCATCTCTTTTTGAGATGGTTGAGTCCAGATATTTTCTCCAGCTTCATGGGCTGATGAGTTGATGACTAAACTGTCTGTAGGAGTGAAATTAATAAAGAATGATTGCACACCTCTAAATGTAGTCCTGTGGTTGAATGGTGACTGAATGCATCATCTTTTGAACCCACTGTCAGTCAAAAATTGGCTCTCTGAGCAGGATTACTGGTAGATTATACATAATGGATGACTTAGTAGAAAAAAATTAGGGCTGTCCCTAATATTAGATGTCTGTTTCATTTAGTATCGTACAAAGATATAGAACAACTGAACAGTCAAGCACAGATGAAGATGCATGAAATGTTCTTGAACATCAAAACAAATATGGTTTTGTTTGTCTTTGTGCTCAGCCTTCTTACTTACAACCAACAGCTTAATTCGTTAGCACTTCAATCAAAAATCAGTCTAATGTATGAGATACAATAGATATACCCTGTTGTGGTGATCATCGAATAGCTACGTAATCCTGTATCATACATTATACATATTCCAAAATATCTTGACATTTTAGCTGCATGTAAATAACCATACCTCTTATGGGTGACGTGGTTCTGGTGGGGTCTGGCTCAGGAGAGGTCATCTTGCAAGAAAAAGTTCCTGGTTCAAGTCCGGAGCTCTTCTTGGCACGTCGAGGGGTTGTTGAGCAAGACGCTGAACCCCTGACCGCTCCCCTGGGCGCCACTCAGTGGCTTTCCAATCCTCATTCATTCATCCATGATTAGTAAAATGCAGAGGATACGATTACAACAAGAGATATATTAAGTGTATCTGTCTTTTTGAGTCATCTCAAATAATGTTGAATCTAGACATTCTGTTATTTTCGGAGAGACACTTTTTTGACACCCAGAGAACATAAATCTGAATAAGAAAAGGTAAAATCTTGTCAAAAGCAGTAATATTTTTGCATTCAGTCTGCCCATCACTGGTCCTGTGCAATACACTAAATTGGATATTGACCATGATTAAATTATGGCTTGTGTTTAGCTTTTCAGAAAGGCTGTAGTGAACCTTTTAAACATTCATATCATTAGTTTCTGTCCTCTTGCTCTTAATCCTCAATCTAATAATATCTGCCTACATTGCTTAAAAATAACGACTTAAGAAGAGGTGGCTCGGGACTGTAATAGAATACAATTTTAGAGACCTATTCAACCTTGCCATGGATGTCGCACACACACCCCACACATTCTTCACTGGTAACCGGAAAGAGGATTAATATCAGTTATTTTAATCCTAGCAGATTTGATGACGGATATTTGGGTTTAACATTTTGGATGGGTATGTCCTTTTCAAATTGAAGTCTGATTCCATGGAAATTAAACAGCTCAATCATGTATTTGTTCATAAAACAGCTGTCATTGTAAGAACTTACGCTTGTGCTTTTATGATACCCAGTATGGATGTACCATTAGATATGCTTGACTGGAAGAACCTTCTATGACAGTATCTAGAATCATTATTTTAAAAAACATGTAGGAAAGCAATTCTCAAAGAAAATACGGGACTGGATATGGAAATGGACAACATTTCTGTCAGTTTGTGGGATAGTCCATCGTAGCATGAGAGTATCTGTTTTCATCGCCTTATTGCTTCATCTTTTATCATTTGTGCATTGCATTCATTTTCTATTCATCTAACAAAAACAAAATAAAAATAAAGTGTACAAATCATATGTCTAGATAATGTATACTTGCAACATACAGGTCAAATTATGGTCATAATCTTTTAGCTTTTTTTTTTTGCATTTCAGAAATAGATGTACTTCTCTGATTCCAGTTGTTGACTCTCATTTCGGGGGTGTGCAAAATCTTTACTGCCATCCACAATAAATGTCTTTCATTGGAAAAGGTAAAAAAAAACAACAACGGTGTTTTAAATAGTTTTCTGTTAAAAGCCGTTCAATGGAACAAGACTAACCTTATTTGCGGTAAATTGATGCCAAATAAAGACTTATTCATTCATTAGCTTATCCTGCAGTCGGGGTCACAGGGATGCTGCTCCTATCCCAGCTGTCATTGGGCAAGAGGTGGCCTTCGCACTGCACCGGTCGCCTGTCAATCACAAAGCCACATGGATGCAAACAACCTTTCGCTCTCACAACCTTTTCATTCCAATTTTCAAACACTTTTAATATTTTTTTTTACAAGTTTTAAGGTGATGAATCTTCCCCAAATCTTGATGCAGCACTAATATTTGAGTGTGTATGGTCTTAAAGACACCGCAACAGCTGAAATAAGTTACTGAAAGTTAAGAAGAAATGGGATTTATAGACATGTGTCTTCTAAGGTCAACCATTTATGAAGCAAACTCAAAAGAACCAACTGTGTATCTCTCAAAAGCATATTTGTCAAAATAAGTATGTTGGGGTATCTTAAAAAACATGATGGAAGAGAAGATAATATCTATATCATCTAATATAACGCATGAAGATTACAACAAAGTGTACACTGAAATTTTATCATACATACAAAAAAAATAGCACTGGTACTTTAAAATCTTTTCTGGGAATACATTTCCTTTCAGGGCTGCATCCCTGCCAACACTGACTTTACAGATGTTGGACAACAATGAACATAAGACTGAGTAACTCGGTAGTATCCTAATTATTATCAACAGCTGATTATTTGAGACAGAAAAGATATCCACGTGTAGAGTAGTACTGGCTTTATGGAATTAGCAAAAAATCACACAAGTCAAAATTTATAAATACAGCATTTTTCTTATTCCAACTATACGTTCATTTCCAAATAATGTCATTAATAGTGAGAAAATTTTTAGAAAATAAATTCTTACACATTACACTGATACAGCATAATTTACATTTGAAAAATAAAAAACAGAGAAATTTGGCCAGTTCATTTATTCCCTTTATTCAACATTTGTCTTTCGACTCCTTTCTTCATGTCAGCACTTTATCAATGCTTCTTTCTATGGCTTAGTAATCAATATGTACTCACCAATATTGCCTTATCAATATGATATCAATCAATTTATTCTGAGGAAAAAAAAAACAAAAACTAAACAATCTTCAAAATCACTGTTGAAAATGTTGTCTGAGTATACAGTGTTTCCAAAAATGATGAAATGCGGAGATGGTGAAAGGATAAAGTCACATTTCCAACCACGCAAAAATGAATTCAATATTAATGCATGACAGACATATCAGCATTGTGATTACGTTTTTCAAACAAAATGTACTCCCACATACCTTTATCTAAGGCACTCCAATGTTAACGCATACTGCTATAATGGGGATCCCTATCCACTGTACTTATTAAACAAAACTATTTAGTACAGCAGAAGTCTAAAGAACAGGGCTGTAACCCAGAAACTATACATAAATACTCAGCGAGAATCCAAAATTAAATCTTGTGTCTATACTAAAGAGGATGTGACCTTTGAGGTATATTAGAGATCAGGGAATTTCATTGGAGACCAGGTTTTCAAAGATAAAATGACCATAAAGAAGGCAAGTTAGAGCTGACAACAAATATATTTCAAATACAGAATTGTCCTGGTCATAATAATATCCTGGACAGTCATTTTCATCTTTATATTCATTCATAGAATAGAATATAATATCCCTCTAATTATCTGACAGTGATTAATTCCCAAATATTGTGAGTTATTGGGAGATTTTTGCCGTATTTCAGTTAAAATTACATTGCATGTTTATTGAAGTGGAGATTATGCTCTGATAACTGGGCTAAGATGCATGAAAATAACAATTACACCACTTACACATGATAGTAAATAAAGTTGGTTTATTTACAAGGTTATCCTCAATATCGGTATAATACTGTGACTCTCTAATGTGCAACACAAATGTCACCTTTGTTATTCTAATTCACCTTGAGAGGAGTTTGAGCGGCTCAGACGATCATATGAGTTACATGACCCCTGGGCAATTTCCTTTCAGTTTCCTAAACCAAATCAAACAGTTCATCAGATACTCACACATATAAAGTTCAGATCGGAGACTGAACAGCTCAATAGACAAAGAGAGCGACATTCATGTCTGCACCATAACTCCAATATTTAATTTGTTAAAACTTCTGATCGCCTCATCAAACCGGGGCAGTGTGTAGTAAATTGTAAATTTTTTATGGCAAACTATATGAATGAGGGTGTATCCAAGGTATCTGGAATAAAATTATACAACAGGCTTGAAACAGATATAAAGTGAGAAATAATAAAACTCACCATAACGCAGGATCAGCGGAAAGAATGAGTTTGTTGCCAGAGGGAGTCAGTGACCCCGGAAGTGTGTCCCTGAAATACCGTCTAATTTCAGGCAGATTTGTGAATGCAACTCCTAATATTGTCTGTTAAATGAAGTTTTCTTTTTCCCTAAAAGACATAGGTTCGGCTTCTGCTCCCTCAAATGGGCTTTTCTCTCCTAGAAGGTCTACAAAGTGTTTCTTTTTTTTTTTTGCTAGTTTTGGTCATTATTTTGGTTTGTTTGTTTTGGCTAACTTTTTATTCTTCTTATTTCTTTTGGGGGGGGGGGGGCTATAATTTTTGTGAATTTAAGGATAGAGGGTCTGCAGAGCTTCCAACTTAATTGATAACTTAAATGAAATAAAAATCTGAAATATAAATTTTAAACATCAGTAAAGATGAATCCAATTTTTGTTTCTAAGGAAATACAACTCCTGACACTGACAAAATCTTAAAATATGACCTGCGTTCTCTTCATTTTCGTAGCAGACACAAGCAAGGTAAGTGTGGTACATCTTTTATCTGGATACACATGGAATCGGATGGAAATGAGAACACTGAATATGAAAATATTTCCTCGTTATATGTTACAATATTTATTTCTGCACTCTGAACACTTTGGATTGTTTCTCCCTTAAACTTCACCAGATACCATTGGCTTTACTAAGCGAAGGGTCACTTCCTTCTTTAGTTTCTGTGTCAGCCTTCATGGCTTGCTCAACAGCATCTGCCAATGGCAATTTGTCCTCAGCTTCAGTCTCTCTGTGGTAAAAGTAGTTGAAGTTGGAAACTATGACTGGGACAGGTAGAGCGATGGTCAGCACGCCTGCAATAGCGCACAAAGTACCTACCATTTTCCCTCCGAGGGTAATGGGACACATGTCCCCGTAGCCCACGGTAGTCATGGTAACAACAGCCCACCAGAATCCATCGGGTATGCTGACGAACTGAGTGTTGGGCTCATCAACCTCGGCAAAGTAGATAGCGCTCGAGAAAAGTATTACCCCGATGAAGAGAAAGAAAATAAGCAAGCCAAGCTCACGCATGCTGGCCTTCAAGGTCTGTCCCAGGATCTGTAGTCCTTTGGAGTGGCGTGAAAGTTTAAAAATACGAAACACCCTCACCAGACGGATGATACGTAGAATTGCCAATGACATGTTCTGTCCTGAGCTTTCCTCCGGTGTGGTGAACAATTCCGTTACGACAGTAACAAAATAGGGAATGATGGATATAATGTCAATAATGTTCATGAGGTTATGGAAAAAGTCCCTTTTGCTCGGACAGACCAAGAATCGCACGCACAGCTCAAAGAAGAACCAAGCAATACAGGCTGTCTCAATGATGAAGAAGGGATCTGAGAAAACCGTAGGCTTTATTCCAGGTGGCGCCAAGGAAGTGTTATATCTTGATTGGTTAAATGGCTGGGCTGCTGTGGGTGCAACCACTTCGCTGTCATCCCTGAATTCTGGCAATGTTTCCATGCAGAAAATAATAATTGATATGACAATGACAAAAACAGACACAAGTGCTACACCCCGGGCTGCATTAGAGCTCTCTGGGTACTCAAAGAGCAACCAGAACTGCCTATATATATCGTTGTTTGGGAGAGGGATCTCAACATCCTTGATAAATCCTTCATCTTCTCTGAACTGCTCCATGGCTTCACTTCCAAGCTCATAGAAGACAATTTCGTCCGCAAACACATCGAGGGGAACATTGGCGGGACGTCTGATCTTTCCACCTGACTGGTAGTAATACAAGATCCCGTCGAAGCTGGGTCGGTTCCGATCGAAGAAGTACTCGTTCCTCATTGGGTCAAAATAGTCCATCCTCTTCAAAGGGTCTCCGAGAAGTGTCTCGGGAAACTGGTCTAAAGTTTTCAGCTGCGTCTCAAAACGGAGACCAGCGATGTTGATAATGACTTTCTGGTCCCCGTCATCCAGTCCTCTTTTATCTACGAACAGGTCCTCACAGCACTCCTTGGCAAGCCGGCTGAAGATCATTTCACTCTCCTTGGTGCCTTCGCTGCTTAATAGCATTTTCCAGTTGGAGATCATACTTGCGCAGCTGCTCCTTCCCTGTCTGCTTGGAGCTGGTATTGTTGGTGACTGTGGTAGTTCCAGCGTGTGTGTCTTTGGAATTGGGAACGACGACGTGGAACCCCAAATGCAGGTGGGCACAGGACTCTGGTGGGAAGGCGGAGAGGAATGTAGAAGGTAGTTGCTGCCAGGACTGTTAAACTCTGGCGGTATTTCCACAGTAAGTGTTGTGGTCTCATCGACATAGGGATCCAACTCATCCTCAAGGTTGCCGCGAAGGTTATCCAAGCTCTCAAAGTCTACCAGGGCCATCTCCATTACGGCGATTCAACCAAGACAAAGCCTTGGGACTCCCGGGATAAGACAGTCGCGCGCTTGCGAGAAGAAGCTCACGCAGGAGAACCTGGATCAGAGCATCCGCTCATCTATGGGACAAATTAAGAGCCCACTAAAGCCTTCACACCTGTAAAGTGAGACACAAAACACAGTGTGGTTATAATGTTTGTTTTTTTAAGTATAATTTTTCACAAGACAGTTGCCATCAAGTGAAAGACACAAGATTTATGAAAATATATGCCGGCTGTTGTTATTGTATTGTGAGTCCGTCTTATGCAATAATATTAGGACAGGGAGAGAAAACAGACTCTGGAGAGGAAAAACAAGAGTTGGTCAAAGCCAAAGAACCAAGTTGAAACAAGGTTTAAAATCCTCTGACAGTTTAATACAGTAGCAAACTCATTGCCACTTCTTTCCACTGTCTGTGGAAAGAAAGTAAATACACAACAGGACCAGGGACTGGCTTGTTTGTGCAGCTTACCCGTTACATGTTGAGACATCTCTCTTTTTTTAATTAAATTTTCCTAACCTGGCCAGAACTAAATATGATATGTTATCTAGGGTTTCGGTCCAAACAGTACAACATAACCTCACCACCTTCTTTATAAATTATTTATAAGCAAAAGGGCAGTCACCAATTGGATTATACATTCTTAAATCAACCTCCGTGTTTGCCTCCTAACTACACATTCTGACAAACACTGTCTCAGGGGAAAGGGAGTCATGTAAGACTGACGGTGTATCTGAGTAATGATCCAAAGGTTGTTTGCTGGATGTGATCGTGCTAGGTAAATGATGCTTAACATAAATTAGTGCATAATTAAATGGCTGCGCTGTAATGGTGATACCAGGGCGATCATTCAAATTGCACCATGCCAATTAACTTATTCAAGTGTAGAGTCTGACCTATCCCTGTTTTGCTTTTTGCGTCAGCATTTAATTCAATTTTCCATGAGTAAAAATAGCTCCAAGAGTAAATGAAAATGTATTACAGCGGTGTTTCCATAAATGTTTATCTGTGACCGGATGTCCACTAAAGTTCAATCAAAGATCCCACTGACAAAGACACTGCCTTAAAACTAATAGCCGTTGCACCCGAAAGGCAGATGAGCAAAGTGAATGACATGAGGATGACAAGAAAATAGCTGGGAAAGAGGATGTCAGAGGAAAGAAGAGGAGAAACGAAAGAGAAAGAGAATCACATTGAACCAGAATAAGGGGTGACAAGTGTATTTGACACACTGCAAATGTAACCAATATCTCTATTTTTAACAAACTTGGTAAATATTTGATTTTTGTCCTGTCATCAATCTGATCTGTGTGGACAAACATTAACTCTGTTCAGCTCAACATGCTTAAAAATCCAATGTCACAATTCAGGCTCCCTCTCTGGTGAAACCAGGAAAATATCAGCGGAAGGGTAAATGACGGCACAAGCCCGTCTGCTTCGGTCTCTCTGAATGATGATCTGATGCCGGCTATCGGAAAATGTCCCCTGAACCAGAGGTAGCAGGCCTTAAAACATCGTAAAAGTGAGACAGTTCCACATTTGAGTGTAATTAAATGATGCGGGGCCAATTCAATTTATATCAACCTATTTGTTCTCTGCCCGACTGGAGAGTCATCACTTGACCTTTAAGCAACTCTCATGATTCTGAATTAGAGGGTTGAATGTAAAGGGCATGGAAACCTGCTCTTAGATCAATACCTCGACATTAGCCAGGATTTGTTATCCTTGCTTGACTTTGTGCTAATGTTTTACATTTTGCTCAATAATTCGATACAGCAACAATACTCAATGCGTGTTAGCGTTAAATGTCTGTCTCCTCAAAGTAAGAGGGATTTCTCTCCCTCTCTTCCTTCTCTCTCTTCCAGACAAATGGTTGTCAAAACAGATCCAGATGGTCGTACTGATTCAGGCTTTTACCTTTAATTACAGAAGTGCCCAAGATTTGCTGAGAGTGCTATAATTAGGTTGGGATTCTGCTTCATCTAAAAAAAAAACAAAAAAAAACAGAGTGAGCTCTGACTCGAGACATGTGAAATATGGTCTCTGTCTGAATAATTAAATTTCAAATGCTGCTCTCTGGACTCTATCAAGAGGCCAAGGCAAAAAGGAAGCTACGTTCGTTGTGCCCAGCAAGATTCTCAAACAAAAGCTACAAAAACCAACACAAAGCTTAAACGTCTCAAAAAGAACACTATAGATACGTGAATGTATATGTTCAACAGAGATGCAAAACCTAAGGGTGACAAAGTTATTCTCATGCTCTGCAAATGCTGACCACTTAATCCCACTTCCTCAGTGAGATTCTGAAAGACAAATTAATTATTGTGCAGAACAATGTCATGATATTGCTAACTATAAAACATGCCTACATACAGAGGGGTAAAACTATAGCAACCTACGGAAATACTAAGCCATACATAGTAAAACACAAAAACACACGCACACACTCAGCATTTCAAGACTATACAGATATAACATTTGAATGTACCTTGGAAAAAAAATCTATCAGCGGTTCATATGAATGAAGTCTGTTTCATGAAGCAATCCTCCCATCATGCTTCTTTAAGCACACTGTAGCAGGTGGAGTAAAATACGAAGCCAGACAAGTCTGTTTAAATGGCGTGCCACCAGGCTTCTGGGGCTCTTTCAGTGCATTTATCCAAATGTTTTCATACGTATAGATTTATATATATATCTTGCACGTTGAAATTTTACTAGAAATGTTCATAATCCGATGATTTACTGTCAGCACTCTTCAAAATTCTCACAAACACACACACTTGAATTTGCAAAGATGATTTTACTCACAGAACCAAAGGCTGTACTGCTGGGATTGCAAATTGAAGGAACCAGACACAGAAAGCAAAGACAACGTGGACTTGAAGCAGCGTACAGACTATCGATCAGTAGGACAAAGAAGTGCTGCCTGTGTTCGGATAGCGTTTCTTTATTTATTCTGAAGGGTAGTTCATAGTAGATTTACTTACTTTCCTGAGCTTTTTTTAGCCAAACTATTGACCGCCATTGCAAAGACTCTATGGTACCTGATGAAAATTAGAAGCATCATCCTGGTCCAAGGGGCATTTGGATCAAAGCGTTTCTCTTCGTGATCTCACTGAGAATATAAACGCCTCCGCCTGCATTTGTCCTTACACTTGTGTCATTAGTGATCTCAACGATAAATTACTTATCATATTGTTGGCACTACTCTCTTCTTTACTATATGCTTTGTAAAGCTCAGGAACAAGAGTTATTATTGCCCTAAATTCTTATGAGGCCGACTCCAAGTTTGCCCCTGAACTATTGTCAAATACTGTCAAATACTAGCAAACACAGAAAGACAAATGTGTATTTTGGGGAACTACTCAGGTCATGAATGGATCCAATGTCAGAATCCACAGATTTAAAAACATCCCCTCATAACTACCTGTTCGGTCTCTGTAAAGCTCATCTGTACAAATAGGCATGTTAGAAAATAACTGTAATTCAGGAGGCATGCTTGTAGGTCTCCTGTAGACGGTTTAGTCTACAAGGCTTTATTGCCACTTCTTGCCCTGATCCCCATTTACATTTTTGACTATTTAATTCCTGCGAACCCCTGATAAATCCCCCGCCCCAAAAAAGACAGTTTTGTGAATTAAAAACAACTCAACCAGCCACTCCTTGGTCTCGTTGACCACTTAATGTACAACACAATGCATTTATTTTTAATCAAATCAAATGAACTTCACATGTGATAACAAAACTCTCTTTTTCACTTGGTTCAATTCATAAAAACCTTGCCTACAGGCTTTTGCAGTACATTTACCGTCTACAATGCTGTGATTTATTGCAAATGGAAATATTTTGAGGCTTAGCTACTTAAGAAGCTGTAAAAAATTAGCGAGAAAATGAATAGTCGCTAGATGTTTCCACTTTGCAGACAAAAGCAGCTGTGTTCTGTTGAGGTGATCAAATTGTTGAGGAAACGGTGTGACCTTGACTCGTGGTAGGACGGTGTAAAACAGAGTCGTTACATGGGGCCCAAGCAAAACACCGGGTGCTGTGCCTATTCTTGCTATTCTATTAATAGACAGCCAGTTAGAGTGCAAAACACCCATTAGGTAACAGATACTACTGCATGTGATGGCAGTCTCAGTATCAAATACTATCAACTTCAATTCAATTAGACAATTAGAAAGGTCTAATGAGGTGAATTTATTGCAGAAGGTTCATTACCTGTGACTGGTTTGCTGACGACTGCACTCTATTCAAGCGAAGAGTACAGACGGTCTATAGAAAATCTGCAGTGTGAATACGGTATTGCATGATGCACCGTGCTACATCACATTTTAGTAAGCTAACCCCCGTGTGACTTTACCAGATGTGTGTAAACATGAACAGATGTTCAGGCATATCTAGCTTAACCGCGAGCCAGCTCTCCACTAACTCAGCAAGGAATGCGCGTATAGTGTATTTTTACATGCACAAATAGCAGTGTGTGCTTGAGTGTGTTTTTGTTTCTCACTTGATGCGTTTCCTCATTAAACATTGTTTTGAATTACTTTATCAGCCCAACTCCTCTTCATCCATGCCAGTCCTGTGCTCATACCTAAAACACACTTGCAAACAAACACAAACAAGCAGTTCTTACTGCATGTGTGTTGATCTTCGTGCGCATGCATGTTTGCTTTATCTGAGGCTACTCACATGTGACACTACATTTGTTTGCTTACTTTCGGACACATTTTCTGCGTGTAGTTTGCATGTTCTTCTGCATGTATCGTTAGACTTTCCTCCAAGGTCTGCACGACTGGTTGTCTGAATCTACAGGTTCCTCACGATAGGCTGAGCTGGGAAAATTTACGGATTTCTGTTATCAAAAAAGCTGTTCAGGGCTGAGCACACTGGGTGTATTGTGTGTAAGTGTAACGGCTGTAGCCAGAAGCTGAGATGCTTTGCGTTGTCCTATATTCTCCAATTGGCTTCCAGACAACAAAACCTGTCATCCGCCCGATAAAGTAACCAAAATGAATCCAAAAGAAAGCAGCTCTATTACTTGTTTCCTACCAGGATGGCTTACAATCACATTTTTAATTAGTATAAAGTCATAAATAAGAGAGGAGAGGAAACTCACATTCATCCCATTCTCTGCACTGACTTTCTACAATTATGAAATTTATCTTAAGGTACTCCTTCTGTCCCCCGGCAAGGAACAAGCTACATTGTGAACTCCTTGTTTACTACTTGACTCCAAGAACACTGCTGTTTTATTGGTGGTTTCAGGAAACAGCCAAAAGAAAATCATGACATAAGGCATGCAGCCTTTACGCCTCAAACCTTTGGAAAACACTTCAGGGAAGCCGGAACTCAAAAACCATTTCATTAGTTTTACAGTTGTTGTTTCTCTCCAGAGTGCTTTGTAATATAAATTAATTATTCGGCTTTTATTACGATCATGTGGATTTTAGACACCATTTTATTGTACATGTTTTATTCAACTGTTGCTCTATTTTTTAATGAAAAGTGGGATAGAAATAATGTTTATTATTATTCTGATCACACGTGCCAGAATTAAGGGCTTAATCTTATTTTTGGGCGAAGGTACATCCGGCGTGGTTGACCTTGTACGTTGCGGGGTCACTGGCAGAGGTTGATAGAGCTGGTATTTTTGGATGTGATTTTTTTTGACTCTATTAAGCAGATTATTGCAGGCTGCGCAGCAGTGCCATAAGCCTAGGGATCTCTTCTGTGGGATCAACACAGATACGAGTGAGACATCATAGATAGGCATTCAAACTCTATCACAGACATAGACCCATGTGCTTTATGTTCGCACTAAAGTTTGCACTAAAGGAAACAAAAAATACTGAATGGAATGATGATATTCTATTGAAACTGCTGTGTAATTTCCACACACATATTTGCAAAAACAACTTGTATGCTGATGTGTGAAGTGAATCATTTAAACATCCCTCTGCGAGAGCGCGGCGTGGTGAGAAACTGGAAGTGCACGTTTCAATTGTCAAATACGACACAGCCCGAACTCGACAGGTCACCTGTCGACGACGACTGTCCTCAGAGGTGATTCTACCCATCACATGGACCCTTTTGTTTCAGATTTTATTTTTTTAGCTTGTCTGCTCTGTTTTGAATTCACTCTCATTCAAGAGTCCAGGCTTTATATTTCCTTTGCTTCATGAAGTGGAACTCTTTATCCCTGTCTGAGTATCTGTAAGTGGAGGATTTTTCTCCAATTCATTTGAACTCACATCACCTATACTGACACTAGTGTTACCTCATCTGACACGTCTTCAACAGCTGGACGTGAATTCTGAACTTTTTGAGAAACCTGGAAGTGAAGCTACAATTCTACATATCCACACTGTCCGTCATAACCCTTTCCTGTCTCTCTGTCGCCGTGATTCAAAGGAGGATCGATCAGCAGTTTAATATGGCTGACCTGATATTTAGAAAGCACTTAGCAAATGTGTATTTGGTGTGATTTATAAGGGGAAATGTCTTCCAGTTTTTCTAATCGGATTTTGTTCTATTTTTTGAGTAGAATTGATTTTAAGTGCAGGTCCTACTTATTGTTTTCTTAAAGAAAATTGGTCGGTTGAGCTCTTTGGAGAAGAATATAACAATGTGTTGCACAGTGGGTCTGTTATTGCGAGGGTGACGCAATATTCAGAATATTCTATTCAGAGATACTTTACTTTGTAATATTTCTCTCCATCCGTGCTTCACATGTCTGTCTGGAGCAGATTTGTAGTCTGTGCGGTCGCTACAGGGCACTCATAAGTTGTAAGCTGCTGATGCTGACATGGGTGTGTCTGGAGGCTGCAAGCCAAGTCCCTCTGCACAGCAGCTGGGACCAAAATCCTTTCTTGGCCTTCTGACAACACACACACACACAAATGTTTCAAATCACTTCAAATTACTTAAAAAAATGGAGAAAAAAACTTCCCGTAAACCGTAAAACAGCCCATATGGCTGGCCCATTCACAGACACTGGCATAGTCAGGACATTGGGTAATGTTAGCAGACAGGAAAGGACTCATTTCATTCATTCGTTGCCGTTCACGTGGATATTCCAAACCCACTCCACGGAGCATAGGTTGGAGCATTGACCAAAATTCAACATTTTCAGAGCAGAATGACACACAAAAAATCGTGTGACCGAACAAAATGTGGGATTAAAACAGAGAAAAACACTATTATTGCACATTAGCTGTCTCTACAGTTCCCGGAAAATCAAAGATACCCAGTGCCTTTCTGTTAGGTGACATGTCTGCGGCTGGATTTCTTCTGGTATGTTGTATAACCTAACCATAAACTAAAGCAGTACGGTGTTAGGATGTAAAATGATAATTTCCTACCAAAGACCAAGTTGTTTGTATATGACTGTTGGTTACCCAGAGACTAAGTTCATTTAATTTTAGTCTTTCTTGTTAAAAAGTCACTTGGAACGAAACATTCAGATTCTCAAAGACAAAATAACAAACATAGTACTTGGAATTTTGATATTTTAGTGTTCAATGAAAAAAGACATCATTACAGGAATAAGTAAGATTTTTATCTTCAAGTTCCAGAATTCGCAAAGATAAAATCATGCAGCAAAGTGTCTTTCACTATTGTTTATCTTTTAGCCCTCTCGCCAGATTACAGCGGAAACTGAGGAGTTTGAAAGTCTGCTTGTCGCCCTTTGCTGCACTCTGTGTGACATCCGTCCCAACACATCTGCATAACCTTTCTTTCTAACATTTCCATTAACATCCCCTCTAGTTTGCTCTACCTTCATTTATTTAGAGGGTATATGCCCACACGCTGGGAAGTTAAATGTCTTTTTTTTTCATTAGCAGTGAAAACACACCTCCCAAACATCCCTCCCTGCCATTCCCGCTGAACAGAAGAGATTAAACCTGTCTCATTTACAGAAATATCACATTATTTTTTTTTTTCTAGAAGCCGATTTTTGGTGCCAGACAAGTAAAATATGGCCATCTGGACAGACTATTACATATCACTAATCCCAGGTGCTGCACACACACACGCACACACACACGCGCACACACGCGCACACACGCACACACACACGCACGCACACACACGCACGCACACACACGCACGCACACACACACACACACACACATAGACATGCCAAATTAAGAGGGATAGTAAATGAATATGAAATGAAACTCAATATCTGATGATAAAGCAATATTTATCATAAAAGCAATTGTTATAATACCTAAAACACGTCTTTTTGTGTCACATCAACTGTTTACCAGTTTGCTGGAAATAATTTGGTTGACAACTGTGTTTGTGCTTATATGTGTGTGTGCATGTGTGTGTAGGGGGGTGAGGGGTAAGGGCATATCAATGCACATTGACGTTATAGTCTGCAGATTTGTGAATGGACAACACAAACCACCTTGCCATGTTAGAGGAGAGACGGTACAAAATGTCTTGAAAAACTGAGAAAAGTGAATCAATATTGAATTAAGCATCACATATATTTTCTAAATTCATAAATATTTTCAGGTCTCTCACAAAGCACACTCTTTCTCCTGAAGATAAACAAAACAAACTTTTCAACCCATAGCTCTATGATGAGTTTTTAATGAGAATAATCTGACTGTTTGGTGGCTGTATCACTCAGAAATATCATATTTATATTTAATATCATAATATTTAATATCATAAATATTACTGTTATTATTTTGTTGATTGTCAGAAATGTTGACTATCCTTTTTTTTAGCCCATAATAATATCATGAATTTTGCGCTTTGGTGTAAAATAGCTTGTCTCTGACCATTTCCCTCCAGAAGAAGGACAAGTTGCATAAAATGCACGAAATATCTACTTTTAGTCACCTGAAACTTTAACAAGTGATGTGAAGGCAAGTGAAATGAAGCTTTTGCAAATGACATGAAGGAAAAGGACATTTTTGATTCAGATGAAGATGAAATCACGTCATTGTTTGTACGGGAATAAAAGAAATAAACCGAGCAGCTGCGTCTCAGACCGAGTGTAGACTATAAGGCGTGGTGCTTTTTAAACTTATTATTATTCTCTAAACACTAACAGGAGATTAAATAATACTTTCGTCCCACACTTTACCGTTTATAGCTGTTTAAACCAAGTTTCCAAGTGAAAAAATAAAAATAGAACAATAAAGAATGGGGAGGAAACAAAGAAATGCCATGTTTTTCTAAAACAAAATAATTCAATAAAGACATTGGACGAAAAGCAGCAGATCATATATGTATTGGATGTTTTTCTGATACCAGATCGATCATGCCAATTTCCAATCTACGCAAACATGTCAATAACTACCAGCATCACGGGCGCGTAACTTGAGTGTGTGTTTGTTTTTTGTTTATTACGTTTGTTTGTTAGTTTGCACTGCGCGTCTCCTTCCTCCACGCTGCTCCGGCTGCACGAAAACATAAACATTCACGGCGCCGTGGGACTGATCCCGTGGAGGGTAAAAAAAAAAAGAAGAACAACAACAAAAAACCTGTTGCTCGCCTCCGAACAGGTTGTTTTGAGAGGAGATGGGATGGATGGGGGGGGGGTCGCCTACCTGATCCACCGTGGAGATCCCATTCACTTCCGGTCACGCTTCGTGGAAAGTTCGCCGCTCCGGGACGCGCCGGAGGCATGGTGATCACGCACTGGATCCACGGTCGGTAGGCTGCGAGCGTTTGCGCCCCCCCCCCCGGGCTGACTGCGGCGGGGGGGGGTGGAGGGGGGAGATGTGAGGGTGACATAACGAAACCGTGATTACGTCTAATTTGGCCAATTCCCCGCTTGCAAAAAACAAAAAAAATCCCCGGTTTTTCTTCGTCCTCCAAACTAAACCTTCCTGCGAGACGGGTGGGGGGGGGGGGGGGTGGAGAGTGGGTGTGATGGGTGGGTGGGAAGAGGGAGACTAAGGAGATTAAAAATGTTGTTTCCTAACCTCTGCCTGGCTGCCTTATGCTCTCTTGACTGCACCGCCATCATGATATCCTCTCATATCCTGGTTACACGAGCAGGGACTTTTATTTTGAAAGTTTTTGAAGCTCCTCTTCCAAGCAACAATGCACAGTTGAGTGACTTTCAATTTCTAATAAGCACTCTTTATTTATGCAGGTTAAATGGATGGACCTCCCATTGTTCAACGAGTGAGTGTTCTGTATCCTAATGAGTCTCATTAATCTCCGTTAACTTCTTGGGAAAGTGTCTGGAGCAGATGCGAAACCCCACGGCCGGTCCCCCAGGTCTGCACGGCGCCTCGGGCAGGGAAGAGCCGCTGCTGCAGCTTCCCGCTGGTTCCGCAAGGAGAGCTGCTAAATCACATGGATCCTCCTGGCAAAGCGGCGACAGGCTTCCCTCTGCAGGATTGTGGCTGAACTGCAGCTCACAGGCCTTCATTTCTACGGCTTTACGTTCATTAATGCATTTTTAAATACCAACTGTATATAAAAATGCATGCATGCATAGATAGATAGATAGATAGATAGATAGATAGATAGATAGACGGACAGATGGATATACAGGTTGCTAAGTAGGTAGAGACATAGATACAGAACTGTCTCAGAAAATTAGAATACTGTGATGAAGTTCATTATCTTCTGTGATGCAATTACAAAAACAAAAATGTCATACATTCTGGATTCATTACAAATCAACTGAAATATTGCAAGCCTTTTATTATTTTAATATTGCTGATTATGGCTTACATCTTACGAAAACTCAAAAATCCTATCTCAAAATATTAGAATATCATGAAAAAGTAATTTTTGTTTTTTTAATTGCATTACAGAAGATAAAGAACTTTACCACAATACTCTAATTTTCTGAGACAGTCCTGTAGGTGGGTGAATAGTTAGATAGATAGATAGATAGATAGATAGATAGATAGATAGATAGATAGATAGATAGATAGATAGATAGATAGATAGATAGATAGATAGATAGATAGATAGATAGATAGATAGATAGATAGATAGATAGTGGAAAAGGAAAATAAACAGTATGTATTGAAAAAAAGAAATTTAATGTTAAAATTAATCTTTTATATACAATAAAGAGTGGAAATAGGAAAGTCCTGTGGAGAATGAAGATAAATGGATAGGTACTAAATAAATGCAAGTTAAGGTACAGGGTGAATTGGAAGATGCAGCGAGACAGTGAATTGTTGTATGTATAAATACTGTATATTATATACTACAGTTAGAGATAACTTTTATAGACCTTCACACATCCTGCGCTGTAAAGACATCTTATTTAAATGATTATCTTACAGATCAAGTTTTCACAAAGCTGTATGCCAGGTTGCAAGATGAGTTTGAGAAATTCAGTGAAAGCAAATGTCTGACCCCCTCAATCATGTAAAAATCATGAGGAATTTACTGCCAAAGCAGAAAAGGCTCACTTATAAACAGTTTCTGCCAGCGGCTGCAGCGGAGTGTAACAAAGTAGAAATGGCATGAACTTTCCGGGACTCTCCTTCAATAACACATGATATTTATTCTAAAGATTACGCAAGAGTAAAGAAAGGGCTGTGAACTGGATATATTTTAAGATGTTGCTTCACTGTGAGCTAAAAGCTGCTTTGTCAGGACACAATTGGAAGGGAGGCTCAACTCCAAAAGCAAAAGTACTCATATATGTTTTCAAAAATACAGAGCGCCAAAGCGCCGACCTCAGGAGTAAAGCAAACCAGGTATTTTCCACTTTTTCTACTTTTTTATTGTGGCTGATTAAGTTTCTTAAAGCTAGGCCCTTCAGACTCATTGAGGTAAGCAGCTGCAACATTTTCAGCAGTTTCTTTTTATGGTGAATTTAATATTTGCAATACACATTTTAGCCATGTGAGGAAGCTATTTGACTTTCCACACTCCAGGTTTCCTCGAGCCAGTGACAAGAAATACCGGACAAAAAGAAATGGCTCAGATTCACAGCAGAAAATCACATCCATTCATCCAAACACCCATCCGTTCTGTCCACCGTTTTTTTCCGTTTACATGGTTTAAGGGCGCAGAGAGGTGTGCAGCACCGACCTCTCTATAACCCTTAAAAATGTTCAATCTTTTTGTTTGTATCTCCAGATGTGGTGAGTGAACGGATGGAGGAGGACGAGTGAGTGAACCCTTGAATTTAAAATACATTTACTAAAGTGCTATTGACTGCTAATGCGCTCAATCGCCAGCCCATTACGGAATCCGCCTCTGATGAATACTTGATCAATACACTAAGAGGTATTGGGGGAAAAAAAGAAGTGATTGATGCATGTGTTTGTGGGTTGGGGTCTGGACTTTTTGTTCAAGCATATAAATGGATAATGTAAAGAGGACCAAAACATTGAAGCACAGGATTGAGGACCAGAAGGGATTGTGGGACAAGTTTCAGGAGACATGAATTATTCATGCGCTTGGGATATTTACAGCCCCCGCCCCCAACCCCCATATGTGAGGAATGAAAGGGTGGATAAACAGACAGGTGGTTTGTATTTCTATCCTAGAGAGGAAATTTATTGGTGTAATGAACTCCCGGGCTTTAACCATCCTCCAATTGAGTGATGGCTATCTCAACACTCAAACACCCAATTAGATGTAAGTGACAGAGAGGACCAACGACTGTAATATAAATAATGGATCGTGTAAAAGTGTCTTCATTTACACCAAACTCTAATTGGTGCCCACTCGGATATCATTTCCTAAAGTCGAGAGATTTTGTTTTCACAAATTCTATGCTGATTCTTTTATGTGTATCTTGAGATGTACAGCAATTAGACCAAACCAAACAAAGAATTTAAAAAGATCCAGTTGAAGAAAAAGCAAAGCAGATTCATAAATGTCTGTATCCAAATAGCAGACGTGGCCGTATCATATCGTGTTGAGTTGAAGTAAGAACACTTCAGTTAACACTGAAAATGCGTCATGTGAAAAGAACGATAGAACTGAGACGACTTGACAGAGAACTCGGGCCGCCAAATGCTGAACTGAAGCCCATCCGAGCTCTCACTGGGCGAGAGGCGGGGTTCATCCTGGACCGCTTACCGGTCAATCGCAGGGACGCGTACGGGAGCGAACAATATCATTCACACTTTTGGGCAATTTAGGTTCTCAAATCAATATCTTGCATGTTTTTGGACCTTTTGTAGGAAAACCAGAGGGACCCAACATAAACAAAGGAGAGATAATGGAGATTCTGCACAAAGTCACCCTTTTGGGATCGAACTGGGGACCTTCTTGCCGTGAGGTGGAAGTGCTAACCACTGGGCCTCTGTGCTTTTTTTTGCAGGAAATATTAAATAAAAATGGAAATAATTCAAATACCACATCACAAAAGCAACCTTATGGAAATCTAGCGAGGGTGTCTGTTAAACTAAAAAGCCAGACCGTTTTTAAGCAAGTTCAATATCTGTAAGAAAATTTAGTTTTAAATATGATATATTTAAAATGTTGGATCACTTGTATGGCATTCCAAGAGTACCTGTCTTGGGTATTAATCCTATTCAAAACATGCTAATGAATCATTTGGCACATCTATTATGAAGTTTTTAGAACCTGTGATGTTCTGGTTTTTTTTTTCCTCTGAGTCACTTCTGGCCTTATTGTGTTTATACAGTGAACGTTGCCATGATTCTCCATCATGTGTCTTGTCTTACATCCACATTCCAGGAAGAGGCACAAAAAGATGTGGGTCAATAAAGATTTTGTGAGTTCTTAATATTCTTTCAGTCTCCCATTGCATATGGTCGAATATATAGAGCAATGCAACAGTAAACAAATGTTGCATGTATGGGATGAAGAATGTAGCATTTAGCAGTAAGTAAACTTGTTTGACGGAGAGCAGCCGACAGAATGTAGGTCAAACACACAAATCAATTCTATTCATTAAGCACACCGACAGGCCGGTGCTCCCCGGTTGGGTTCTTCTTTTCTCATATGCCCGCTTCCCCTCCTCTTTAAGTCTGCTGACCTGGTTCCTGCTCCACCCCTTTAGAATTCAACCCTACACTCCCCTTCATCTACTCCTCATCTTAATTTTTTTAATCTTTTTTTTTCTGTTAGGTACATGTTGAGTCGTGCTATTAAAAAACACATGAAACGGCTTGCCTTTTTCACGATTTCTAACCCATAAGACAAACAAATGATGATTCAATTTACGATGTCTATTGAAATATCTAAAATATGAAACAAGCCATTCTCCTCATGGAAAGAGAATATCCTGATGAACACAACAAATCCAGTGTCAAGACAGGGATGCCCTCTTCCTTTTACACAAGGACAGCCCATACATGTTTCCCATGTGACTTCCAGTCTACGATAAAGAAAGTTAAGGCTGACAGGCCATTAAGTGTGCTGTGTATTAGGTTATAAATCAAGCTTTACTGCAGTGGGCTAATGTTTCCAGCACGTGACACACCGACTCGGTCTGTGGGGTGTTGCATTATTCGACACAGAATCACTTGTGTCCATCAAAATGATGGGACATCGAAGGAGAGATGCGCGGTTAATACATCAAGTTAATAATTTGCTGTCCCTTTAAATGATGTAAAAAAATGTATAAATAAAAGTGTAAATCTAGAACATGCTCCAAATGTGTTTGGGTTCTTTAAACTTGAATGCTTTTCTTTGGTGCCCAGTCATTTGGGGATTGATGGAGAGAGTACGACTGCTGCTCATCTATGACCGAGAGGAGAATCCAGCGATGGAGGAGAAACACCGGTGGGAAATGTAACGTGAGATGGGTAAATAATAGAAAGCACCAAGCCGGCACTATGGATCAACTACAAGCCGGAGACAAACACTTCCAGCTTCAAGGAAGCGTAAGACATGACTAAGAGCACTGGTTCGGTGTTTGCGCTTATTCCTCTCTGCTGGATGTGAAGTGAATAGCATTTTGTTTTCCATTCTACTCTCTCTCATTACCTTGCTTTCTCTCGCCTGCTTTTATAAATAGACCACTTTGCTTTCACAGTAAACCACAGACAGTTCAAGATTCACTCAGAAGGACAAGTGGCACAAAAAAAAAAAAAACAGTGAGAAGGTGAAACCCTATGGACCGTTTTTATATACCCTCTATAATGCCTATGAGAGCCGGTGATTCCTCCATCCATTCCCATGATTTTATTCTCTCTTCATTAAGAACTGAGTTGATTACATGTTGATCGATCGAGGTAGTATGTTTATATGTTATGTTGAAAACATCAAACAGCAAGTCATTTATCATTTAAAGGCTAATTGTTTGTTTTCATTTCTGTGCTACCTGAACATCAAGTATTGAATAATAAGGTATGATGGATGATCTGCGCAAAAGAAAATATCTGTCCCAAACCGGGTACAGGTAAAAGCACCCTCAATACCGATAATTAAATTCTCAAAGAAATAATAAGTGTAACATTAAAAAAGACACATCAGTCACTTGAGGATATGATAGTATTATATTATGATCAAGACCATTGTAATTATCATATTTTCAAAATTTAGACTCGTTTCGAATGGTTAAATATTTTTTGTATTGACATTCTATACTAACTATATCCATCAGAAGTCCTTCTGAAGGGCACAGCAAATGTTCAGACCAATATTTCATTGGTATGTAACAATGGACATTATGCAGCTTTGTTACAATGTGCGTTTTTTTTTTTTTTTTCTTTTACAGATTATTGAACGCAATAACTAGAGAACACAATGCAGTGAAGAAGCAGACATTGTTACGCATGTTTGCGTTGTTACACAGAGAGCGGAATTTGGGAGAAGGCATGGCATACATGGGAAAGTAAGTTGAGGAGGTCAGAAATAAGAGATTTGATAAGGTAATTTGATGTTTTGTCCAGTGTGTACTCCTTCACTGCATGAGGCTGTAGCTGTTTATTTAAATGTTCAAATAGAAAAAAACGGACAAAAAGAAATCTGATGACATGGTACAGTTCTCATAGAAATTATAAATGCCTCAGATTTTTTTTTTTTTATCTTTTTTCCTTTGTCCCTGCAGCATTTCAGAAATAAGACATCATTGAATAGAAGATAATTCTCCTGCAACACAACTTGAACTGCAAGCATACACTTCAATTCCCTGCTGCACAGGAATCTGTACACAACATGATCTGTACACTCCCTTTAAAGCTGAGCTTTAGGCATCTACACATCATCAAAAGCGTATTTTAGGTGCATTGATCATGAGGCTAAGTGCGTTGATCGCCATCACCGAGTTGGCTTCCATTCACTTTACGGCCATGACGGATGAAATAATGTGCCACGGTTCACAAGCAGTGTTCACCAGCTACGTATGTTCAAAAGTTCATTGTCAGCTTGTTGAATTACAGCAAACTACTGTTTTTTTTTTTTAGGTTTCATGATCCTGACACGTCACCATATTGATACCTTAAAAAAGAACGTCATCGTCTTGATGTACTAATAGTGGTGGTAGTAGTTGTGTGCTTGTGAAGAGTGTAATAGACAATGGTACGAAGATTTCAGGCCACATAAAGTTACACAGTCCAGCGCACAAAAGCAGTTTGGAGAAATACAAATACAGTATAAAGGTTTTGAGCAGTGTTTTCTGTACACCTTTCTCTTTGTCTTCTCTGTAAATCGTCCTGGCTCATTTTGTAGCATCTCGTAAGTCAGCACATGCTTGCCAATAGAGCTGATATCCAGTGAGCGACACGTTCTTCCCCTTTTTTTCAAATTTCCAATATGTGATGAGTATTTACACAAACTGTAATTGTTGCGTAAGGATGGAGAGGTGTGCAGTATACAGGTCATAAAGAGAACGTTTCCAGAAGTTACCGCTAGCGAACTCACAATTTTGCGTGCGTCTCTCACTCTCACACACAAACGCAACCCAACACCATATATCATGATGCATATTTCAGATTGAAGTCTATCTGAGCTACAGTTCTGATCCGTCTTTTGCAGATGGCAAACGACAGAAGTTTTCGCTCGAATAGAAATGAATAGACTTATTTATGTGACTGCGAACATCTGGAGAGACAATATGGCTAAGAGGGGTAGGAGACTACTAACACCTGAACTTCAGCCATTGCTGCTTTGTCTTACTATGTACTTGACTGATTTGTTCCTACGCTCTCTCGATAAGTGAACATATCTTTTCAGTGGCACAGAACCCTCTCTCTGGAAAACATCGACTGAGGGTAATGGATATTTTAAACTGCAGTATTGAGAAGGTGCATTTGCAAAGCGTCACACGTACTTCAAAAGCAAGACTTTTTGTCTTTCTTATATTGCACATAATGTTTTTTTTCACCTATAAATATATAGGAAGATATTTTGTCTATTGGTATTGTTAATACTATTGCATGCTACAATGAATAATTCAATGGACATGCAGCTCTAGCGGAATACTTTTTTATAAAAGCCGATGAAGAATAGATTGCCTTGGTTTTGAAATACAATATGCACCACTAGAAAATGGTATGGTTACAAAAATCAAATACTTGTATCGTTTACACCCAAGCCAGGCAGACTGCAACACATGTGTTTTTGGTAACCCTATAACTAATGAATAATTAGCAACAATCCATGCTGTTTTACTTTTAGTTGTTTATTTATTTATCTCTCACTGTTCAATGAATGCTTGTTTCTGGGGATTTTTTAGATTCTTAAAGTGAATGCATTTCAACTGTTTAAGTTTTGATTCAATCAATTTTGGCAGAGAGTTGCTTCCTTTTTTTTTACAAATTATCTTTGCGATATTATAAATAAGGTTTCAGCAGACCAGAAAGGTCATTGTTTATTTACAATTAACCAATGACAAGGAATTATACAAAGCTGTCATTGCTGGTATTCGATGGATCTTAAAGATCATCTTAATAAATATAATCCAAGTAATTGAGCTCGTGTTTTGCTGAGCCTTTAGAAAATCTCCAACTACACTAAAAGCTCACAAAACAACCAACATTTCACCTTTAATTGTCCCTCAACCTCGTTTCAGCGATTTCTACAAACACGGAATGCTATGAAGTCAGGAGGAGCATAAGTTATGCTGGGCAGTGTTGTCAAATGAAACAGTACTTCTGTTACAGAGGACCTAGGTAGCTAAAGAGACACTTAAAGGTAGAGCTAAAAAAAGATGGGAAAAATAGGCACTCACGCCGAACAAGACATAGATATTATTCGCCATCTTTACACTGAAGGTGTGAGAATTGTGATACACACATTCATTCTGTTACCAAAGAAGCATACATTTGTCAGGACACACACGTACCCACTTTGATACCGATTGATAATAAATGAGACATTCACTCTTTTCAGAGATACATTTCTTCTGTCCACCTGCGAGCCTGCACTGGCTTGAAAAAGGCGAAGTCTTTTTAAAGGTGTTCATGCTCTTTATCAGATGACACTCCATCAACGATTAAAAACAAAAGGAGACGGTGTTGTGTTGTGTTGTGTTGTGTTGTGTTGTGTTGTGTTGTGTTGTGTTGTGTTGTGTTGTGTTGTGTTGTGTTGTTGCGATCCTGAAAATACAGTACAGCACTGTCATCTCAAGAGGCCACTTGTTTAGACAATATGTAGGCCAAGGCAGCCAAGGGAGGAATGGTAGTGCACTCAGGTCCTTTTCTCTCTCACAGAGAGAGCAACAGATGACCGTCTGGTGAAAGCACATGGGTATCACCCTCTGTTTCCGCGGCTGTCGGCTCTTCAGCTCTTCAACTCTGCGACAGTCTAGCGGTGATTTTTGTAATTGTAACTTTGTCTGAGTCAGGACCTTGGCAGTTAGAGCAGCAGATTAAAGTTGCTCATTAACGCTGATATAATTTAACAGTAAAAGGTTATGTTCGAAAACAAAACTTCGTCTAATTTTTTTTTTTGTTGTTGTTGTCGTGCAGCAGGAGGGTAGAAGCAGCTGGTCCCTTAATGCTGTAAAAATGGAGTATCACTGTTGGGCTACTACTTGGCTACTTTTGCGAGCTAGACGACTAATGTCACATAAGTGAGACTAACTCCATGCAAACACCAAAAATGTCCCTAATAATAAAGATGGTTGGCAGTTCAGTGATATGCTCGTGGTTCCTCAATTGTAGGAGAACATGAGATCCTCCGGGCTGAGCTTTGGTCCAAATCATCTGCTCTGGCCCCAAACACCGGCGGCCGTACATCGGCTCCGACGGGAGGTCGGACCCTCATTCAACAGTTACAGCAAACCACATTTTCAGTATATCATCGGCGGTAGCTCACATTATACATCCGTACGCATCTTAGTGATGTTTACATAGTTAGTGTTGGCCAGAGTGCAGTTTCCTGTTTTCATTCCCTCCGGTCTGAAGTCCTCAGTGCTGTGGTTCACGGCCTCCTGAATCTCCACGTAGTCAGATTTACTGAGAGTGGATCCGCTACCGCTCCGACCACTCTTCTTCAGATCATCTAATGAGCTGGCTTTAGGCACACTTGGGATGTTCAGATATTGTGCCTGTTCTTCGCCTTCTGTCTCTCTGTGATAGAAGTAGTTGAAGTTCGACACAATGACGGGTACAGGTAGGGCGATGGTCAGCACACCGGCGATCGCACAAAGGGATCCCACGATCTTTCCGCCGATGGTAGTTGGCACCATGTCTCCGTATCCCACAGTTGTCATGGAAACAACTGCCCACCAAAAGGCCTCGGGGATGCTGCTGAACTGGGAATGAGGCTCATCTGCCTCAGCGAAGTAAACGGCGCTGGAAAACAGGATCACCCCGATGAACAGAAAGAAGATAAGGAGGCCCAGCTCGCGCATACTGGCCTTCAGAGTCTGACCGAGGATCTGGAGCCCCTTGGAGTGGCGGGACAACTTGAAAATACGGAACACTCTGACAAGACGAATGACTCTGAGAATAGCCAATGACATGGCCTGCTGGCCTGCCTGGCTGTCCTCGGGCCTTTCCGCGAGCTCTGTGCCCAATGTGATAAAGTACGGAATGATTGCCACGATATCAATGATGTTCATGATGTTGCCAAAAAATCCGGCTTTACTGGGACAGGCAAAGAATCGGACTAGGAATTCAAACGAGAACCAAATGATACAGAGGGTCTCCACAATGAAGAAAGGATCTGTGAAATATGTCGAGCTGTCAGAGGTATAAGTGGTGTTAGACATGGTTTGGAATGGATAATTATACAGCTCCTCGTCCTCATTTCGAAAAACTGGCAGTGTTTCCAGGCAGAAGCTAACGATAGAGATAAGAATCACCATGACAGAGATGATGGCAATGATACGAGCTGGACCTGAGCTCTCCGGGTATTCGAACAGCAGCCAGACTTGTCTCTGAAACTCGTTCTCTGGCAGAGGCCGCTCCTCCTCCTTTATGAAACCTTCATCCTCCCTGAAGATTTCCATCGCCTCCTCACCCAGTTCGTAAAACCGTATCTCTTCGGAAAAAATATCGAGGGTGACGTTGACGGGACGGCGCAGTCTCCCCCCCGATTGGTAGTAATACAGAATGGCGTCGAAACTTGGTCGATTTCGATCGAAGAAGTACTCGTTTCGGAGAGGATCGAAGTACCTCATTCGTTTCTTGGGATCGCCCAGGAGGGTCTCTGGAAACTGGGAAAGGGTCTTGAGCTGCGTCTCAAAGCGTAAACCTGAGATATTGATGACCACCCTCTCGCAGCACTCGTGATCCGGCTCCGGATCATACTGGTCATGCGGCTGACCCGGATGTGCTGCGGCTTCATCTGTAGGGTCACTGGTAGCAACTGTCATGCTGGAGGGTGATGGGACCTGCAGCTTTCAGACAGGGTGGGGCCACGTTGGGCCTCGACGGGATTCAGGCTCCAACCTCTTTGGGGGTGAATTCAGGAAGAGGCAGAACAGACTGAAGAACTGTAGAACAGTGAGGAAGGGAAAAAAAAGCAGCGATTACTGATTTGTGTGGGATGAGTACACAGACCTCATGCATATTGAACACGCCGTGTGTCATCTGACGTACTGCGTAGCAGACCGATTCTACCAGATCAAATTTCTGTCTTGCCACGGAGAGGTATCCAGTAATGTATCCGCTCAGAAATCACCATCTGGTCACTCACGTCTAATCCATAGATGTTTCTGTCAGCAGCTCAATGCATTTTCACTTTCAAGCTACTAAATGAAAATGCATGCAACAAAAATTGTGTATTATATCAGAGAGCCAGGCCATAACTTCTGAAAAGAGATATGTTTGTCGAGCGCATCAAGCGCTCAAGCCTCCATGTTGCTCTGTCTCGTATTTTGAGAGACAGCACACATCTGTAGCTGAATGGACAAACACCATATATATATATATAATATAATATATATATATTACTAAATCATCAAGTTGATCACCCCTTGATTCTGATATCATTATCAATATTCACAATCCAAAGAAATGCTGTTATTTCAACTCCAAGGAAAAACGATTGTAGTTGAAAATAGCAAGTGTGTGTGCATGTGTGTGTGCATGTGTGTGTGCATGTGTGTGTGCATGTGTGGCCTTGTGAAGGGGGGGTTAAGCATGTTGGCTCCATCGTGTCTATGTGCATGGGGTTATGAGTTCTCTCTCCTGCGAGCGCTGCAGGATCGATATGCCAGCCCGTAATATCGTATCAGCTCTCACCGGCTGCAATTACAACCAACAAATCTGATTAGATGGTGAGTGCACTATACAGTCTCCCACACCATATTCCCACTTTTCCATATGCGTATTTTGACCCAAACGACAAAAAGCACCTCTGCGAAACGAATCGTCGCATTTCGGGAATAATCCCCATTGACCCGAGGCGGGGTAGAACAGTGAAATATAGATACTTCCAATTTCAAAACAGGGGAGTTTTCAGGCTCCTTCAGGGCCATTCATATGTGATTTTGCAACAACAGCAAAATCAATAGGTCATACCTGTTTTCTCAACCCTCCCTCCCCCCATAAGACTTGTTTACTGCCTTTCAGTTTTTGTTTAATGCGCAAAGGGCCCGGTGGAGGTGTCAACTACACCCCCCCCCGCCCCACCTCTTCAAGGCTGCTCCTTTCTGCCAGGCGTGACAGCCATGTAGGCTTTCACCCGAATCTCAGGTTTTGCGGGGTGGGAAGCTGCGGGGGGGGCAGGGATGGGGATGCGGGAGTTACCTCCATCGCCCCCGGAGATCTGCGCACACATACTTGTGTGACGCTGATCCCGGCTGCAAGTTCACGTCTGGTGCAAGTGATTGAAGCGAAGTGATATTTTTTTTTTCTTCCCTCCCCTCAATAATGCATGAAATAAAAATATGAAACATGCCAGAGTGAAGGTGTCAGCCTGTCAGCAGACTTCCAGGTCCGGAGGCTGCGGGAGACGCTGCTGTCAGGGCGACGCTCGGATCTGCATCATACGCGAAAACCGACGCTTTTACCTCACACCACTCCACAATCTACCATCAGATGTTCAGATTTTAGCTTCTGAAGATGTCAAGTCCACGGACATGAGTCTTTTTTCGCCCCCAAATAGGGAAAATCCATTTGAATACACATTTACAGATGGAGGCTACTGTTGAAAACCCATTCCATGGAATAACGCAGCCCTCTAATGGCGGTTTAACGTCTATAAAAACACAATACTTGCTATTTCCTCTGGAAACAAAGCAGCAAAGTTCACGCATTTTGTCGTTCAAAAAACAAAAATTTAAAAAAAAATTAAGAAATATCAGTTTTCTCGGAGTTCACTGAGGAGCGCGGTTGGTTGGAAGCGGCAGGTGTCGGACGTGCTCACGCCGTTTGCAGCCTCTTTCCCGCGGATCATGAGCAGCGCAAATAAAACGGCATGCACGGCACAAAGCAGCGCGGAGGCATCCCATCATACCATCATTGGACATCACGGCATGCAGCGATTCACCCTGATTCTTTTGGTGCGCAGACGCGTGTTTTTTTTTTTTTTTTATCCGGTGTGTCTCCTCTTAAAATGCGTTGTCGGGAGTCTGTCCCTCCCGTATCTGCCCTTCGTCTCTTCTTGGACTAAACGTGTCCGGCGGCTGTGTCATCTCATCGCCAACAGCTGATTTGGAGCAGCCGGCTTTTCCCCTGCCTTTCATATTTCACCGAGATCCACCATGGTGGAGATGCGTGGGCTGCAGGCGGGAATCGCAGCGCATACTAACAGCTTGTGCCGCGCCGCGCCCCGTTCCTCCGAGCTCCCCCTTCCCGACAACCCGTCCCCGCCGCCCCGCGTTAAAGGGGCAGCGTCGTCCATCTCCACGCGCAAACCCTTTTTTTTTTTTTTTTTTTTTTTTGTGCCAGCTACTATAGAAGACCTGACAAATTTCTCTGACCTCTTTTTGTTCGCCCCTGATGCAGGATTTTCGACCACGCTTGTTCAAGGCCGATCGATCGGGGAGGTAAAAAGGGATTCGCCCTCTCGCGTTCTTATTTTCCAACCAAATATGAAAACGCGCGATATTCTCAAATCGACTGGAGTAACTTTCGCTTCTACCTTCAAGGGTCGCCACGGCGAATCGACCACCTCCATCAAACCCGATTCTCCGTGTCCTCTTTTCTCGCGGCAACTAACTTCAGGCCGTTTTTCACTCCATTTGAAAATCTTCTTTTTGGCTCCCATACCTGGCACGACCTACCCCGGCATCCTTCTAACGATATATTCACAATCCCTTCCCTGTTCATGACCGAACCATCTCAGTCCAGCTTCTCCGATCTTATCTCCGAAACGTCCAACGTGCTGTTCTTCTGATGGACTCATTCCAGATCCGATCCGTCTTCCCATCATCGTCGCTCCCCGAAGGAAACCTCAACATCTTCACCTCGGAAATCATCTCCTCCAGCTCTGCATCCCGTCTTTTCCTCGTTTCTGCCGTCTCTAAATCATACAGCACGGCCGGTCTCGACACTGCCTTGTACGCCATTCTTTTCATTCTGGCTGATACTCTTTCATCTCACATTACCCCGGACACTTTTCTCCCCGAGTCACTTTTGCCAACCCAGCCTCTCACCCAATGCGACCCTGAGCGAAAGATAAGCGGTATAGATATTTAATGAATGAATAAGATCATTGTCTTGTCAGACTCATTCAGTGCTAAATATCACTCTGCAAGGCAAAGCTCAGGCACTGAGCTGACCGAGGCCTTCATGAGTCTCTGTTTAAAAAGTCGTAAATAATACAGTTCTTTTGTGTTTAACGGGTCAAAATCCATACGCCCGATTTACCGAGACAGCCGTAACCCTCCAATCATTTGAATATTCTAAAAGTTGTTGCCAAACCTGAGCAAACGAACCAAAAGAAGAGACCTGTATGCAGGCACTTACATGACCAGAAAGCAAATACCCATCACAAATAAGAATGTATGTAATTCACCCAAGTCCTAGATGTTGGAGTGTCCAGTAATTATTCACTGCTTGAAAGTAGGACATCCGAAAAACCCGAATATGTCTGCGGGCAGAAAGAGGAGGGATCGCTCATTAATGATAAAGAAATCGCAAGAGAACGCAAGAAGAATACAAAAAAGATTCCTCTGGTTTTGCGGTTCGGTGCAGCTCAAGGACGGCTTCAACATGACATCAAGCAAAGGGTCAGAGTCCTGTCTGAGATGATGACATGGGGGCAAAAGAAACGCAGCAGTCACTCTGCAGCAAGTTGGTCGGCTGATTGATGGCCAGGAACTCTTAAATCTTCATCATTCATGAATGTAAATTAGATGGCACATTATTAAATGGGTTTGGGGCAGGGAGAGCATCGACACACATCCAAGGCTGGGTATTATTTATGATCCATCATTCTTGACAATGCAATCTGCAACAGAGATGGAAACGAAAGGCAAGATGAGTTTAAATCACCCCCAAAAGTAGAATATTGACATATTTTTTTCCTTTTACTACATGAATGCAGCAGCAAAATTCCCTTTTTGCCGCTTGCTTTTTGTCTCTGATTTTAAAAGTACTAAACCTAATTCCAGACGCTTCAAACTCAGCTCCAAACTTCAAAAAGTCATCCTCTCTCAAGATTGTGTCCATGAAGACCACCGTCAGAATCACTGCCTAAATGCAGACATTTGTTTAAGAGCTGAATAACAGCAAAATGTTGTATTTTTGACTAAGAATACAAACACAGCTCTCGAAGTAGTCAAAAAAGAGGCTCGATGGCGTACAACAGTACTGACAGAAACCCCGTCCCCTCGCAATGCCCTCCACATAAAATCATATGGGACACAGCCATTTCCCTTTTCCAGGGAAAAGACGTGATAAGTGAACTCCCACAAATCCTCCAAGAGCTAGATGAGGGTGAAGAGCTTGGCCACAATTCCAATTTGGGCACAAGTATTTTCCAGCTGGCTGAGCGGTGAGATTCCCCCGTAGTTGGAGCACTCCCTCCTCCCCTATATTAAAAATAAGAACTGCCATGTCCATCTGCATTTCAGCTGGTACTCTCACTTAGCTCTCTGCAACACTGAAGAGCAGACCTGGGCATTTTACGGCCCGCGGGCCACATCTGTCCCGTTTTGCTTTTTTTATCCAGCCCGCCAAAGTACTTTCTTTGAATATTTTAATGAGTATTTTCAATCAATATTGAATTTGATACCACCAAGGAGCTCCACTGAACGCCACAGGAGGTCTTTCCTACCTGAGGCTATCAGACTTTTTAATTCCTCTTCCTTCCGCTGCAGGGAATCCTCAAATCTTTGCACTTAAGACCTTAAAACACTTTATAGCCTTGACTTTATAGTTTTATTTGTTTTTCTTATTCTCCACCCTTTTTTTTACTGTTTATATAATTTCCTACTATTATCTATTATTATTATGTTTTACTGGAAACTCTGGCGCAACAATTTCCTTCGGGATAAATAAAGTTGTTCCTATTCTTATTCTTATTCTTATTCTTATTTATGAACTCCTTTTTTTCCTTTGGTTTAATATTGTATGGATGATTCCATACAAAATAAGGTAAGTACATTTATATGATCATTAATGATGAAGTTGAAATAAAAATCTAAATATTTAAATTGCGATATTCATTTCGTACAATTTACACGATACCTAGTTGGCTGGCGCATAAAATGTAATCAGAAATGTGTCCCGCCAGCCAAAATAATTGCCCACCCCTGCTGAAGAAGGTTCAACAAGTTTACTTTCTGGTTATAAGTAGTGAGTTATCAGTTTGCAACATCCAGAATCCTTTGTCCATTTCCTCTCCTGACACATTTATATCCAGTGCCCAGAGGGTTGCCAGTCTTAGAGCAAGTTTTGCGATGTAAGGAATGTTCCAGTCCTACTAGGACCGTTTTCTACTCTTTCCTTCTCCTCTGACACCTCTGCTACCCTTTTGTTGCAAAACATGTGGCAGCATTTCTGACAATATGACATTGCATTGTGCGCTTGTGAACATTGTAATGATCATACATGATGTTCAACCACGTCCAATCCGTGCCTGCCATAAACGTCCGTCATCAGCAACGAGAACAACAATGCAATGAAGGCAGGACGATGAACCCGAGAGGAAGAAACCTATTTTCACTGCTGGGGCAAATTGATTCTCGTTTTATATTATTGAATATTGTATTGTATCATTTTTAAACCACCCAAGGGCACAACAATGAGTGGATAACTAAATAATAAATAAATAAACAGCAATGAAAACAGGATGAGCGGATTATTTTAGATTAAAAAATAAAAAAAAAAACATAACTCAAAATCCATTAAAACTCAGGCCTAAAAGAACCACGTTACAAGCTCACATAGCATTTGACTAAGCCATGAAATGTATTGGCCGTCATGGATAATCAGTATTAAAATTCATATTTCATACATTGAATGCATTTTTTGCAATCACTGGATTTTTGTAAAACTTATGCAGAAAACATCAAGTCCATGCAAAACAAGCTGTCGATGGTCTATTCGTGAGCGCTGAGGGTGATTTCATTTCAGTCCTCTTCGTTAATCGTGTCACCAGTTAGCTTGTCTCACGTCAAACAGCTGTTTTTGAGGACCATGCAACCAATTTAGACCCTTAATTCTGTCTCCAGTTTCCTCTCGCTTGCAGTTCGTGCCAAATCTAAGTAGAAATTGGACCATCGATCCCGTTTTATGTGCAGCCAAGCACACCAGATGGAACCTCATGTTGAAACACAAGAATGTTTACAAAGCGATGAACCCACATGGTGGCAGAAACCACATCCCAGCATCTGTGGAAATGTAAAGTGTGTATATTCAGTGTAAAGGGTGGTTAAAGTTTCCACGTTCAAAAACAAGACCACCATATTCGGTTGATTAATTAAAAAAAAAAAAAAAAAGGAAAACCCCATCTGCACGTAGATCCAATGATTCCAAAGCACACGCGTTCAACAACTTCTGATGCTTTACAATCTCCAAAGGGATATCGCTTGACAGACATGTCTGGATATTTGCATGTCATTGTGCACGTGAGTCAGCAGACATTCTGCACACCTAAAACCTCCACCCTTCTCTATGCGGCAGAATGTGTTGAAGCGAGAGAGAGAGAGAGAGAGAGAGAGAGAGAGAGAGAGAGAGAGAGAGAGAGAGAGGGGAGGAGAATCAAAAAGAGTGAAGTCGAAAAGAGAGGGCGTTGATCCAACTTATGACAGCAGACTGCAGGGGAGGAGCGTTGTCCTGGATGACCTCTACTGGCACTGCAGCAGGTGATCTGTCACACACACACACACACACACACGCACTACAATTCCATTACCTCCTCCATTACTTCAGAGTGCATCACACACACCGGCACACATGTAGCAAACTACAGGATTAACACTCTGTATTTTAGAGTGCAGTTCCCTGAGACTGATATGAATTTCTGAGATCTTTTCAGTCAATCTGTTTTCTTGTGGTCCTCAGCCGTAGACTGGGACAAAGGAATGCCTCTAAAACAAGGGTTCTAAAGCATCCCATAATAATGCAAAAACAAAACTTTATCAACAACAGATGAACTATGTGGCTTGGTTTCAAAAAAGTTAAGAAAAATATTTTTATAAAACACTCCATAAGGAGTCTACATCATATATATATATATATATATATATATATATATATATAGTATAAAACACTAACAATATGCTTTTTATCAAACTCTACATAAGGAGTCTGATTTATTGAAACCAGACAATACAAATATATGTACAATTACGAGCACGTCAAACATAAAGAGGATTGACATGGTTGTCCGGACTGCTCTTTTCGTCATACTAAAAAACACACATATACAAATGCATGTATCTATGTATGTGTATATATTTATATGGAGAAAGAGAGAGCGAGAGAAGCGGCACGGCGGAGCAGTGGCTAGCGCTTCGGCTTCACGGCCCCGCTTCGATCCCGACAGGGGACCTTTCTGTGTGGAGTTTGCATGTTCTGCGTGGGTTTCCTCCCACAGTACAAAAACATGCAGCAGGTTTATTGGAAAGATTTTGAAAATTGTGCAAATGAAAGAATGAATGATTGTCTGTCTTTTTTTTCTTTTTGTGGCCCTGCAATGGACTGGTGAAGAGTCCAGGGTGTACCCTGCCTCTCGCCCAGTGTCAGCTGGGATAGGCTCCAGCATCCCCTGCAACCCTGAGTAGGATAAGCGGTAGAACAATGGATGGAGAGAGAGAGAGAAAACAAACCATTGCTCAAGCATGTTTTGGAATACAGTTTAATAAATGAATAAATAATACATTTAATAAACAATTCAATTGTTATTATGTCTAGATCAGGCAGACTTTACTCTGAGTTTCTCTATTATCACCCAAGTGAGCTTTGTCCAAACCATCCTACGAACTTTCCATCCCATGGCACGTGTCAGAGCGGGTCTGAAGGGAAAACCACAACACATCGGCATTCTGTTGGGGATTTAAAAGTACCGCCACACCTGCCTGCCATATTTTATCCTGGACAACTTTGGAATACATGGCTTGTTTCCACAGCTTACATGGCATGCGAGAGTGAGGATGACTCGATAAAGGAGAGACTGACAAACACCTGACCAACAGGTAACGTAGGTAAGCTGGTAAAATCTAGTCTAGTCTGACCTACTCATGTATCCTATAGGAAGGTCAAGACATAAAAGTCCAAAAAGATGGACTTTCAGGTGATTTTAAAGAGATCTGGCAAATTGTCAGGCAATCGGTGAAAACATGGCTTGAGAAACTTTAAGCGACTCAAAACTTCAAATCTTAATTCCTTTGAAAGCGGAACAAGAGCAGAAAAACTCTCACCTACTCGTTCCTATTTCATTAGGGGCATTAGGTAATATTACTTTGGCCACGCGCGTGACATCGATGAGATTCATGTCGGGATGCTGAAGGCTCGGAATATTTTTTGATTGTTTTGGCAGACACCAATGGAAGCTTGATGGCAGTCCAGTGATTTCCATTTTTACACCATGACATTGAGATGACATTGCTGAGCCACCTGAAAGGTATTCTCAACAACAGCTGAACAGTTCCTTACCCACATGGGCCCATTAAATCACGAGTACACTCTTATTGACTTTACATGTCTATTTTGGATTTTGAAAAGGAATTACAGGGTACCTCGGGTCTTTATATCGGGGTTGCTATCGCAGAATGGGGTACTAGGGTAAAGTGATGCAGCTGCTCAAAACACGCTGTAAGATTTACCACCGTAATGTTTGGGACATTTTAAAACATTTGTCTGCTGGGTTTTGGATTCAATAACTTATGTGGACTCACAGATCTCATATATTCTTAATCAGATCCTGTTGGCCTCATTACACCATGAACCCCAGAATTTTTTTTTTTTTTTTTTGAACATTTATTAGAACAGGTTCCTTAACAGAGTCACACACATTCTTACAAAACCTCATAAGAAGATACACATTATACAATATTCTTTATAGGTCACTTATTTCCTTACTAGCAAGCGAAAAAAAAAAAAAAAAACCATCTAACTCTGTCAAATAGAGATAATATCTTCAACTCTCCAAATATTTTTTATTTTTTATTTATTATTTTTATTTTTATTTTTTTATCATTATTTGGTATTTTTATAACCAAATGCAACTGGTTAAGGGGTCTTTCTTCAGTTCAAAATGATGCCGTGAGATAATAGATCTCTCCTGACCTGTGAATATTGTGGTAGCCCATCGGAAAGAGCGTGAGTGCATCGATGGGAACAGGAAAAGCCATGGTCAACCAGTGCAGTCTGAGGCAATCATGACTCGGCCCTGCATTAAAAATAGTGATAAAAGGTTGGATGGATAGATGGACACATTTATTGTGTCATCGTAAACATTTCACAGCGAAACTCTTTTGTCGGTTAGGTTTGACCTTTAAAAGGTCATATAGGTGCATTTAAAACACTTTACAGCAGGTGATTGATTGGAGAAGGCGGAGCTCGAGCTATGGAACTTAATCGCGTTTATAGTGACCCTTCATCCATCTTTTTACGCCCCCACCCTTTCTCCCTGCATGTCTCTCAGGCTTGGATCACTCTATATTTAGGCATTAACCTTGAAATGGCATATCTGTCCTTTAACCACAGCCAAACAGCTGATGAACCTCGTTGCTCTCAACACGAGATACGATTTTAACTCCCAAGTACGGTACTCTGTTATTGATTCTTCCAAAAGCAGGGAAATAATCAATGACCTAACTATTCTGGAGTCAAAAGAGGAAACTTGTAGATTGGTGATATTAATTCTGTCTGACAGTGCGCAGCGTGCGGTGGAATACATATTCACCGTGCAAAAAGTCTCCCTTTTCAGTGGTTCTCCTGACAACTTGGCAACCTGACACTGCAATGAAAACTAAGAGCACACTCCAAGCAAATGGCTTTGTTTACGCTTCAAGAATCACTCAAGTGTTATCATTATTGTCTCTTAAATACAACACATACTATTATTTATTTAAACCAAATGCAGACAACAGCAAACAAGCACTGTTCTGTTTGTGTGCACGGCCTGGTGGATATGTTCTGGTTCATTTCTGGCTGTGCTGTGATATTGCAATGGAAACGTGTCAAGCCCAGCATGCATTCTTTAGGCAAAAAAAAAAAAAAAAAAAAATCACACCGAAAAAAAAAAAAAAAGGAGGAAGAAGAGCAGATCTGTTTTACAGACATGTGCAAGTGAGGAAAGCCGCAGAATCAGCAGTAAAAATATTTAGATGTGCAGAAAATTAAAATGAGTGCAGAACAAGAGGTTGAGAGGGTAACAGATAAAGGTCACAGTAATGAAGTGATGAGTCATCCAGTACGGTATTTCAGCACCTCTTTCTCTCTCTCTCTCTCTATCTCTATCTGTCTTTTCTCTCTCTCTCTCTCTCTCTGACTGTTTTACACTCTCTTTGCAACCCATCTGTTTGGTTTGACAGTGTAAACTGAGATGAGTGGCAGAACACCACCCTTTTTCTCTGGCTCAGCAATCATCTGTGTCTCAGCATTTAGGTTCGAACGCGCAACAGTTATTCTATTTGATCTTGTGATCTTTGCAGCCTCGTGGCTGAAGTCGATCACTGATCAGCCATACAGCATTTAGAAATATTTTTTTAGCGGAGTTTCATGCGACAGCCTCGTCCTCCGGAGCGACAAAGGATCCCAGGAGGCCGATTGGTTTGACTGTGAGTGAATGTGAAAATGTCCGAGTTAAGGAAATGAAAAGAAAAATTCAGATGTGAACGTGTGATTGTGCACACATACACAAACACACACAGTGAACAATAGCACTCTCACTGCGATATGGACAGGAGCTTGTCATATATTTGACAAAAGACGGGGATTTCTCATTGTATAAGGGACATACTGATTATGTAGGTGAAATTGACCATTTGAGATACAGGGAACTGTTTTTCAAATTACACAAATTCTGTCTCTCAGAATGTAATATGTGAATATATGACTGATCCACTGACATACTGTTTTCAGATACTGTTTTCTATCAATTAGTCCATATTCTGTAACATAATCGTCCAGAGTGTTGAATATTTCGTGATATTGACTGGTTAAAGTGCTGACCTCACATCAGCGATCCATTGAAAAAAACATACAGAAACAAACTAATGTATCAAGTGATGTGTGTGTTCAAATGTGGATATAGTTAAAATGGATAGAGGGATTAAGTGATTATCCTATTAGTGTACCTGCAGATGCCTGCTATTATCAACAATCTTCTCTTGTTGCTATGGAGACCCTATATTGTAGTGCACTGTTGGAGGACTGTTACCATGAGTCGGTGTCTTTCTGCAAACCACTCATCAGCATGTTTAAATGCTCTTTAAAAAAGAACTGCAAATATCCCCTTGGAGCCAAGAAGGTCTCTGTGTTATGACTATTGGTCGTACCGTATAGGGGATGAATACCGATGATATAATCAACGGATTTATTTGACAGAATGACAATGGGTGTGAATACCTTTTGAAACATCAGTTCCTCTGAGGGTCTTAGTATGCTCAGCAATGCCACAGTAGAAATTAATACATAAATAAGAAAACTAAATGACACAACCAAATTTGTGAGCAGATTGCATGTTTTTGTGCCGACAGGAAATCCATCATTGTGAATAAAACTTCACTTGTCAGCTGTGGGTCACTGAGAACCTCCCGGTAGGCGCAAATGTCAAATTAGCAGTGAAATGTCATTGTTTACCATGAAAATTAAGACTTTGTAATTCAACTACACACGGCCTTTTCCCTCGGGTCAGTCCTGATTAAATATTCACGTTTAGTTACAAGAACAGCTACGCCTAAAACGAAAAGTCGGATCTCTTCTATTTCCCTTTTTTGCTCTAACTTCAGGAATGCAGATTCCATAAAAATTGGAAGATTCACAGCATGCAAAATATCAATGAGGCAAATTCAAATGGGGGGGGATGAAAGAGCGCCCCCTGCTGGCAAGAAGAAGCAAATCACATGAGTGATTTTAATGTGGCAAATCCGTCACAGGAAAACCTCTGGAGATTTTGTGTCCTATATAGCTTTACATTGTGGTCACAGCAGTCTGATCTAGCACGACATTCAAATACCTCCATCTCACATGTCCCTCTTGCTGTGAAATAAGGACACTCGTGTCCCACAGTGTCCTAAAGCAGCTCAGAACATGATGGACGGATTCAGTGACTGACTCATCTCCACTTCCCTCGTGCTTCCAAGCAGCTCTCACGGAGGGATCGCGTAGAGAAATGTAGAAACGCGTCAGTAGCTGAATAAATAAGCCGTCCACGAGGAGCACAACCAAAAACAGGAAACTGAAAAAGAATTAAAATGTGAACGTACAAAAAAAATCATAAAATGCAGATAAACAAAATGAAAATGAGAACAGCACGTCAAACCGTACAAAAATTCAAAACACATATACATACAAAATGCCTCCTACTCCGCCTACTCGTCTCTCCGTGTCTCTCTGCCAGCCAAAGCCACAGCTCCACCATTTTACCCTCATAATGTGCACTATGTATGTGTTTCTCTTTGAGCAGGCTGGCCGCATTTCTGGCAGATTTGCAATTTATGCTCTTCCCTTTTTTTTTGAACCCTCTGGCTGCAGAGAAGCTTCTGGTTTTTGTGTTCTTCCTCAGAGAGTTATTCTGGGTTTTTGACATTGTTTCTCGGGGCCTGGCAGCCGCTGCTCCAGGGTCCCTCCTCCAGGTTCCCTCTCCACAGAGAGCGGGAGCTGCCCTTTGGAGAAAGAGGGCCCACTTTCCAGCTGCCTGAGGTCAAAACAGATGTCACGGGGGTCCCCAGGCTCCCCCTGGTGGCTGTCCTTTCACTAAAACAGGAGCTCTGTGCCCTTCTCCTCCCTGGTCCGTAGGATTTAGCACTGACTTGCTTTTCTTTCTAGATAATGTGACGTGTCATCGACCAGCTGCACTTAAACCTCAAATGCCTTCTTATTCGCTGTCGGACGGTTGTTATTGCGCAGACCTGCAACAGGTTGTTTTCCCCTGTCACCTCATAAAAAAAAATAAATAAAAAAAAATGACAACCGCAAAATATTTCGTTTCTGCCAGATGACACGAGATTGTCACTTTGCTTCTAATAGAGGGAGTAAGCCAGTAATTGTCTGAAGCGTTTCATCGAGAAATGTGGAAAAAGTGAGCTAATGCAACACACCTTTTTTTTTTTTCTTCTTTCTGCTTCCTGCTCCAGTTTCCTTGTTTTAAACCTTCCAGTCCTGCACAGGAAGAAACACAGGCAAAGTCAACGCACTGCTTCAAACACACGGTGGAGTTTTGGCAGGACTGCCGGCATGTTGCACCTCTTACCAAGGTCAGTTCTGTAAAAAAAAAAAAAAAACACAGCAACACGCTCCGTACGGGAGCTATGTTGGCTGCGGATGAAATCTCAAAGGTCAGGCTGCTTTTTATCCTCACTGACATTTGGTTAAATCTATAGGTAACCTTTTCAACTAATCACTTTTCAGCCAGTCTTCTCCTAACTGTCTCATCGCAGTGCAAGAAACGAAGCACGGGCTGTGCTTGATTGTGAAATATAAAAGCTACACTTACCCCTTTAAGCTGTGTGAGTTTCGGGGAACCCTTCTTGGAATGGTCCTTTACCATCTGGCATTGCTGCTCCTCCTCCTTCTCCTTCTTAGTTAAGTTCAAACCACAAAACTCCTTGGTCAGGTTAAGAAAAACATCAACATTTGTGTTAAGGGCATCTGCAAGAAGCTTCAGGGTATCTGCAGTGCCTAGGTGTTGATTCCTCACAGGAAACATAAACTCCCCCCTGAGGTTAGTTCTCTCACCATCACCTGCTCCTCTTAGCCTGATCTTATCAGGGTTACGTACTTAAAGATATAATTTAAGGTTAAAAAAGATTAAAACTCAACTAGATCAATATGTGCGGCACAAATCCCCCTGTTTGTCTTCACTCATATCTCAGCTGTCATAAGGAAACCCGGGCCTTAACCATTTCAACGTTGACACAGATACTGTTTACAAAGAAATATACAAGTCTTCCCCTGTAAGTCTTATTAATTAGTAATTGAGGATATTGGAGACTTTTGACTCAGAATCAACATGTTGTCCTTTTAGGTGTCGAGTTAAGATTTAAACAGGTTTGTTATTTACCTACGTTTATCAAATGACTTGTGAACTCCAATTAAAAAAAACACACTATTGTTTTTACACCATGCCCCACCACCACACACACATTTCCATTGGACTATAATCATTATAACAGATTATCACTAATCACAAATAGGAAGTTGAAGCTGTTTTAATCCATTTTAATTTGGAATTCTTCCACATTCTCTATATTGTTGCATTAATAGCGTTTGATTGGACTCTTATGCGCTGAACCATTTGTTTCCCTTTTCTGTCACGACCGCAGGGAGGATATGGACAGCGGTGTGGCTGCATAGAAAATTCCTTCTGTACTTCGCTGCCTGAGAGATAACATGTTCACCTGGAACAGGAGAGAGAGAGAGAGAGAGTGCGCGCCACTGACTCGGGGGCGGCTTTCGAGACAGGTTTTGAAATATTACAAAGAAAATACATCTTATTTTCTCCGCACACACAGAGGCCTGCCGAGGTACGACTGTCAACTACAGCGACACAGTATTTTCCAATCGACTTCTGCTTTCATTTCCTGCTTGTGATTTGCTCTCAGGGGACAGGAGTTCCCCTCAAAAACTCTTACGCAATCAAGAACAGGGAATAGTCTTTTGTGTCATCCACATTTTTCTGGACACCACTGTTTATTAATTAAACACTCAATAGTTGTTCATTCATTCATTGTCTATACCGCGTAACCTGCTCTCCAGGTCCACCCCAGAGCGGTCGCCAGGCGATCACAGGGCCACATATAGAGAAGCACAACCGTTCGCGCGTCATTTAGAAACATACAACCGTTCACTCGGTCATTCACACATCTGGGCAATTTGGTTCTCCAAAGAACCTGCAGCATGTTTTTGGACTGTGGGAGGAAACCGGAGAACCCGTATTGGATTTACTCGATCTGCCGTTTTACTCTAAACTATTTGCGAATGGACTTACTTACAACACGTCTGATCGATTTAGTTGGCATTCATAACATGTAGGTTATGGCGTCAACACAGGTTAGCATATGAACTCCCTCTAATCACATCTGAGATCATTTGAATACACAGAAAAAGACAAAAACATTCATTAGTAGACTGGATATTTCCCCAAGACATAAGAGTTTCTTTCTCGGAAATTGAGTGAAAGCAGGCTGAAGCTTGCCTCCAATAAAGACAGCACGACTCATAATCTCTTTATACGGGCCATGTTGAAAACAGCACGGGGTAACACAGAACAAACACGGACATACACAGCCTTCCCCTGACAGCATCCAGCCCCATCCCAGAAAACACCAGCGCTCTCTAGGATAAACAAGGAGCTCTCCACGGGCACGTGTGTGCATGTCTGCATGTCTGTGTGCGTGCACATCTTTTTATTGTTCTTCGTGTGTAGGTCAGGAGAATAGCAGCAACCAGCACATGTACATATGTGTGTGTTTCACATATTAGCAACACAGAGCACACAGAACTGACAAAAGGCATATGGCTAACAGTCTTTCATTTTTTCACAGTTTCTTATCAGTGAATCAAGTTTGGCCTCGGTTTTTGCCACCTTCGACTTGAAGCAGAAGCTGGTGGTCTGTTATTGTCTGTCATGAATGTCAGTTCCCAGGAACGACTTCAGAACGTAGAAATCCTTGTAAGTCCCGGGATTTAAATGTGCTTTGGAAAACTGCTGGCTGTTTCCTGAATGTGTCCTCTTTTTTTTTGGATTTTATAAAGCGGGAAGCGATATGAGGAAACGTCCGAGTCCGTAACACAGTTCACGCTGAAATCTCCCAGCACCTGAATTACATTTGGTCCCGCGATGGTTCGGAAAACAGAAGCGGTCCTAAAACAGCAGCTACGAGTGGAGATTCTGATTCCGCTTTTGTATTTACTCTGGCATTAACCGACTTTAAGAATTGACCGATCCACCGGGGAGGGGGGTTGAACAGCTAGGCACCACTTTTTATCTCCAGATTTAAGGACACCGATTGGGAGGAAGAGGGCAGAGGCTGAAAATTTGATTACATGGGAATTCACTCTTAGCTCTAAGTGATATCCCAAAATGATCCATCAAGAATAGCACAGTCATTGCATCCCTAGAAGAAGAAAGTAGTCATGGATTAATGTGTAAATTCTATCAGGAGCAAAGCAACACATTAATCTGTAATTTTATATGGCTTTGGATTTATGTTCAACGGTATCATCAGGCATATCTGCTTATTGAATATTTACCTATCTGGGAGGCGGTCTAATGGGGGTCATCACTGGTTCCAGGAGGTCTGGGCAGAGAAATGGAACTGCTTTCACCCAGGGGAGTCAGGTAGAGGACGGAAAATAGAAACATTGTTAGAGCTATTCAGCTCAGCAGACTCATTAATAACACAGAGCCGCTTTGAGATTCTCCCTGCTGTATCATCAGCGCTCGTGCAAAAAATGCCACCGTAAACACTGTCAGCTCATACGAGAAGGGGAGTCAAAGAGGGGAGAGGTAGCGGGGCGGGGGGTACGGGAACTTAAATAAAAAGTCACTATGACACCACAAACACCCTTATGTTATCATCTTCTGGTGAAACACGACTAACTTCTTTTTGTTCTACGTGGGATCGTCGGGAAAATGGAGGGATTCTTGTCAAGGTAAAGACAGAAAAGGAAAGTTCGGAGAAAAGTAAAATGAGCTGTTCCATCATCCCCGAGTCTCTTTTCCACTCCCCGCGGCCGATTTTAATTGGAACAATGTCACCAGGTGTACGATGACAAATAAGCACCTCTCGTCTCCTATCATATATCTCTGTCGCCGATCAGCTGACCAGTGTTTCACCTCACATGAGGTTTTATGTGCTCTTGGGAAATGAGCAGGGCTTTTAACGTGTTTCACATAAAATATCTGAAGTCAAGCTCAAGGGTCGGAGAGAATAATCAATGAAAGTTCATCCTGTGTGACCTCACACGCTGTTTAGTCTTGGCTGGATATGGAAAATGGCTCAACTGTCACTCATCCATGAATGAATTCATGCACAGAATATCTATTAATATGCATATGTATGCCCGAAAACACACACAGACACACACACACCCACACACACAGCGTGGTTGTCCTATGGATTACCCCATCCTTTCTTTGCCTTTCTTACAATTACAGTCAGACCAGACAGGAGGGACGCCGGCATACAAATGATGATATATCGTCTCGGCAAATGAAAGCGTGAGTGAAACAGCCTACGGGAGTGAACACACTCCGGTGCATCATGTTATTGATCGCAGAACCAGTGTGACAAAAAGCACACAAGCCCTCAAGTAAGCTGATATCTCAGAGCTCTTTTGTGAATACCTCGAGGAAAACGTTAGTATTGCTAATTGAAAAAAAAAGACAATCAAAAAGGGCCTCCTAACACCATGAGGGGGCAACACTGAGACAATGCCTTTCAGGTTCTCTCTTTTCATTGACAAAGTCAGCTGAAGGTGAAAGACATCCTGCGTTGACTCTATTGGCCGCACCCTTCGCACAGAACACAAGGCCGGGATGTTCGGACACTGGATGAAGCCGCTCTGATCTGTTTTTACAGACTGAAATATTAACAACGTATTAATAAACGTGACCCGCAGGACGGCTCGCCAGATCTCTTTCTCGCTAGATTCTCCGATTGGACTCTAAGGCCAAGAAATGTTAAGTTAGACCTCGAACCGTTGGACCTTGAAAACAATTTCAAGCGCTTTGTTTGGGAGTCTGGACACAAAAACTGGGACAAAGGGACTTCTTGGAACTTACCGACGCCCATCAGTGGAGGTGCAGCGGCCTCTGCTGGCCGCCCGGGGTCGCGCATCCCGGGCGTCCGGACACGACGTGCTCCCCGCTCCATTCATAATTCCTTGCTCGCCGCCGCCCCTCCTCCGCAGCCGCGCTGTCTTTGTGGCGTGAACATCGTGGGGCAGATTCATGGTTTGATTCCAGACCTCCTCAGTCCAACAAGTCTATTCCCAAGCGCCTCCAGGTGTGTTGATAGTAGCGCCGGCCACGTATTACGCACACGCACACAGCGCGGTGACAAAAACAAGTCTTGAAGACGAGCTATTTAGATGCTAATCTTCAATGTAGCTTTCTAAGCCATCTGGAAGGTTACTGTGGAAACAAGGGCGCCATGGCAACGGTGACTGGGGGGGGGGGGGTTACCTCGGAAACGACCGTCGCCATGGAGATTGCATCACAGCGGGCTATATTTGAGGCATCCAAAGAGAAGAAGCACGCTCCATCTTTGATGGCAGGGTGTGTGTGTGTGTGTGAGAGAGAGAGATAGAGAGAGAGAGCGTGTGCGTGAGAGGGCTCTACGTCTCCCCTCTCGTGCTCGTGGGTTGAGTCAGTAAAAGCTGTGTTTACATGCCGCCGTGGAACCACATGGCGCAGAATATAGCGAACCACGAGGATTACTATTGAGGAAGTACGGCTGGGCGGGGACGGAGGGCGATTTTAAAGACGGTATAGCATTTGGACTAGACTTTTACGCACGATAAAGGCAAAGAGCACAGGACGGTCTAATTGAGAGAATATATGCTGACCTTTTTTGTTTTCAGACGTTATATGTGTTTAAACACACAAACATTTACATGGTTCTGGATATTGTACAGCGGCTATGACTTGACAAATCACGACTCGTAACGCATATTAATACAACGTGAGTGTCCTTTGAGTAGCATATATGGATATATATGTTTGTTTGTTTTTTTTCAATTCTTTCACAGTAATAAAAGCGTCTACAGCCACCTGTCGTGGCGGGTTATGTCGTGCGCGATGCACAACAGGTTTCCCGGGCCGGATGGGGAGGGAGCGCGTTTTTTTGTTTGTTTTTTTTACGTCGGGCGCGGATGAAACCGTGAGGAATTATGAATTCAAAACCGCGGATAATGGAAAGTCCCGATTCTTTGAATGGAGCAGAAAAGCAGCACCTCTGAACAGACAGGGCTTTCTCCCTTCCTTTCTTTGTATCACTTCCTAGGATGCATCCGAAGCGTCTGATCCAGACGCACCGTCCTCCCCATCCTCCTCCATCTCCATCCCGCGTTCAGGGGCCGTGACTCGGGACAAGCAGCTTTATACGTCGGTGAAAATCTTTTTGCTGATATTCACGCAATTCTGCGAGTTGTTCTGCGCCGTGGCGGGGAAGTTGGGCTGCTGCTGCTGTTGCTGCTTGAACGCGCCGTGCTCCTCGATCACCATGTACTCGCTCTTGCTGAGCGACGAGGAGGAGCGCGTCTTTCTCAGCTCCTCGGCGTCCGCCAGCGGCTGGCAGCTGCCCACATGCAGGTACTGCGCCTGCTCCTCGCCCTCCGTCTCCCGGTGGTAGAAGTAGTTAAAATTGGACACGATAACCGGCACGGGCAGCGCGATGGTCAGCACGCCGGCGATGGCGCACAGAGACCCCACGATCTTCCCGCCGATGGTGACCGGGTGCATGTCCCCGTAGCCCACGGTCGTCATGGTGACCACGGCCCACCAGAACGCGTCCGGGATGCTGTTGAAGCCCGAGTCCGGGTCGTCCGCCTCGGCGAAGTACACGGCGCTGGAGAAGAGGATGACGCCGATGAAGAGGAAGAAGATGAGCAGGCCCAACTCTCGCATGCTGGCCTTGAGAGTTTGCCCGAGGATCTGCAGCCCCTTGGAGTGACGCGAGAGTTTGAAAATGCGGAAAACCCGGACGAGTCGGATTACGCGCAGGATGGCCAGCGACATGGCCTGCTGTCCGTTGCCCTGACGCTCCGCCAGCTCCGTGCCGAGGGTGATGAAGTACGGGATGATGGCCACGATGTCGATGATGTTCATGATGTTCTTAGAGAAGGTGGCTTTGCTGGGGCAGGCGAAGAAGCGCACCAGCAGCTCGAAGGAGAACCAGATGATGCACAGCGTCTCCACCACGAAGAACGGGTCCGAGAAAGGGCTGACCAGATACGGCAGCGTGCCGTTGACCACCGGCGCGATGGTGATCGGGTTCTCGTCCCTGAACTCCGGCAACGTCTCCAGGCAGAAGATGACGATGGAGATGAGGATGACCAGGACGGACACGATGGCGATGCCCCGCGCGGGTCCGGAGCTCTCCGGGTACTCAAACAGCAGCCACACCTGTCTCTGAAATTCGTTTTCCGGCAACGGCCGTTCCTCCTCCTTGATGAAGCCCTCGTCCTCCCTGAACTTCTCCATGGCCTCCTCGCCCAGCTCGTAGAAGCGGATCTCCTCGGAGAAGATGTCAATGGGAACGTTGACGGGTCTCCTGATGCGCCCGCCGGACTGGTAGTAGTACAGGATGGCGTCGAAGCTGGGTCGGTTCCGATCGAAGAAGTACTCATTCCGGAGCGGGTCGAAGTACCTCATCCGCTTCTTGGGGTCCCCCAGGAGCGTCTCGGGGAACTGCGAGAGCGTCTTGAGCTGCGTCTCGAAGCGCAAGCCGGAGATATTGATGACCACCCGCTCGCAGCATTCGTGGTCCGGCTCGTATCTGTCCAGGGAGAGGTGGCCCGGCAGCGCCGCCGACTCCTCCAGCATGTTGTCGCACGCCGCCACCGTCATCCCTCCCTCGGCCTCCGCGTCCGTGTAGCCGTGGTTCACCAGCAGGTTGTCTCCGCGGGTTCTGGGCGATCGCAGGAGGCTGAGGTGGTCGTCCATGCGCGTTTGGAGACGCATACAGGGGCGGCCGCCTCGCCCCCTCCGCGGACCCCGCTCCGCCGCCACAGCCCAGTCTGTCACTCTCTCTCTCTCTCTCTATTTCCTCCACTTTCACTCTCCACTGTTGCTGTTCCCGCCCACAGCGAAAGATCAGGATTTATAAACACCCCCCCCCCCTCCCGCCCACCCCACTCCACCCGCCCACGGCGCGCCGGCGCTGGGCACCTTCCCCCCCCCCACACACACACATCCCCGCCCCACCACAACCACCACCACCGCCACTGTCTCCCCGTCCCTCCGCCAATCCGGAGACGCACCGACGCGCGCAAAGCGCAACAGACGGGCGTCATTCTACGCCGTCGCCTGGGCGTGCCCGCCCCCCCCCACCCCTATCCCCACCTCCCCGTCTCGGAGACACGCGTGTACTTTCCTAGGCGAGTTCAAGCCATCCCACCCACCCCCACCCCCAACATCCGGCCCATACAAAGGTCGTTTGCACGGAGAAAAAGGACATTTACTATAGACGCGCTTTTATTTCCCACGGCTTCTGCCACGCACGGTGGAGGCGTTACTGGAACCTTCAAGTCACAAGAAGTACCATGCATAATACCATGTATAGTGCCACGCATCGTACTATGCGTGATTACGTGCGTAGTAGCATGCATAGTACCATGCATGGTACCGTGCGTGATGCAATCTGTAGTTTTTCCTCTGGTGTCCCAATTGTAATAAAATACATTATACTTCATAACCAACCTCATTCCCACGGCTGTGCACATGCGGTGCCAGCCTCTCCGTGGCAAGTGCAATGTGGGTTGAGATAACAAAAGTGGCACGAATTACACGCGTGTTTCGGGTGAGATCCATGTGGAACAGGGAAGACAGACTGATGCACACATAAAACAGCAGGCGTGTGAATGTGCAGATAATCCAAATATACCAATGTAATACTACCGGTATTCCCATTTAATAGCACAGGTGGAGGGAGCGATTGAGAGAGACGCCCCTCCACACACACACACACACACACACACACACACACACACACACACACACACACACACACACACACACACACACCTCCACCCCCACCTGAAACGTGACAACCGTTTGCTCTCCCAGATTACCATTGTTGTTCATTTCTCCCCACAGACGTTGCCTTGAATAATAAGTTCTATTGTCGCTGCAATTCTTATATCTAACTATTAAATAAGAGCTGTTGCGCGCAGGTCGAGATTCACAGTAACAAAAATAATAATAATAAAAATAATCATAATATTAATAACAATAGAAAAATATATGTTCCTCGTCTCTACGTTTTAATCAAAATGTTCCAATTTCTTCCATGTTGGACTGGTCATACATATCAGTTGCCCAGGGAGCTGCTGTCCGAGGTTCTGAAATTGGAAAAAAAAAAAAAAAAAAAAAAAAGGGGGAAAAAAGAAGAAATGGTGATGGGTAAAAAAATCACGATTTTCTGTGGTGGAGCTCGTGCAAGAGGCAAAAACAGACTAACTAGTTGCCAAGTATTCCTATTTAAATATACATTTTAATAAATATGAGGAAAAGAAGAGAAGAGGAAAGAATGGTGGACCGGACAAGAGGTCAAAGGGTCTCTGATCCGATGCTTTGCCACGCCAATTACGATTCATGCAGTCAAATATTATGGGATGCAAACAGTTATCATTTATATCCAGATAATATTTGCAAAGCTTTTTGCGTTTACTTTTTCACTCCAAACATAGTCATTGATAATAACATAATAAACAGTCCAAAATTTCAAATGCGTATGACTAGATAAATGGATAGATTTTTTTGCATGCAGTTAATATTTAAATTGCCATCAGATATGCGAGAAATGTCAAGACAGCCAAAACAACTGAAGCTGTTAATTGTTTATTTCATAATCTTCTATAGACTATAAGTATTTTGGTTACGGTCTATGACAAAATACTTTCAGGACTACGCCCATCGGATGATGTGAAAGTGTTTCATGCATTTTAGGTGATCCCATCACTGTATCATAAATGAGGATGGAATTATGACCAATTAAAAAAATATAGATTCTAATCAGATATGGGTTCAATTGCCAGAATGGTCAGTCAGATGGTGACGCCTCAGGAAGAAGGCGGGTGGGGGAAGGTCGAGAGTTGGAAGGGATCTCAGTTTCATTATGAAGTGTAAGGATGGAGCAATATAAGGTGAGAGGAAATGAGAAGAATCCTTAAGGGAAGCGCATCTTACTGCTAACAGGTCTGTTCTAGGAATAACTGCGGTCAACGGAATACATCTCAACACTGTGTGTGAGCGTGTGTGTGCCTGCATTTGTTTGAGTGGGAGGAAGTATGTGGGTAATGGTGGACTTGCGGCACGAGAACCAAACAACATAGACAGAAAGTTGGCTTGTAACTAAACAGATCTCTTTAAGAATAAATACAATCTGAAAACTTTCATAACAAACTTTAGCAGGTCTTTTAAAGGACACTAAACTTAACCTTCACACTCTATCAAGAGCAGGTGGTCGTTCATGTCGGCTGACCGTACAGGATGTCAACAAGTGAAGGGACGGCGAGAGCAAACGAAGGATGGGGAGACGAGACCTTGGCCTAATTGTGAGAGATGACTTTGTTTGGTGCCAATTCACATCTGCTTCTGCTTCCAGACTGAATTAGGCAAACGTCATAGGACTGGAGCGATCCGAGCACCCCCACATCAAAATGAACAATAATGAGAACACCCAAGCTGACATGTGCAGCCCCGCTATGTTACAGCAACAACACACACAAAGCACATGTGAACTAACATTTTCTAAAAAAACAATATTGACTTTTGTAAGGCAACTGAGTGCCTTGAGAGGAACTCAAGGAACTCAATTACTATCCACTTGTTTTTCTATTATTCTTCCCCTGAGGCTTTACTTCAACCGTTGATACAATTGATCAAGTGCTGTCGATTATTAGTTATTTTAAAACTGGGCATGAATTCCTTTCGGTTCTGGAGGATGTTAACTTTAGCACACTGTATCTAACAAAGGTGAGCGCCAATCTTTTCCTTTAAAAAAAACCTTTAATACTAGAGCTCAAATAGAAAATTCAAAATTTGACGAGTTGGGAGAAGATAATGTAGCTGCATTTAAAGCAGAAACAAAATAGGGCCCTCCAGCTTTACAACAAGGCAAACTAATGTTCTGGTAATCATCTAATTCTGCTTTCTACTGTGCAGAGCATCACTCATCATTTTATCAGTGCATTCCTCCATTCAGTCCTGAGGTCATGTACAATTTGATCATGATGGATGCAGAGCTTTTTGTGAGCATTTTGCAATGAGGCTCAGCACTGAATTGAGCCAATGATTTTGATTTATTATACCGCACCGCCTTCATACTTGGGGCTTAAAAAAAAATAAAGCTTCTTTTATGGATGTGACAGAGCTTTCTTTAATAAACTAATATCTGAAAAGGGACTTCACGGGGAGCGCGCTGGCGCAACGGTTAGCTCACAGCAAGAGAATCGCTGGTTCGATTCCAACAGGGGGACTCTTTGTGGACTTTTGGCATTCTCCCTGTGTCTGTGTGGGTTTCCTCTGTGCTTGAGGTAATTTATCATTACATTAATAATTGCAAATGCTTTATATTTGTGTGTGTAAATACATATTTATATGATTATCTTTATAGATCCATATGTACATACATGTATACAAATATGGACCGGTACATGAAAAGCCATAGATAGATAGATATGAATTTAGATATGAATCGCTATATAAACTACGTTTATTGAATAGGATTCAAAAGAGAGAAACATTGAAGTCTTATTCATAAGTATATGAGAGGAGAAAATGTCGGATCCTGTTAATTAGATGTCCTCCCCATGACTCCTAACCTAAGTGACTCAGTTTAAAGAGCTGATTTAGATTTTGACAACTCTCACAAATAGCTAAAATGTCAATACTATGAGTGTGACTCATTCAGAGTGGAGCCTGTTTTTTCTATCAAGGCCACATTGAAGCTGTCTTGAATAAAAAAGGGCCAGCTGGTCCACAGGGAAGCTGCTCAGGGACAGCCAAAGGGCCTTTTAATGTGGATTCCATTCACCACGTTAAATATAGCACCACTGCAACTCCCTTATTAACCTGTTAAATTAGGCTACCTTGCATGCTGAACTTGAACGCCACAAACGGCAATATAGCTGACTGATATGCGCTGAAACAGACCCAAAGAACATATGAGGAGGAAGTGGGTCATTTTGCATGAAGAACAGCTCAGCTGGCTGAGGTTGTGGACATCTGGTTGCACTTGAGAAAATAGGCTGGTTTGGGTCTTCTGCAAAAGATGCGCAGCAATCTTCATTGACAGTGTTCCCAGAAAAACGGCGCAGCTAATGCCTGAAAGAGGACAATAAAGATGTGGCTTGACACCTGTGAGAGGGCTCGCAGGTCAGCTTGGGTTTACTTGTTGAAGGTATTGCTTGAATCTTGCCAGAAAATGAGCCTTTGACAACCATACCGCCAACTATCGTTTTTAAATTGCTGCTTTTTTGCCTTATTTGTTTGTCCCTTTCGGCTATTGACAAGACATACTGTAGTTTTCTTAAAGGTATCATTTATGAGCTGGACCAGCCAATGTAGCTTTACTTTTGATGGCAGGGAGTAAACAATGTTCATGTCTGCACAATGGATACAATCCCATGAACCTTCCCAACGGTGCAACAGATTCATCACAGAGCTGCTCACAGAAGGAGAGAGCGATCAAACTGAAATGTCACACGAGAGTATGTGCGAACATGTAAATCTAAAAGATGACTTTTAACATTTGAAGAGCAACACTGCGGGGACTTTGACAGGATGGGCTCCGGATCTTCCTGTCAGCGTGGCTCTGGATTTTAAATGTCGCTGGACCATTTGACATGTGAGAAGGTTTCATATGAGAAGTGCATCTTTCCCAAAGGCAGACCGCAGGGGGTTGGGAGTCGGGGTGAGAGAAAGGCGGACATTTTTTCCAGTAACAAGGAAGCAGCGAACGAGGATTTGATTTATATGTTGACAGAGTCCTGCACTGATTGGCTCGAACGGAAAATATTGTTTTATGTTTCTATATATCTTTTTGCAGCTAAGTCGTCAAACAGCAGCAATCTTTTCATACAGACTGGATGAGAGAAATGACCCCCGGTTTCTTCAAATTATTAATAATGAAACAATGTTGAAATAACAGCGTGAGTAAACACTACCGGCGTTAGAGAGGCAATGAAGCAGTTGATCAGATTGGCACAGGTTACCATAGTGATGATGAATTTTTATTTCCTGAATGAACAATCAATTGACGGGAACCTTGTGAAGTGTGACTTATTATTCAATGAGTGTTAACATGCAACTGCAGTCATATAATGACTGAAGTCGTTTTTCGGTAAATGTTTGCGGCAGCAGATGGTCACGCTTACTTCCACCAGTGTATTGTGTCAAAGAAGACAGATTTGCCTTTTCCTGATAAAAATTATGCCTTAAAATTTGAAATACCATGAAGAGAGACAGCCCTTGTTCTGAGAACAGTTCTGGACTTTGTTGGAGATTTAGTTGATCAAAACATTAAAACAACAACATAATTGTATCCGTACCACAGGTTTGGATTTGGCCCAATATCTAATGGGTTCCTCCTTGCTGATGCTCCGCCCCCCCCCCACACACACACAAGTTCTCAAAATCAACAAAGTATTTGATTTTTTCTGTATTTCTCACGGACAATCAGGAAATATTGTCACCAGGACAATGTTTCATATGAAATTTCATATCAGTTTCCAAATGACAAAGATCATTTGATGCGTTTGATGTTGTTTGGCTCCCCAACTTGCAAAACAGATGGCGTGTGATATCATACAAACATGAAACTATTCTCTGTTGACATTTTTGATCATTTCATTCATTCCTTAGCTTCATCTGCATTCAGGGTTGCAGGGATGCTGGAGCCTATCCTGGCTGTCAGTGGGCGAGAGGCAGGGTTCACCTCGCACCGGCCAACAGTTCATCTCAGAGCCGCATGTGGAGACGCACATTCACATGTCTGGGCAATTCAAGGTTTTCCGTGAACCTCCTGCATGATTTTGGACTGTGTGAGGAATATGGAGAACCCACACAGACACCGGAGCATGCAGAGTCCATACAGAAAGGCCAAGCGCCTGGATGGAACCGGGGACTTTCTTGCTGTGAGGCGGCAGTGCTAACTACTGCGCCGCATGAGAACCATTTACCGTGCCCTTACACATCCCGCATCCTCTTCCTATTTACATGCACCTGAGACTGAATGCATACAGAAGTGCTGGGTTATACGCAAACATGAGGTGGCTCATAGGCATGAGGCACATGTACGTGCGGACTAATTAATCACCTCTTCTTATTAGCATGATTGAAGATATCGCCGTCTGAGTGCATCTGCACATGACAGAGACCAGAGGAGCCAAACAAGGAGGCAGAGAGGGAAAAGGGTCGGAGCCATGTGTGGATGGAACAAAGCATTATTGGCCAGGAGCTGCATCGGGTCCTGCTGTAACCCCAGCAACGGAGAGAGAGAGTAATGAGAGAGAAAGGAAGGGAAAGGAAAGAGGGAGACACATGGCTGGAGCTCGGCTGGCTGTGCCACTCTGTTGTTGATCAAGTCTGATTTGTGCACGCTGGGTGGAGACAAAGGGATAAACAAAATAGTGGGCGCGCATGTAGAGCGTGCATGCAGACCCAGGCACGCTGTAAACAAACACCAGCGATCTTGCAGTCCTTCTCGCACAGCTTCCGTCCAACTTTGTCACTTAGAGGCATCTGCTCTTTCGGTAGAACTGGATAAAGTGAGAGTACCGGCACGACTGGAGTGTCGTAAATACTGAGATTTCATGGCAGCCAATATGTATGCATAATAAATATACTCCTCCCAGAGTATGTCTGCAGCAGCAGCAGGAACGAGACAGAGAGGGATGCCTGTTCCTCTCTCAGGCGGTTGTACTATTTAACGAAAAATGAGGACGGAAACATATGAAAAAAAAGAAATGTGATGGAAACAACACACAACATGAGGCTGGCTGAAGTTAATTGAACTGAAGACTGAATTATGTTATCCATTTTAAAGCCCCAGAGACCAAGCAGGACTTTGATGAATTATAAAGCCTTGTAATTATCTATTAATTAGATTGTTTGACCCAGTTAGACCCTATACTTAGAAACCAAATCTTTTTCAGAGTAGCTAAGGTGCGAGGGTGGGAACAGCTGCTTCTTTTCATGTCACTTTATGAAATATGAAAGAGACATATTGTACCATTTCCTGTCGCGGTGACTGCAGTTGTGAAAACCTGGAGTATAGTCACACTGCTCTCGGGATTTGGAAAAAAAAAAGGTGAAATGTAGCGTCCTCTCAGCCCGGCCTCTCTGGGCTTTCCTCCTCGACTTATACTGCCTTTCTCAGATCACAACCCGACACATCGTGTCAGTCTCTGTCACCTTCACTGATTTCTTCCCTCGCACTACCCGACGTTTCTCTCTTCAGTCTAACAATCTTTTGATCCTTGCTACAAGCCTTTTTTTCTGGTGCTTCTACTTTTTATGCAGGTTCCACCCCCATGTTCAGAGGAAAAGGCACAATAGTGGATTTTCAGCATTTACAGACACGATCTACAGTTTCCACAGGATGACGTCCAGGGTTATTCGCCAATTTGTCACCCCTTTTTATATTCCTAAAGGAAGATGAGAAGCCCCTTTGAGGATGCATAGAGAAAACCTCAAAGCAACGTGAACCAAAAGATGAAGTCGTGCTTAATTTTTCCATTGTTTTGTGCATGTGAAATGAAGGTATAAAACTAAATTAAAGTAAAAGCAAAGGTGCAAAAAGTGGTCACTACATAGATTCTCTGGCTAATAGGGAATATCTCTGATAGTACATTATTGTCTTTTACATAAACACACACACACACATATATATATATATATATACACACACACAAAAACTGCACATATACAGTATATGGTGAGAATAGAGTAGGGCATCATAAAATAAATTTAATATTATATGTACATATATATATATATATACAATATGTAAAATATTATATACATATACTGGACAAATACATGGTGAGTATAGAGTAGGGCATCTTAAAAATGAATTTAATTATGAATATAATGTATTATATATATAATACATCCTGCCTCTTGCTCAATGACAGCTATATATATATATATATATATATATACATACATAAATATACACACACACACACACACACACATATATATATATATATATCTGATACCTGTTTATTCTTTTAAATTCAAATATTACTTGAGCACAACATTTGAAAGTAGTTTATATTTTATTTTAAGTGACTGTGCTTGTTGTCGTAGGTGTATGTTTATGTTTTATAAAACACGTATTTGTCTTCCAACATAAATGGAACATGTTTTTGTCCATCTGTGTTTGCTGATTACCTCTGTTTGATACTTGTTCCTCCGCAGCGCTATGTCATTCTGTCTTTCCATGAAGATCCTGCTGGGAAAAGCCGCGTCCCCGGTTGGTCCAGATGGTTGCCGGTAGACGTGGCGTATACGGCTCTTAAGCATGACGCAGTTCTCCTGAATAGTAGTTAAAAGCAGAGACGATCAGAGACTCGAGCAAAACTGAAAAAGGTAATAGTCAACCTGGAGTTACAAAAAAAAAAATCAAATAGGTGTGATATCTTTACTATTAAAACTTTTTATCCATCAATATTAGAATGCTGTCATTGGATGCATGGTTTATGGGCAGCTTTTATTATGATGGGTTAGAGGCAGGCCAACATCTCTAAATCCAAATAGTAAATAACGCTAAATGTGTCATCTATTATTCTCAGCGGTTTAAGTATTCATTGAATTTCAGATTAACATTTCGAAACGTGGTTAAATTCCTGCTGGGCGCATTAATCATATGTTCATGGCACACCAGCAGTTTTGCAAACCTTATTAAACTCCAGTTTGCCATCTGCTTACTTTTGTAAGCACAAAATTACTTTTGAGGCTGTTGTAGACTTTCCAAATGGTAGAGGAGTTACTGCAAATGATGGAATATGCTTTGGCAATGGAGGCATTTCATTACTATATACTGAGAGTGAGAGATGAAGGCAGCCTAAGTAGCAAAGTAGCACGAAATACAACAGTCCAACACAAGGTGCTCCAACAGATAAGTCCAAAATATACACACATATACAAAATGAGTAAACCCTGCCTCAGCTGTTAGTATGTTTTTTGGGTGAGGGTGTTTCTGTTGAGCAAGTTTCCAGTTTTGGCTCATTAAATCAATAATCTTCCATTCCTTTCGGCTGCTCCCTTCAGGGGTCGCCACAGAGAATCATCTACAATCTAATCCTCTTCTCCAAACATCAGCTAACTAACACTGTGTTCAAGCTGGCCCGTCCTCTTTCCCTCAATCCATAAATCTCCACTCTGATTTTCCTCAAGACATCAGTTTCAACCTCAGTTTTATCCAGATCTTCACCATCCATCCCGTGTACATGTCCAAACTATCTCAGCCTGACTTCATCTCCAGGACATCTAACATGTGCTGTCCCTCTGATGGCTTATTCAATTTTGGCTGTGAACGAAAAATACACCGAACAATTTGCTGGCACCGGCGAGCCTGTTCACTGAGCCCATCGAAAACTAGTTTTGTAACCAGAATATTATAACCAGAATATTATATATATTATATTCGGATGAGAGAAGCAAGTGCTGGGCAGCCGTTCCTCATTTTGACTTGTGAAAAATAATGGTGGGCGGGATCTGCTTCCAATGCTCCCGTCAACAACGACGTGTTGAAGTGTCATTTAATTCAATTTTGCAGAAAATGATCAGAAAATGACTGCAGTAGAAAGACCGACTGCTGTGAAGACTGATGGCCTCCCAGGTTGTCCATCAGCAAAACAGTGCACGTTTCTATTGCTGTGGCTCTTAATGTGTATATTTGAGGGATGAAAAAGGATGGTGAAAAGAGTGAAAGTGTGTGTGTGTGTGTGTGTGACTGGTGTGTGTCTGTGTACGTTTGTGTTTGTGTGTGGTGATTCCAAGGGAGGTCCATACTCTCAAGGCTTGTCTGGAACCAAGAGACAGTTCAGCAAGTCATTAATATGACTAAGCTGCAACACCCCCCCACATACACATACATACACACACACACACACTGGATATGGTTAGAGCTTCTTAATATCCTTTTTGATCCCCATTTTGCCTTTTGATCAGTGAGTCAGTCTGTCTTCGGTTTTCTTTCAAAACAAATCCAACCGTTACCGACTTACAAAAATAAAACTTGAACTTTGACGTTTAACCAAGCCAAGTATCCTTGATTTCATGTTCTAATGGCAAAAGGAAACTCCATTCCGGTGTCAGAGGAACATCACTCGAGTTCAAACTGATGCATAAATGTGTGAACACCAACTGGGGAGCAACAAAATCATTCTGATGCCTGTTCATGGCAGTGCTTTTGTTACTAAATGCTGAATATAATCACACAAACTCTTTGGGTCACAAAGACCAGGTGACTTGGATCAAACCTGATTTATTCGGTTCACTGTTTAAACAGTGAGCCATGACCAGTACACCAGAACTTTGTTTTAGATTGTTTGCATTTGAATGTATAATGAATAAGGTCACTGCTGAAACACTGCAGGCATTAGAGATAAAGCGGTCTCCTAGATGGTCATCTTGGTATCTTAGTAAAGAAAATGACCCGAGCAGGCAAATAATGACCATAATAACTACATTTCCTTGATAACTTGAGGAGTAGAGAAATGCTTTCTGTGATGAATGATTAGAGAAGGAAATGTGGCTGCTGACACAGATAGAGATGCTTATCATGATCATTCAGATCAATGCAGCCTAACTTTAATTCAAGCCCTCCTTATATTGATCAGAATGTGAACTTAAGTATAATAAATTAAGGTCGAGTTTAATGAATATTTCTTCCTTTCGTGTCATGTCATCCGGATAAATGTGGGGGCACAACTTGAACTGAAAATGTTGACATATGATACTGATAATTCTTAAACTGTTATTTATTCATATTTATTCTTGATGTCCTTTCCTCCTGATGATGCTTAAACAATCAGATTTATCAGCATGATATTAAGTTCTTGACTTCATTATACAAGCTCACTACACAATTCGCTACTGGAGACTCAACTGTGAGGTGGCCCAGCATGGTTTTCTTTGATTAAAGTGATGAAGTGATGATGAAATAGATTGATTCAAATAAAATGCTAAAAACAATCTGGAATATGAATTGCATTTGTCAAAATAATGTAATGTAACTTTTTCTTGAGTGTTTGTTTTACACAAATGTCTTGGATCTGAGCAATTTATGTAGTTTCATGGAGGGTTTGACATTTGATGTTATTTGGTTTGGATAAATAATCCATTCTTTGACTGTAACGCACTGTCACTGGACCGACACACAGTTAGTCACAGCTGGACCTCGAAATCATGAGCCGCATTCGCTGTGTCAGCGAATATCGCTGTTTTTTCACAAAAACAGAAATGACTTAATGAGACTCGAGATGGTGACGCTTCCCATTATAAAGCTGCGAGAATATCAATATCACCTCAAGTCAGCCTAAAGTAAAAAGAAGCTCTTCATTGAAAGTAAATGAAAGTACTACAATGCACTTCAATTTATCAAGATAATATATTTTACCCACAAACAATACATGGAAGAAATGTTGCATCTCCAGATTAATTAAAAAACTAAACTAAAGCTACTAAAAAAGGTCTACTAACGTCTAACCCTCTTCTAACTTCTAATGTATGCAGGGGTAATCTGTAGCATGCAGGCATAAATATCTCTGCGATCTATGAACGTGCATATTCATGAACAAAACTATAGCGTGTGTGTGGTGCCGCAGTCCTCACCAGTCATTCAGTCATCAGACGCTTATCCCCACTTGTCTTCCATTGCTGTCCTCTCTGAAGGTGATGTTGGAAAGTGTTGCCTTGATAAATGATTCAGTTTTGATGCTTAAAGTGTGTTCCAACCACTGCCCGCAGCACGGCTGCATCATGTTGCATGACACACTGCGTTCCATATCTTGATGGTTTTGTTCCACCTCGACGAGGTTTCCCAATTGAGGTCACCATGGTGTTTCCAAAGCAAAATTTTATTTTCTGAAAATAAAGAATGTATAATAGTTAACCGCTATGACGCATCTGAGCCATTTATAGAACAAGGAACAGGAATAAATGTGTGTTGCAAAGTGGGACCGAATTATTTGAAACCCGGGAAGTTTCACCGTCCCCTCAGACTCAGCCAAAGCCGATCAACACAGAATCCTTCAGGTAAGATATTATATATTTTTTTGTTTAAATCCATGTTCTGAATGTTAGAGTCTCAGACTCTAAGAGTTCAATGTGGCAGCTAAAGGCAGTATCTTGTCAATATAGTATTTTATGTTAGAAATCTTTCCAAGATGCCCCTGGAAGTTGAAAAAAAAAAAGATGTTTTAATGCTTTGCACATTCTGAAAATACACAAAATATCCCGAAGGCTGAATGAGGTCTGATTCTTATTATTTCACTAACTTAGTCCATTTTGGTGCATTTACAATCATGGGATACATGAATGATGCCCGTTGCGTTATTTCAAATTGCTGTGGTCTTGATTTTACATACCGTGTATATCCCAATTTTACTATGTGCTTAATGGCAGACCAATTATTTAGGGTTAAAATGCCATTACTTAGGACCGCATTGAGTATGATATTTGTTGGTGAATCAAATTTATTCCTGTGCAGCTGTTGTCAAAACATATTTAAAGGAAGTCAGAATCATTTGCCTTCCTGTACAATGTAGATTAGAACGGTATAAATCTGTATTGTCCACCAACGTGGAAATTTGTCTGCAGTTCCCCGAGGTCTCATCTGATATCAATATACCAGACTCCTGGATAAGGACTGAAAAACTGCAAGGACTTCATCTACCGAGCGAGCCTTCTTCCCAAGCAAATCAAATTTTATGGTTTGAATTAGGCCGACTCATTGTGAAAACAGAACTAAGAAATATAAGTGTGACACTTTTACTGCATGGGTTCGTGGAAGGTCTTTGACTGAATATTAAATATTCTGTGTCGGGGGACAATAACTTAGCGCCAAAAACAACTGGCCCTGCAGCCTCATACTTGAAATCGCAATAAAATTTTATGAGTATTGAATAATTTCAGGGACGGAGTAGAAGGCCGTATTTTTTTAATTTTTATTTTTTAAATCCAAATTTGGATTTCTGCACATTACAAGCTGAGGGAGGAAGAGTTCTATTGGAAATATGAAAAAAGAAAGAGGCAAGATGGCAGACAATCAGAATTCGAAACCAGACGGTTTTAGGGGTAATTTTAAGAGTTAACAGCCACCTCGCAACTTGTTTTCAATTGTCACGATTCCCTTCTCAACTCTGCTGCTTGGCGCGATGTCTGTCTGTGAGTTTGCACTCATTAATTAGACCCACAGGCTTCATGCTCCCTGTGGTGAGGGAGGAAAATGCGCTGAAAGAACTCAACCGAGTTCTCAGAGCATCCTGCAAAAAAGGCTGCTGATCTGACTGTGTCTGTGGCTCACCAACACATTAGCACATGCACGCGCACATATGGTTTCAGCCAGTTTGTGAAGTCTGACAGTCTGATGATGAATCCCTGTCTAACTCCTGCAAATCTCTCCTGATGAATTCATAGCTAATGAAAAATCATTGTATTTGCACACGAATACCTACAAATCACACTTGTATATACACACACACGTATATACATATATATAGACACGTATATATATGTGTATACGTATATATATCACATATATATACATATATATATTTCATATACATATATGTATCTGTACATATATATACATATATATATATGTATATACCAGTGACATGCACTCAGTAGGGGAAGGGAGGGCCAGGCCTCACCTGTCATCATAGAAAGAAAAAAATGCAAAATGAAAAAAATAAATTAAATGGTTATATTTATTCAGTGATTTGTACTATAAAGTTATTTTCCAGGTAGCTTCACCATTTTTAATTAAAAAAAAAAAAAATCACATTTACCATTCGAATATGAAGAAGAGATGTGCGGTGACGCGGTGACCAGCTGAGCCCACTATGGATTGCGCAATGATTCTGCTATCTGTGCTGGCATGCTATGCACTGAGACCATAGCGCCGTCTCTGTGGATGTCCCTATTAAAAAAACACTTTAATATATGAACGAAATTTACATAGTTTAGCTGACGTGTCTAAGGCTTTTCCTCAACAACTGTAATGTGTTTCTTGTGTTTCTCATGATCATAAAAATGAGTGCGAAGAGACATTAAGTGAGGCACGCAGTGACGGTGCCTCATGGTAGGGGGCACCGCTGATCCAAGGGATCTCTCTTACTATTCAGCTAAAGAATAATAGAATTAGCAATAGCAAGCTACAGTAAACAGTTAGCATGTCAAGTGCAGCCATCCAGCTATTTTTTGCCGATCTCATCGGGCTGTATAGCTCACAAACGGTGAAGGTTGAATGTAAATCATCTGGGCAGCTTTTCAACTTTTTGGCCCAGAAGGATCTCATTCAAACTGTTCCTGCAGCGACAAAGTGGCTCCGGCCTGTGGTCACCGTTCCGGTCATTCTCGGCCCCGAAAAGACTCAAAACATACGGTCATGGCCAAAAGTTTTGAGAATGGCACAACTATAGAAACATCTGGCAAACACCTAAAAACCCTGAAGGAACAGACAAATTAACATACATGTAAGTTAATAGGAGGGTGGCATGTTAGGGTAATGCTCGACTGGCGACCGGTCCAGAATGCAGGATAAGCAGTTTAGATAATGACCGCATGAATACAAGTCGATATTATGATTTTCAAATGCGTGTGTATGCATGTATATACATTTGTATGTCTACATATGTATTGGTTATTGTGATCGGTAGTGACTTGAATTATATCTCTTGACGTCTCTGTAAAAATAGAAAAACTTTTTAAACAGTCCAAGAACTTCCTCCACCATAATGAGTCCAAGCGTCTATTTTTAGTCCGTGGCATCATTCAGAGATTACAAAGTCAGTACATCTGTGCTCTTCACTCACCTCTGCTGTACACAAGGCCATCGTCCTGGGAACCATTGCTATTTCTATTCAAAGGCAGAGGAGGACAGAAGTGGCAAAGAAGATAAGTTTTGGTAATGGGGCGTTTCTGCTCGGTCTTCCCTTGAAAACCAGGGCAAAGGGCTAATAGTGTTGAGACTCTGGAAGGTCTGAGCGACTGAAGGAATCAGAGCAAATAAAAACTGCTGCATAAAGACTCGCTGAGACACATAGACATGTGGCGGGAACACGCTCTCTCACCACAGACATCCCCGGCTCGCCACTTTGACAGATGACTTCCTCTGGCATCGAGGGGCTGTGAGATAGTGTGAATTGAATTTTCGGGGGAAAAAAAAAAAGAAAGGGCATGCAGACACGCACACTAATGCTCAGTCACCTACACGGACCATAAATGACTTTGGCCCAGTTAAATATTAACGTCGCCGGTATCATGTCCTTAATCTCCCCGAGACTTATCATTTTGTCCCATTCCTCAATTTTCAACATTCATTTCTCACCCTTCGCCTGCTACATCCTTCCATTCACCCATCTACACACATCTTTGTCTACGCACGGTCTTTGTAGCCAGTTTTGTGTGTTCACGGAGGCATGTGAATTTGTGCATCCATACGTGTTTGGATGGATGCTTATCCTAAGGGTTGTACGCAATAAAAGATAAAAAAAAAAAAAATGACACTAAAAATGAATGGTGCGGGGGAAGTGAAGCTGCAAGAATCATGATTGTTCCTGGAGAAGCAATTTCAGCAGCTTTTGGTGGAGTGAAGGCCTCACAGTTATAATCTCAACCTGACCTCATTGGCGAATGGTTCCAATGGTGAAGACATGGGGGAATATTGGTTTACCTGGAGCAAAGAAGGGGAAGCAGGTGTTGATTATATTAAGAGTATGCTGGAGATTTGCCACATTCTGTCTCGCTCACTCCTGAAGTGACTCTTTTTGAGTAAAAAAAAAAAAAAAAAAAAACTGAGTTCATGGTTAATGATGACATCACAAACAGCAACCTGTTAGTAAATCCAGAGAATAGAGTAACGGCAAAAGTATGCACAGCAGCCCTTGATGTCACGACGCATTAATCGCTGCTAAGCTGCCGGGAAAAACGATATGAACTTCCGTTTCTAAATGGTCATATGCAGTATTTATACGAGTCATTATTATTTCATCGATTTGCCAAATGCGGTTGTGAGGACAAGCAGTAATATTGTGGGAAACGGTACTATTGAGGCACAAAAACATGTACTGTAGGTACTTTAATATCAGTTCTATTTCTTTAGCTCTTAAGCACTTTCCTTTTCTGATTTTAGTCTAGCACCCCTCTGTTTTACTGCACCTGCTACCTGTTAACTACCTTATATAACCTCGGGGAAAATCTACCTGCTGTAAATAGTTGCGTCTTGGCGAATGTGCCCTGCTGGCAGGTGTTAAAAATTACCATTTCGAAGTAAGTAGTCTAATTGCAGACGCTTTTCCTCTGTTTGTGAATCGCACTAAATTACATTTAAATTGTTTCCATTTCATGATGGGATTAAATGTCGAATTTTTTCGTGAGACGATTTTTTTCTCTCACGGGCCTGCGGTTGGGTAACAAAGGCTCTCTGTTTCTCCTCGGTGCTCAGACTCACCGCAAACATATCAAAAGCCCACGAGAACCCCAACTGTTCAGGTTCTCCGGGCTTCTTTCAATCACTGACCTTCAGGAACACTATATATGGAAAGGTACATGGATTTAAGTCAAGGATGATGAGCTGGAAAGAGAAGGAGAAATAGGGGGGATCTAATTTAGGGGTGTTGACTGCACCCTGGCCTGTCGTTGTCTATAACATAGTGACAATGCCAAATAGAACCGTGTTAATAATGTAACACACGAGAGAATAAACCTGCCAATCAAAAAGCTTCAGTCCCCCACCGAACTGGCTGAATAATTCACTACAGGCACTGATTAGAACAGGAAGAAAGACCGAGGGAAAGAGACTAACAAGGTGTGGAGAGCGTGACAAAGGAGGGTGATGTGACTCGATGGGGAGAAGGATTGAAAAGGCAAGAGGTATTCGCTCATTATGTAATTCGGAGGTTGAAACGAGAGGGTTGGAGCGCCTTCTGGCAAAAATCCGCTGTTGTCAAGAAAAGGACCGGCGAGGCGACGTAGCACGGATAGAGATGAAAAATGGTGAACGTAAATCCTTTGCAAGAAATGTGATCTTTTACATGTTGACCCTTACTCACCTATTCTTGACTGACTGATCCAGTATTTACTTCCTGGCCCGCAGGCTGTGAGCTAACGCTGATGTATTGGAGGAAAAGCACATTAACCATCTGTATCTTGTCATCTCCTAGTCACTGATAGGAATGCAAGCTCTGTGTAGACAGCAGCTGCAGACGCCGTCGAAGACAATGACACACTCGTTCTCCTTTCTTTTCCATTTCGCCTCTCAAAATCCCATTTTTTTTTTTAAATTCGCTCGAGCCACCGCCTCACTTCCTGTTCTTTCAGCGAGCAGACTTGAAACACCGAGACTTCCTGGCGCAACTTTATTCATTAGGATGCAATTAATGACTCAAATACACTGAGCTCATGTATAAATTGAACCTTTATATGATCGCATCATACTCACAAATGCAACGTGGGGATGGAAAGAGGTTAGTAATTAGATGTCTGTGCCACATAATTGTTCACACGTGCGCGCACATAAGACAGGCACGCAAGCACATTTGCACATATATACATATGGAAATGACTTACTTTCTTAATCAGATAATTTGTATATCACTTTTCTTTATCCAAAGTCTTGCCAGTTTGGTTAGAAATAATCAAAGCAAATAAATCCTTTCCAGATTTCGTTTTGCGCCGTGAATTGGAGAATTTAAGTGTGAAAACACACCAGCCCACATGTGCTGCTACAGTAGTTAACCAACTCACCAGTGTTTCCTTCATGACCTAGTTTACTGTTTTTTCCAGGATTGAGGGCGACCCTCGGTGATGAATAGCTGTTGGATGAAACATCCTATTTCCACATGTGGACATGTGGGTTGGTGTGTGTGTGTGTGTGTGTGTGTGCATGTCGGAGACAGAAAGACACGGTGCGTGTGTATTAATGTGTGCTGAGCTTTTGTTTTTGTCGTGATTACACATGGTGGAATAACGCCTCGGGAAACCAGATGGAGACTCTGTGTGAGAGCTACACAATCAAATTAATCTTTGAAGTCCGGCATTTATTCACTGAGAAAAAATGACCACTTAGCAATGAAACTGGCTAAACAAGCAGCTTTTTTTGATTAAATATATCCACCTTCCTGGTGGGATACACAGTACAAAAAGCTTAAAACTGTACTTCAACAGTTGGATAAATGGGAAGTGGAAATACAATAAAATGCCACACGGAGATTTGAAAAGGTTATTTATCCCAGGTGTATATGTTTTTCCCATCAGAAGGACTGTTTTACATGACAAGAGACAATGTGTAGGTCCTTTTTGGAATCACACAACGCAGCTTTTTGAGCATTCATACTTTTCCTTTCCGCTTTAAGCCACAAAAACTGACAAACCTCAATATCTGGCTTAATTTTTTTTTTTTCTGGATGCAAGAGACAACATCCCCAATTGTCTGTATTTTTCCTTTCCTTGAAAATTGTGGATGCTATTATCAAAATTAATTTTAAAGATGGAAAACTAGTCACCTTAGACTGAGCAAGAATAATGAGGAAAGACGACAAGCATGCGTGGAGAACTGCGACATTAACAAGAATTACCACTCGTGTCAGGTCTAATAGTTTTAATGCTATTTTATTCTATCAAGGGATTTCCGTAAATAAATACATATGTAAAAATATCCTTGGAATTGTAAAAAGACAAGATATCACAATTTAACAAGCACATGTGTATAAGTAAGAACTTGATGACCCCGTCTTTTAGGACTTCCTGGGTATTCTCCTCCTATCGCCCCAGCCCTCACCACAATACTGAGTTTTTTCCTTGAGAAACTGGGGCATTATTGTGCCGCCATCACAGATAACTATTAGGCAGTGATGATGGAAATGGATGGGCCTTCAACTTTTGCAACACGGAAAACCATCGCTGTAACTCACAAATTCGAGGGCCGTAAACTAGGTAATTTTTCTCAAAAGGTGCCATATGTGCCTTCATTACTTCACACTTCAACGCTGCTTCCAACATCCACCACTGATTAATATTATTTCATAGATCATCTTGAGTCAATTTGTGCAATTAAATATAGCCCTTTATCTAGAACACAAATTATTACCTGCACAACAGAGGTAAATAATGTTTGCAGAAGCTGTGTTACCCTAAATATTACGCTGTATATTACGCTGTATATTACATAAATATCACTGACTGTCTTCCAGTAAGATACTGTGGAGATCTTTGCCATCACAGCTCGAAACAGCGTCCACGCATGTTCCGAGATGCTTCTTCAGATCATTTTAAACATGTTGCCGAAACCAAATAACATTAAAAACCAATTGACCAACTCAGTCCACAGAGCCGAGCTACGGATCTTTGAGCCCGAGATCGAGCCTCATAAACCACAAAGGCTAAAACTGACATTCCCATAAAGTGCAGCTTGAATTTGATCCCAGAGACCTTTTCTTTTCCCAGAGAGATAAACAGCCACTGCTGCCTCCCAGTGGTCATGAACATGAACTGGAGAGGATGTACCTCACCAAATAATAACAAAGGAGCAAGGAAAAAATAAATAAGCAGACCAAAAATGCTTGAGTTACACGGTGACATGATAAACCGACTAACATTAAGCGGTAGATGGCGTATATATGTATGAATGAATGATGTATACATAAAACATAGCAGGGAAAGAGCCAAAGAGCCCTCCTTTGTGCAGAATATAAAAGGACGATGGACACCTGATCACCGGGAGAGAGACGGAGAGAGCAATAAGTGCATCTGTGCACGCTTCGGACAGCATGTGTGTGGCTGCCTGAGTGTGCAAGTTTTATCCGGGGAGGAGGCGAGGGCCGGGAACCAGGCGCCCATTGTTCAGCGGGTAGTAATGATGGAGGTAATGAGGGCTTGGGTTTCCAGAGTCGCCCCATTACAAGCGCACTGAGGCAGAGTCACTCACTGAGGCTAGGTGCAAAAGAGCCATGGGAGTGACTGAACAGAGGAGGGCCAGAGGGTATCAGTGATGATACAGGAGCCTGATCTAGATATAAGCAAGCTGCCGTCAGTCTCAAACTACCACGCTGGGAGTCTCTGTCACAAAGAACTTTAACGGTTCCATAGAAAAGAAGGTTATGATGTCTTGATTTTTTTACTTGTTATCTGGAAGTGCATATTGAATACCCAGCTATTCTGTCGGATTTAGATAACTGCTGTGTAATAAAGTGGTCAGTAAAACAGCTACTGACCACCAGAGGGTAGCAAAGATCCCTGATGCTCTAGTATTTCTTTGCGGCTTTAAAAATGTTTCTGAAATCTTGATCACGATCATGAAATAATGTCCATTTACTAACCACTCATCTCTGTTTAGGGCAGGAAAGTACATTCTAAGGACTCGTGAAGAATTAACCGAAATTCACAACATTAACCTTTAACATTTGTAGGGCAAATGTTGAACAACTAGGACACACAACCCCACAACTCAAAGCTGTGCCCGAACACAGTGGAAGACCTTTCTGGCAAGTATATTAATGAACTGTATAGCACATAAAACTTCATGTTAAATGGAACTTGAGCTTTAAATTATCAGTGAGTATCCAATGAAAAAGACATTTTATGCAGATTTTAAGATACAGTCATGTCGCAGCAGTCACTTAAGGAGGCTATTTCAAATTACCATAAGTTATAAATCTACTACAACTATGGTGCCTATGGTTTGGACGGGGAGACTTACATCTCGGCTGATCCTCTCGCATGCCTTCTGCAGAGGACATGCTTGCAGACAACCAGGAAATGTCTTATGACAAGCTCATGATATGTTAGATGATCGCGAAGCGGTGGCTAATTATGTCTGTCACTTAATGTAGAGGGAGAGAATAGAAATGTCATTTTCCCGGTGCAATCAAAATGAAGAGGAATACATCAGGGAACGGTCCGAAAAACTCCATGTGGGGATGGAATTCTATTGAAAGCTCTAAGCACATTTTTCCACCCAGATGTAGGCTATTGAAGCACAGAGCGGCACTTCATTTTACTGTCAGAATGGAATCGACCATCTTTAATGTCACTGGACAGTTTATGAGGTGGAGAACACATGTATTCATGCGTGCACTCACCTCTGAACCCCCGTCTCTGCATGTTTTGAACTGTAATACCGAACCCAGGCTTCCATCTGCCTTTCTAGTTACCTCCAAGAATGGAGGCCGGAAAAAAAATGGAAAGAAGTTGTGATGGAAGGTGGGGTTCGGTCGGGTACTTTTGAACATGATCAGTCTGGGAGCTGCTATTTTTAGGAAATAAAGAAGCGGGAACTTCGGTGATGAAGGAATTACATATTAAACAAAAGCGCTACATACAGAAGTTAACCTGACGTTTCCGGAGAGCAGCCTAGCCACATGAATTCTGCAGAGTTAAAGTCTCTCCCCTTCCTGTCATACAAGGTGATATGTCTGCAAGAGCTTTAACAGTCCCGGTTTTACAAGTGTTTAAAACAGGGGAACAAAAAAAAACAAAAAAACTACCACCCGATTCATCTCTGGGTGTAAATCCATCACTGCTGTACAGCCTTGGATGTCACCTTGTCATCTGGGTTCTTCCCAGGGTTTGCTTGTCTGACTGTATAAACTCAGGAGACTGACACACACTGGTGCTGGGCGAGTCAGAAAGTGGAATGTAAGCATTTGGGAAATGTGAGAACGTCCGGCGTCGAGAGTATAGGACAGAATTAACTAAATCTAAAAAAAAACACAAAAAGATTATTCTTTTGTTGCTACGGTAGATCTGAGCTGATATCCGTTACCGTGCAAACACAACACAGCAGCCCTCTGACAGCCTGGCTCTCTTACAGTTCCATTCATTATCAAGCTGGAAATAGTAAAATGTGACTAAAGTTCATAGGAAGAGTTTAGCAAGAAGCAACACCTATAGGTTATTTGGCATTTTGCCCCGACACCTTTTAGAGCAGATTTCAATGGAAAGATCTGTGAGTGTAGAACACCCATTTTCTTGTGGACAGGGTCTGTTCACATCACCACATGTGGAGATTTGAGAAAAGTACCTTTAAATATACAAGTAATTGATCATGTGAAGTATTTGCTGCTAGCCAAACATAAACTAAAACCGTGATGAATTGGCTCCTCCGATATACAACGAAAATATCAAATATTTCCCGTACTCCGATTGTCACCCCGGTCTCAATGTATATTTTATGGGACATCTATACCAATATTTTAGGCTGATGGTTACTTCTACCACAAATGGAGACAGCTGGCCGCAGGTATGTAGATCTGCATGCGCAACATCATAAGCTATGGTGTAACTTGACGTGTGCTTCCCCAGAAACATTCTGCACGTCATGTCAACACATGTGGTACGCAGACTACATCATTAGCATCTGGTCTGCCTCGTAGCATTTCAACCAATGCATTTCACTCTTATTTGCACACCAGCGCATCTTCTGTTCAGAATATGTAATCCCTGGATTTTCAACTTCATTTGTTTTGCTTTATTCTAATCAATTTCATTTGTGCACGGAAAAACCTCAAACCGATACTAGTAAACCCTCGCCGACAACTAGCCATTCAGCTGTGTGATCACAGCATGATGCAGCAAAAGCAGCGCGTGTATGAAAAGCAAACACTAGTTGCATCATTCAAGTAGCAAGAGGGGCAATTGTTTAGCTTTAGCACTTAAATAAAGACTTGTTCAACATGTGGTTGATTATCAAATATTATCAAATATGACGTTATTTACACGTGTAGAAATTCATCGAAAGAAAAGCAAAATGTAATGCAGCCAATAGAGAAACATCAGCTAAGAATTTAGAGAATGCATTGAATCCTCACATAAAACTCACAACAAACTTTGCCAAGTATGTCAAATAGTATGAAAACATTGTATTTTTTTTTTTAAATGCAACCCATTCTTTCAAATCATTCAGCAAGATTAATGGATCTGTTTTTCTGCCTCCTGACTTGATTATTGTTTTGTGGTCCGATTCAGACGGCAGTTTATATTCCAAATCTTCACAGTGAAAATTGGAGTTAGACAGATCACGTTTGGTTTGTCTGGTTTCTCTGGTTTCTCTGAAGGATTGAAGAGCATTAGTTGCAAAAATATGACAAAACATAGCAAAAAGTGTATTATTTTTTGCTGTTATGGTTTCGGAAACCCTAATTTCAACAAAAATCGTGAATGACTATCATCTTAATTCAGACAAAACTGAGTTTGTCAGCGGTTTATTGTTCACAAAGTGCAGCTTGAGATGGAATCTTGACAGAAATATGAGAGCGTTCCTTGGATTATCTGATGTAAATTTCACCAAAAGGTCTTTAAAAGCCTGAAACAAAACTGGTAATCAAAAAGGTTTTGTCGACTTTCTTATGGAGGGAAGTTGTTTTAATTTTGCGAGATCAAGAAAAAATACTGTTTGTCTATAAGCGGTTTTTCTACTGTTAGTTTTCACCTTTGGAAATAAAAGAGCACATGAACGCTTCCATAGCTGGTAAACACACTTGATGATGTAGTGATTTCAGGCCGGAGTAAAGAAAAAAAAAATTCCAAGAAAAAAATGGTTAAGTGAGTTTTTCCTGTTTTGTTCTTATAATCACCTAAGATTGCATTCAGAATTTGCAGAAGGTCCTTTTTTGTTTTTTCACTTCATAGGTGCAGCGTAAGTGACCGCCAATATATTTTAGAACCAGGCTCATCGGCTGCAATATTTAACGGACTCATTTGAGATTTTAAAATCGTAAAAGGAAAATATCGCAATAACTGGTTACTGTTGCAAGAATTGAAGGGTTTCGAATGCGAAGGAATGGAACGATGCCATCGCTCACCTACAAATTTACACCTGCAGACAATTTAGAGTCACCACTTAACCTCCCTCTACCGCAAAAATTGTGGGAGGAAACTGGAGAACCCAGAGAGAACCCACACAGGCAACAAGGAGCCGGTGCCAGCTCCACACCGAGAGGCCCAAGTTGGACTCACCACAAACCCCTGAGCTAACTATTGTACCACCATGCAGCAATAACAACAATAATAATAAGGCTGGGGTTAGTATTCCCATCTACTGCATGATCGACTGGCAACCGGTCCAGATTGAACCCCGCCTCTCACCCAATGCCAACTTGGATAGACTCCAGCACTCGCAAAACACGGTGGATGAATGTTTGCTTCTAGCATTTCAACAAACTTGTCCTCATCTTGTTCATGTAAGGAAACAACAAACAGGATCCAGATTCAATGTTTCTGCCAAGTCAACAACATCCTCCATGAGCAACGATTTCTATGTTCACACAGCCTAAATGTGTTATGCAAAACGAGTAACTCACAATTTGCCGCCGTGCACGTCGCAGAAACAAACTCTCGATAATGCTGGGGGGAAGAGGGCGAGAGAGACAGACCTAATTAGAATAATTGGGTACCAGACTCGAGGCAAATTAGAATGCCAAACTCATGGGAAGTCGAGGATACAGTTCACTGGCAGCATTCAAAGTATATCCCCACCCAGGACAAACAGATGAAAAGCAGTGGAAAGGCACCACCCAGGTAGAGAGCTCCACCTCAAGGTAATTTGCTCAATTTGAATGTATATTTGTCATTCTGCACTTGCTCTGGGACTTGAGAAAATAAAAGAGTCTGAGTGTCTCCAGAACAGGGGGTCTCGGCCACCACAAGGCCGCTGAAGAGTAACAAGTTTTCCTCCTCCGAAGCATTTGTATGACATGAATTCTGACCCAGGGTGAAATATATGAAGACGGATTGATATTTGTATATTTAATTTAAGTGTGTTTCCTCAGTTTTGACTTTTTTGCAATTTCCATTCAAGTTGATGGGCTGTTGGTCATTGCTGTATCTTTTGGATTTCTTTTTGGGTTTATATTTCAACTCCTTCCTATGCACTTTACTGATAACAAAGCTGGGAAATTTTCTTGGCAGCAGCAGCACAACACAGTTCAAATACATATATATATTCAAAGAAAAATGCAATAAGCTTTATACAATGAAGGGTGTATTTATTGATCTATTATTTGGAATAAGGTATTATTTCTCCTGATGTTGATCAAAAAGTGATCCGCTTGGCCCGTCTGAACGGTATCTGAGGACGGATGTTTATGGACATTTCTCTGAAAATTAAATATACAAATTAGTTTTACTCATTCTGGTAGTTTGTTTTGATAAACTGTAACAGCACATTTCATTTACATTTAGAGCCTTTCTCTGAAACAGTATTACAAGGTAAATGTTGAAAAAATGAAAACAAGATTTTAAAGTCATATTGTGAAGGGGCAATATGGATTATGATAAATAGCAAGTTTGCGAAGGAAAATCACGGAAGATGTAATGAGAAAAAAGATTAGTTCTGGAAATAGTAATAAACTTTGCAGAAAATGTTTTCAGAAATGCTGCGCAGTCCAGACATTTTTCCATTTGTTGAGGAAACTGCAATTGAAACCCATTGTTGCCACTGAGATTGGAATTCTTTAAGATAAATTCATTATAGCCTGAAGCAGTGGTGCGGCCACTATTGCCGAGATCGTCCCTTTGATAGAGCTTTTAAATTTTTTGTATTCACAATATGATCACGGCTCCTTTACAGCAGTTACAGCTGCCTTAGACTAAGGATAAAAAGAGTTTAATGTGACCCATTTGTGTTAGATTACATTTTTTACTGATGCTTTTTTATTACTTTCATGTGGCTAAGATGTGTATCAGAAGTGGGTGCTTGAGTCATTTTGGATGTTTTCAAAAGTCTTATATGCTTTTTCCGTTTGCTTATTTAAACTACGAGCTCCAAAAGAGTATTGTTTTTCCCTGATATTGCTATTTTCCCGAGTTCTATCACATTAAGGAATACAGTTCGGTCGAAGATGTAGACTGAAAACTGAAGACAGTTGATATACATATGGTGTACATTATTCACATACCAACCAGGAATACATGATGTATGGATGGAGAAGATGTCAGCAAAAGATACTGTTGTAAGTGTTGTTCAAGTTGATAAATTGGGTTACAAACATTAGGCTAATTGTGAAGTAGATGTGATATGGAGGAATTCAGTGAATGAGTATTGACATTTAATAAAAACATTGAAGACGTCAGAAAAGACAGGTAGAGCTACGTTCGTGGCTAAAGTAGAGATGATAAGAACATAAAAAGGCAGAATTAGAAACACATTTCGTTGGAACGTGGGGTTAAGTGTATTATTTACAGATCGAAGCAGGTTGCTTCAGGCCTCTGAGTGTTGGCATTGGCTCTTTTATGAAACCTTATATAGGTATAAAATCTCTGTTATTGTCCAGAGTGTATATATTAACAACCAGTTGAGTCCCCCCCCAACCCCCACCCGCCTCAATAAAAGCTATCTGGAGTGGTGAAAAGTTAGTGTAACTGGGTATTTGGCAGAGTGTGTCGTAGTATTCTCAATGTCAGAGCTGACACTGGGGCAGCAGTATGGACCGTAAAGCTCCAGATTTTGAAATAGTGGATTTCACTTAGACGCCGCACCATTTCAGTTGCTGGCATGATTCTTGGTGACATGGTCCTCCTTGGAGAGATATCCCACACTTGTTTGAGGAGAGATGCCCTTTGGAGCTCAGATGATAATCAGGGATCCTCCCTTTTTTGTATGCAAGGGTTTAAAATGAGAAAATGCAAAGAGCAGGACTTCCATATTTAGACCATGTTGAGGTCCAGATAAAACATATAGGACAAAGAAGGGTAATTCATTTCATTTCATAACACTACACTACACTGTGCAATATATCATTTCATAACAGTACACTACAATTTTTCCTTTTATCATACGATTGTGCACTCCTTACCTCACTTGTTACTAAGAAACTTATAGTTTTATCACTTGTTTACTAAGACACTTTATAGTTTCACTGAGACACTTTACAGTTTATTTTATTTCTAATTCTGCTTTTTCTTTTTAATATTTATTACTGTTATATTTTCTGTAACTCTGGCACAGCAATTTCCTTCGGGATTAATAAAGTTGTTCTTATTCTTAAATATCCCCTGTCTCTCAGTAACTGTGTTTTTGTTGTTTACTTCATGTCAAGCGCTCCGGCAGCCATCTTGCTCCGGCCTCCTCCAGCGATACCATCTTGTTAGTTTTGCGGCAATTCATCCAATATTTAAAACAGACATTCTAGTCCAAACCGAAAAATTATGGACCAGCAGATTTCCTCCCCCTGGAGCCAAGACCAGCAGCGTCGATAAAAACATATCATCCAAATTTGTCTTGTGTCACACACACTCTTTGGCTCATTTCCCAGTCGTGTTACCCCTCCATTTAGGGGGTGCTCATGGCAAGGGGACCGCCCTACGAATGCTGTTTGATCCCATCCTGGATTTCAAAGGGGGGACACCTGATCCCTGCAATTGGCAAGGTAGGTGAGTTGGTGGGGGGCGGCTCCGGGGAAGCACAGTGGACAGGGAGTACAGTACATGCAATAGATAGCTACAGACAAGATTCTGGCTCCTTTCTTATTCATTCTACCTCTCTTTCTCTCTTCCAGGGGTCGTGTTTCAACCGGCAGGTAAGGGGTGCCATTCAAACAAGTGGAGTGGATGGAGGGCCGCGCCACCAACATGTCAGCGTCACTATGTTAGCGGGTTTACAGGTGGAAAAAGTAAATTGCAGAAATCGATATTTAGCATCAAATGCAGTCTGTGCTGGAGAGCGAGTGTATTTCAGATTAACTTACTGTGGAGCAAACGTGGGGAAAAAGGTGTATTAATTGGTGTTTTCTGGCATATGATGATACTGATGTCCATTATAAAAATGTGAATTCACATAACTTTCAAATTTGACCACCATGTGTAGATGTTGCCTCAACAGTAAATTCGTCTGAGTGGCCGCAAAGTTCAGCCAAACCAATATGCTTAATCTTAAAAACTCCATTTCATCATGAAAACTATCTCCATCCATATACAAGTACTCATATGTGACCATTCACGTAATGAGTATGTGCATTGTGGTGTAAACAGGAAACAGACCTACCTCCCCTGTGGTTGGTTGCTTGGTTAGAGGAAGAATAACAAAAACAAAAAGTAAGACCAGAATTGTATTTTCTCAGTCCCTCTTGGTTTTTTTTTCTTCTTGTAGAACACGAATAGAAAGACTCCCAAGGTGACAGGAGCTGGGAACATGATCCAACAAAGTTAAGTCCCGGCACAAGGAGAGGTGGGCCCCTACGGTGACAATGGGATTAAAAGTTACAAATCATTTTTGATACTGACACAAATGGTCTCAGATCACTTGACAGGGATTAATTTCATGATGTCACGGCGATTCCAGGGGCATTTAGTTTGAAGTAAACCAATTCTCGAACAGCCATTCACTGTAGATATTAGTATTTCTCACTGGGGAGTGCATAGAAAAAAAAAACCTTGATAAAAGCTGTTTTTAAAGACATGTTTGTAATTTGCGCTTGGCAAACACCGACTGAATAAGATCAATTACAATTTGTTTTTCTTTCTTCTACATGACAGTGCTTTCTGTGATTTGATGCATTTGTTTTTATCAGGCCTGATAATGTGAATAAATGTGTTTTTAATGAAGCTGTTGTGTCAGAGCAAGGTCAGGTTGGACATGCCGCAAATATGCACCCTTAGGGTTAAACGTGCTCTGTGAGCAATGCCAGGAATTTTTATTGTTTAAACATAGACCCAATCACATTCCACGCAGGTGGAATTTCTGCCAGCGGATGTGTCTGGCTGCGCTCCAGTTTTATGAATGCGAAAGAACTACCATTTGCCACAACTGTTGAAGGAAAACAGTAATCTGTAGAGCAGTTTATCTGTTAAACAGGAAAACAGATGATAGCACATACTTGCTCTGACACAAATACACAGAGTGCGCAACGACGGTTTCTCATGCTATTTAGATATATTGACAATAAATTGCTGCCCTGCACTACAATATCAGGTATGTTAATACTTCCATGGGCAAGGACACACATTCAGACACAGGAAAGTTGAGCTATTGCGTGTTGTTTAACTTTTTGTGCAGAATAAAACAATGGTGAAGCTTTATCTTTTCTCCATACTGTGGAAGGACATTCCATTGATGTGCAATTCTTTGCTGCTCATATGACCAAATGGTCCCTTTTTTTTCTGAATAAGTGCTAAAAAGCAACAGATGTATAGTAATGGTGAATGAGGTGCACAAGTAAACACAGCACGCAGATTTTGCTGACGAAAATCAAACACAACCATTATAATAAATGTTAGGTGAATTGGAATTCTCGGTGAATGACCCTGACTGTCTTTCTGCCGCTTGCTGTTAAAAATCCCTGATCCAGATGCTCTTGATATGGTGGTGAATTAGTGCCAAGTGTTGGAATTATCACTTACATCTCTGTCATGGCAGGTAAAAAGTTCAGCATGGACTCTCTGCTCAGGTCATATATTTCTTCAAACCGAAAGCAAAAAATTGAAGCCAGTTTAGTGGCCAGTTGCTAGCAGTGCTGACCAACCGAAATGAAGAGTAAACAGACTGCACGGTGCTTATGAGATGCCACAGGGAGTGCAGTTCAAATCTTTCTTCTCAGCAAAGGCTTTAACTGCTGGGTTTGTTCATCTTTCAAAGCAAATACACTGTCTGGATCTTTCAGTCCTCCCAAGCCATCTTGAGTTTGACAAATGCAACAAAATGCGAAAGCAGTCCTTGTAGCTGTTTGCCCTGCTTGGCCTGAGATGACGGGTTACGATTGGCCCACTTTTTGCAAAACCATCAGAAATCAGGAATTAATTGTCAGGTAGGGCAGCAGATCTACACAATCAAGTGACATTTGAACTTCTGCAGCAGCTTCTGGTTGTTAAGCAAGAGGTCGTAGCAATGTAGCCTTTAAAACCCACATACATGAAACCCATCATGATCACATTGTTACTAAGACACTTATAGTTTTATCACTTGTTTACTAAGACACTTTATAGTTTCACTGAGACACTTTATAGTTTATTTTTATATCTAATTCTGCCTTTTCTTTTTATTATTTATTACTGTTATATTTTCTGTAACTATGGCACAACAATTTCCTTCGGGATTAATAAAGTTGTTCTTATCTTATTTCCAACGGAGGGAATACATTGGCTAACATTCAACATACAAAATTGTGATTTCTGTAACATTTTTGATATCCGACGTTGAGTCGTCACTGAAGCAAGTTTACGCTAAAATCTGCAAACTTACCCTCCGAAATTCGCAAACTCTATTACGAATGCGACAGCGTCAGTGTCAAGTTTGATGGGGATTACAGGTCAGTTGTAAGATTGTGGGTCAAGAAATTAAATAAAAAAAAAAAAAAGCCTAAAACATGCATGCTTATTCAATGATAAGGAGAATGCTACACTTACAAGGCGTCACGGTGGGATATGTGGTGGGCGATTTTCTTTTATGGGGAGGATTAATGAAAGACACAACAGCTCGCTCTGGAACTCCTTTATAGCCCTGCTTCGTCAGCAGTGCCTCGCACCCCTTTTCGGCTCCAAAGTTAACATAATGTCTTATGCATGTCGACAGATAAGTACGTACAAACACATGATATTTCTCCGGGATTCACGCTTCAGCAAGGATAGACGTTGGACGGCTGCACGGTGGAATTTGGTGGTTTTTCAATGAATTTGCTCTCACTCTCAGTCATGGAGGAATTACAGTTTCAGGTAATCTAAAGAGCATCGTGTATTATAGTTATGAATAAAGTGCCCGGAAGTTTACGGCAAATTTCATCTTCACAGCTAAAATCTGTGTGTGTTTAAAATCTTGAAAGTCTATTCATATCAATAAACTTCAATTCACTGGTCACAATTATTTAATGTTCCCCGGCCCAGCCCTTGACACACAGGGATAATTCCACAGCCAGACAGATAAAACACAAAACCACAGTTACTCTTTTTGGGTTCAGGTAAGAAAAGGTTCAACATTTTTGGTCAAAAGGTAATCTAATTTACCTTTTTACCCCATTAGCTAGAATCTAGCAATAGAATCCAACTTATTTGAGTGTTATATTTTACACAATGCAGCTCTTGTCCAGAGCTTGACTCTGATTTAATTACTTTTACTATGTAGCACATACAGGCAAATGCAGGTAACTACACATTTTGACTACACACACACACACACATATATATCCATAACACAGAGGGAAGGAAGAGAATAATAAAACCATTTACATCCATTCATCATCTTCTTTGAGGTTCTACAGGAGTTGGCATTTCTTTGCACAGTTTCATTACCGCTACCATGTCCATGACTATGAATTCAGCTATTTCTTGTGCCCACTGCAACAGGAAAAAAATACCATCAAGGATTCAGTGGAAGGATTCTGTAGAAAAAAACCTGCGCTTAGTACAATTCCAATTCAGCAAATGCTACAAAATCATTACTTGCTGTAAGACTTGAAATATTTGTGCCAGAAGCCTAGGTTACTTTAGACTATTGTCGAGGGTGAACTACAATCTTTGTGGAAACACTCGAAAAAAAGACCACAAAACACCAAGGGGTCTGTGGGGTTTTATGTCCTGAATCCATGTATAACAAAATCAGAATCAGCAATGCTAAAAAATGAATTTTCCCCTCCTTGTGGTTTTGTGGTAATCAAACATTTTGTCTTCACTTGCAACCAAAATATGCCACTGAACAAAGAGAAAGTTGGGGTTTCTTTTCACCAAGTCACCCCATAATTTGCCGTCACTGACCATAATTGGATTCACTTTCGCGAGGGAGGAGAGATGTCATCATCTCCTTTCTCCAGTCAAATTCCTCCACATGTTTCAGTTTGCTCTCCAAGTTCAGCCCATCACATGGCAAATCAAAGGCCTTACTTTTTTTTTTCTGTGCACTCGGTTCAAACAGCCTTTTCAGATTAACAATAACCTTACTGGAAAAAAAAAAAATTAACGGTGACTAAAAATTCCACATGGTTTAGATTAACAAGGAAAGCCATAACACCCCCGCTGCCACCAACACCCTCGTCTGATCGGTGTTGTGGTTTCCAAATTGAAACTTTACCCCACAAAATGCCATACAGCCATACAATGCAGTGCGCTGGTCATGCTGTGCTCAGCATATGTGGCCAGGATTGGTTTACCAGAGTGCAATGTTTTATTTAGCGTGTGTCAAAGTGGTTGTGTGTACGTACGTGCGCGTGTCTGTCACATCAGCATGCAGGACCATCGAGCGAGGCTTACCAACAGTCATTGACATGTCATTGATAAACCTTGGCAGTCAGCTGCAGAGACCTGCAAAGGCTACATTACATTTGAAGGTTAGTTTGTGTATGTCGATGTGCACAAGTACATGTCCGTGTATCCATATGTGCATTATCTTTTATTCAGCGGATGTTACTGGCCCCGGTCACACTTATCTGAACATAAAGACACAGGGATGCAACCTAAAACCCAGCACCTGAATGGATCTCTTGTAATAACCCTGACATCATTAAAAATAAAAGGGGAACATGGCAATTACCACCAATTAGTGCATGGACCCACAATCAACATGGAGTATTTTGCCAAGGTATGCGCCGAGTTTTTCACCACATGCTGGTTTTATTTCATTTAAAGTCTCCATACCAAGGTGGAAAAGTATACATTGCGTTTTATTTTCAAGTACAGTTGTTCATTTTACACATAGCAAAGATACTTTGGTAGAGTAGTGATTAATTTGACATTACATCTATTTTACAATGTATAACTGTATAACAATGTATATAATATATTATTGAAACAAGGCTCTGAAATCTATTTTCTAGATTTTCCGCAGAATGCCATTATCATATCGAACCAGTATCTCTTAGATGGTGGAACCTTTAGGAATGTCAATACCTGTAAGGCCAAATCATAGTTCATGTTTTCCTGTTGGGAAACTTAAAATACACTGAAAAACTTTGATGATGTCCTGAAAACCGAACACTCTCACCCATGTGTGTATCAGAGATGGCCATTTCAACAATATTGCAAGTGTCTGCACTTAGAAGGCTGCAAAATAAACAACTGCTCCTACTCTGTGATCATCTCTCTGTATTTATTTGTATATACAGTAACTATTATTCCAACATTTTCAACCACATCTTTGCCTCCACTTTCTCACACTCTCCTTCAAGGTCTTTGCAGTGCACATTCTGGTAAAGTCACGGTTTTGACATCAGGATTGTTAAAGGGAGATCAGGGAGACTGTAACACAGCTTCTTCTGGAGTTTAACCTTAAAGCGTGAACTGTTTGAACTGATGATTCCAGTTTCTTTTCTTTCAGCACCGTCTCAGAGAAACAAACACACTTTATGAGACTGTAGTACTTCTCAGAAATTGTTTTCAGAATAACAATAACCGTCCTGGAAAAATATGATATTCAGCATTTTTTGAATCAGAACTAGTTCCATCTGCTTTAAAGTGTTTGTAAAAAAAAGAAATATAATAATAAAAAAAGACGTCTCGCTCATTTTAACACAGTCAGTATGAGGTCGTTGCTGCCAAATTTGAGTCTGCACTAACATTTGTTTTACTGTGTCTAGCTTAATGCTAACTGTTCTGATTACAGTATTTCTTCCCGCTCCACTTGTATGGCAGCCTCGTGGCAGTAATTTTCCATGACTGTTTAGCCTTCTGCAGACATCAGGAATTAACTTCCCATCTCAACTGAGTCTGAGACCAAGTATGAGATCAAGTTAAACTCAAGTTAATGGCCATGGACACCTGTGAATACCTCACTGTAGGGCCTCTTCCTTTTGCACTCTCTCATACAAAAATGCACCCATATTTTTACAGTCATTGATGTATTTGTCCTCCAAGTAGCACAAATCACATCGGAATCTGTCGGAGTGGGCGTATGTAATGACAGTAGGTGAGTTTCCATGTGATTTCATGTATTCTGAGTCATCTCCAAGTGTGCACGATCTGAATCACCTCCCGTAGTCCATCAGTGGAGACCACCTGGCCGGGGTTATTGAGGCCCAAAGTCATTGTGTCTGTACGGCGGTGAGAAAAGCCTCTTGAGAAACTGGCGAGGCATCAGAAAGAACTGAGCTGGTGATCTGACCATCTGAACCATATAAAATGCATTCATTTGTCTACCATGGGGAATAAAACACTTTTGTGCATTGTAGTATAGCCGCGCAATCAAGTATGTTGTAGAAAAAATAAATATATCAATTTCAAATTGCACTTAATGTTTGAAAATCCTGAAACTTACGCCCTCAAAAGGTTATATAACGGAGTTTTAAAGCCGAGTCATAATAATACATTAGCATATAAAGTGTTTTTGACCGAAGCGCTGTACAAATGACCAGAAAGAAAGATAAGAGTACGACACAATGAAATTAAAAACAAAAATCTTTCATTCAGTTTATCATCCTGACTATCCCGTGGGTCTCTAACTAGCCAACTGCATGTTTTCGGACCGTGGGAGGAAATCCACGTAGACAACATGAAAACTCAGAACACAGAAAGGCCCCACACACCGCTGCAGTCGGTTCCTTTGCAGGCCTCAGACACTCTTTGCAACGCGGATAAAAAGGCATGTTGATCCAATTGCAACGTCACAAATGCATGGATAAAGATCTCTGTGTCATTCAGTGTCAAGTCAGGTCTGATCTTAGTGACATTTCTAGGATGGGAGAAGGTGACTTCTTTCATTAGAAGGCAAAAAAAAAAAAAACCCCGTTGAAAAAAAAAAACAAAAAGGCTCCTGTCTCAGCCATGACTAACAGCAAAGTTAGCTTAAAAATGTCTCAGCCTGGCTGGTCCGGTAATTGGTCTGTTTTAGCTTAGTTAAGGAGCAAAAACCTTGCTGATGCAGCCAGACAGGCACTGAGTTTATGTAAATTGCATGTACAACTGAAGCTAATTTGCACACCAGTGACAATAGATGCTGTTCTCTACGTTCTCTGTACACGGCACAGCGTGGACAGGCAAATAGATGTGGCTTTTTCATTTGCTTATTGCAACTGTTAAACCAGCAGAAAATTGATGCACAGTGGAACAAAAAAATCAAACAATGGGACGGATAAAATAACTACAGCAATTTCCTGCCACCTCTGACATGTCGCAAAGGCCTCGCCTGCCAGCAAAACCCTCTTATTTCCAGGAAAGGCAAGACTTCTAAATAGCATGTGTCTTTTTTGCAACCTTTCTGTAAAGAACATGCATGTCAGACACTCAAGCGTCGTTGCCGGTTGAGTTCTTGCAATTTTCTGCAAAGCATGGAAAATATTTTAGATCACCTGACAGGCATCATCTATCTCTGTCTTCTGTGAGCAATACTGTTAGTGAAGTTGAAGGCTGACAGTTTGTACAGGCATGTGCATTTTTGTGAGTTCCTCAGGTCTCTTCCCTTCATTTTTTTCTCTGGGAGTTTAAGAATGCAGACCCCAGACGATTTTCCTCTAAAACGGAGTTTCAGAAGTTGCTTCAGCCACTGGCTGAAAAAGGTCAGTGGGAGTGCTTGTGTCTTATCCCGGCTTTCCTTTCTGCTCTCTGCCAGAAGGAGACTCAGTCCAGCCTCTGTGAGGTCAAATTAATCAGTGGGGTTTTAGTTGATTTTAAAGGCTGTATTGTCCCCAGGCCATGTATATGTAATGTTTTCCCAAAAGTGGTTCTCTCTTTTTGTCATCTATCTCTCAATCTTCCCCACTGCTTGTTTTTTTTTTTTTAGTCCTTCCCTCCAACTTTCTTTTTCCCGTGAAGATGTGAAACAGAGCTGATCCCGATGCCAGTACATACAAGGAAATTGTTGCTACAATAAGCATTCCTGAAGCCAACAAACAAATGAAAGTCAAGGCTGTCTGTTGCAAACCCTGACCTCCAGTCAACAATCTGCAAAGCATCGTCGAGGCGACAGGAACAGGTGATGTCACTGCCAGGACATTTGTCTTGCTGACATTGGCTCGAAAAGTTGAATTGAAAGGAAATCTGAAAAATTCTGGACAGCATCGAGATCAACAGCGGGTTCTAAAATCTTGAAATCTTCCTTACATGATTCTCTGGCTTGATCTTTCCGCATTCCATCTCCTCCATTAATTCCAATATACAAACCGAACGACCGAGATTTTTTCCGATCTTAATGAGTCACACACGATTGCACATACTAATAAGCACTGATTTGTGATGCGGGCAGGGGCTGGATAATACCCAGACAATTCTATGGTCAGCTGACGCATTCAGGAATAATCTTAACTGTAAATTTGTGACGCAGTACCATTAAATTATTTTTACCTTTCTGCACATCCAGCAGCCTGCAGAAGCTCAAGTATTACGATTTCTGTGAATCTAGTTTTAAAGCAACACGTCATGCAATTAAATTGTTCATGTATTGGTATTCAGAGGCATGAACTACAGCATTAAACTGTTCTCTTGTGACCCAGAGGCCAGATGTTTCTTTATAAACAAGACAATACTCAAGGGTGTCATGACTTTGAAAGTTTATTCATGTATCTCGTCCCAGTGTTAAGACCACGCCAATAATATTCCTCCGCGAGAGTTTGGGGAAACAAAGGTTACTTTGAGGAAGCAAAAGAGAAGAGTTGGTCCCCAGAGTGGTGCTCAATAACAGACCCTACTGTGATCTTGTCAACAACAAAAATAAACAAACAACAATTCATATGGAGATCCAAACCGAATGCCACTGTTTCATATTCAGAGAAAAATTCACTTCAGATTGCCTTAGATTTTTGTACAGATAATATCAAATGATAAAGTAGTCTGGGAAATATTTCCAGTGTCTTGACATTTCCAATGTGCCTCGGGCTAATTCCTCAAATGATGTCATACAAATATGTGAATCCACTCACGATAAAACACTTTACTGATTCTCCTTCACATACACAGAGATGCATAAACGCACACACACACACACACACACACACACACACACACACACACACACACACACACACACACACACGCACGCACACAGACATGTTTTCTATATACTTTGGATTATGGTAATGTTTATTTGCCAAACATTCAGCCCTGCCTACTGCCAAGACTGCGGAGATGAAAGCATAGGAAGTCGGAGCGTACCGGAGGGCTTCAGCCGGAAATACGCAAACAATAATAGGTTATGCCCAACATTGCTCTGCCTACAGTAGTTGCCCACAACCACGGGACTGAAGCGGAGCAAGTGGTGAACTCTTACTGACATCAGGGTCGGGTTACAAATGTCTCCGCCGGAGTGGAGGGTTGTAAAAATTTCCAGTTACATATATGCATTGCACAAGTACGATGACTGATCATGTAATTCACACTTTATGTTATTTAAGATAAATGTTTTCCTTCTTCCCCCCCCCCCCCCACTTTTTTCCCCTATTTTGAATATTTTGATGTTAAAGTTCATGCAAATAAAACTAATGTTGTAAAATGTAAATTGGTAAAAGATTACAATTCGACTGAAGGTTAATTAGAGACCTCCTGTGTGGACTGGCTGGTGAAACACGGAGGAACAGAAACGGAAAAGGCATCTCAGTGTTGTTGATGCTAAACAACACAAACAAGGAGAACCTGGTTTCGCAGGCCATCCAGAACCGGAGTTTATGTGTGTCAGCTCCTGCTCTGAGACCAGGTCGCCTCTGAGGCGGCCCAAAGGGGGGGAATCAGTTGCGATCAACACTTCACTTTGCTTAAGAGTGATTTAGGTTACATTCTGAGTTTTGCTAGAAAGGGTGAAATATCGATTGCATGCACAAAGGGAGTAAAAGATTTGTTATTTATCAAAATAAGCAGTTTTTGTCTGGGAGAATGAGTGATCAGTGTGTGTGTGTGTGTGTTTTCGTAAAATGATGTCTGCAATTACTGCACTGCACTTTTAGTGCAACACAGTTTGCAGCTTCACCTTCCTTACGGAGTCACAGGATATTGAAATCTTTATTCCTATTATGAAAGGATTATGAAACCATCTTTTCCCAGTTAAAGAGGCTAACAAAGCATTGATCTAAAGTCGAGTGATCAGCACTGATTTACTTTTCCAAGATCTTACCACGAAAAGAAATAAACACAGACACTTTGGTAAGGCTAAGGCTTCCTAAATATAAGATACTTGTATAAAACAACTGGGAGTAAATCGGGGTCCCACATCATATCCAGCCAATCAGGACTGCCAAAATGTTTGATTCTATGTTGATCTTCCTTCAGGATTTGGCAGGAGTGGACCACGACAACAGGAACCTGAGCACAGAGGACAATCTCATGCAAGGATTCAAGACTTTTGTTGTTATTAAACAGATAGCCACAAAGTTTAGAGATAGCAGCTTTCTGTGTCAGTGGAATTATAACAGACAAAAAAACTGCCTTAAATAGCAGAACACAGCACAACAATAGCAGCATCTCTGGGTTAGAGATATAAGACGGAAAAAATATAAGACCAACAATATAAAAAAAGTATATAATAACTAGGAGAATAAATCAATAAATATGTAGAAAGAAAAAAGCAAAGATGTAAAAAAGGGGAAAGTGGGAAAATCAAGGATTTTAGTGCACTGTACCGTATGTGATGTTCAAGTGTTTGGGGTTGTGCTGATTTTAGTGGGATGAGCGCTCTGGGGTAAAAACTGTTTTTCAATCTGTTTGTTTTTGCCTTAATTGTCCTGAACCGCCTTCTTGATGGCAACAGTTGGAGTAGGTGGTGGCCGGGGTGGGATGGATCTCTGAGGAGATCATCAGATTACCACATGCTGTGTGTAGTTTATCTCCGAGCAATACGAGTTGACCATTCAAGAGCTGATTTGTATTTATTGCAATACGATGCTTTAATTTTCCGTCCTGTTACAGGTAATGCAAATCCTCCCAAATGAGCCTCAGCTTAGATCTCTGTTGCGGGGGAAAACTGTCGGTGCCGTAGAAAGAAACGATAATATACCACATCGGTTCCATAAATGAAATGCCTGACAATAATTGAAAAAAATAATGATAACATGAAAGATGAAAATCCCTGTTGGATTATCTTTTCTAATCACCAATTAAAGCGCTTAAAACAGAAATGATGAATTTGTTGTTTGATTAGAAGATGTAATGTGCCCACTGAATGTAGAAGAGTAAGGGATGGATTAACTGCATCAAAGGCCAATGAAATGTGATTACAATAATTTGATACGAATTCTTATCCGAAACTAATTACCTGGAATAATTGCCTTGTAATATCAGGTTCATCTTCCGGCAGCTTTCCCATTTTCCTTTTTTGTCCTTTTAACACTGAAGCGCTTCCCTGCCCTCCCTGCTCTTCAGTAAAAACAAATCTCATGAGCATTTCACTTCTCCCACATAAAACAAGCACATCAACTTGCTTAGAAGAAAGCCAGACAGATTTATGTTTGAGGAGAACATCTGTCCACACCGAACCCCGTGTCAAATGCGGTGCAAAATACAATGTACCTCACATAAAGTTTCTCTCGGAGGATTATAAAGAACTGCTCTCTGTTATCATTTAGTTTTATGTGCCTAAGGAACTCTCTCAGTCGAAAATTAGACACAAATTTCCTCTCAAAGGGCTGAGTTTCCTGACCGTTGAGCCCTGATAACTGTAAAACGATTAACTTGGATGGAGTGTGAATATACTTTGGCTGTGTAAAATCACTTGTCCCAGCCAAGATGAGGCCAGGATTGTGTTTAGAAGGAAAAGAAATAACGGCATTTATTAGCACTTTGAAAAACCCTTTAGTCTGAGAGATGACTGAGGGCTCTTGAGATGTCTTTTCGCCAGTTAACTTGAAGGTTATTCAACAAATGGTGTGTGAAAACCTCCGTCTTTGGTCGTCCTTGGCTATTCCTCACATTTCATTCGCTTCTCTTTTTTTTTTTTTTTTCGTCGATGGTTTCTGTCAACGTTTCCTCTTGAGCTTTACTGGTTTTAGCAAATGTTTTTTTTAAGTAGCAGACAGTAACAGGTGTGCCCTTGATTTAGGTTTTTCCGATGGGTGTAACTAAGTCACACGGGACAGGACCAGCCTTCGTGTCCATCACATCCAGGGCGCCACCGCCATACCCACTCACAGTGGCTGTTAATAGATACAGGTGTGGAATTTGACAGTTTTCTGAAACTGTATTTTCCAACCACTGATCTGCATGACCTTTAGAGAAAAGTCTTGTCCTGATTTGAGGGAAAAACACATGCTTCTAAGGAAAACATTCTGGACTTTGAGTGTGTTTGGAAATGTTCAAGAGTTATCTGAAATACATGTTTCATAGGAACAGGGAAGTTCAACTGAATGTTACGGTAAATTCTGTTTATAGCAGTAATTCAGTTTATAGAAGGCCTTTTCAGCTAACTTACTTCTTCGGTTTGATCTAAACACATGACAAAAACGGTCTTACCTAAGGTTTATCATGGCAGATCTGGTGTGTGTCCCTCTTAAAAGTGTATATGTGTGTGCCGTATTGTATCTGAGTTATTTGCACTTGTACTTCCCTCCGTTCTCTTGGTGACACTAAGGGCAAACTGGTGATCTCATTTCCATTACATGTTGTACGTTATGTTGGAATTCCCTATTTAATCCTCTTGATGACTCAAACTCATCCCTTTTTGTTTAAGTACACAGAGGACAGCTCAGGACAAAGGAACGAGGCTAAAAGCCCATAAAATCTTCGGATCAAACACGGTCCCCGTTTTTAATATATCTATGTGAGGGACGAGAGCCGTTTTGGATCCCCATGTCTCAGACCTCTGCAACGTCAGTGATGCTCCAGCTCATTACGTGCCAACAATGTGGCTACTAGTCAGTTTGATATTCATCAAGACATTACTTAAAACAACATGGGGAAAAAAAAACAAACGCACAGCCTATTAGTCACAGGGTTTGGGCTTGCCTTGTCTGGGATATTCCTGTCTCCCATGAGAAGAGAGTACTTATATTGTCTAAATGAATCTTAATTTAAAAAAGCCCATCTCTTTGACTCACTCACTGCCATAAAGAATCATGTACACATGTTTCACTGATACGTTGAGGTGCTTTTGAGGGTCTGTGATACCAAGCGATAAACAACCGTGAACAGGATTTGTTGGTTGAACTACGCCCTTTTTTGTTGATTTGTTAAGAGCAACACACACTTACCTTGGCTTTCCCCTTGACGAGTTCTGTGACGAAGACATCAGTATCAAGATTTGAACAGTTGCCTCAAGCCCCAAGAATGTGCAGTTTCCTCTCGCTGTGGTTATTGCTTTTCCGTAATTCTAATAACTCGGCTGGTGCAAAAGGATATGGTCACTTTCCGGCAAAGGTCCCATTCTTGCCAGGGCGGTTGAGCAACAGCTTCATCTGGCTCCCTCCCATGTCACTGTGTCACTGCGGCTGTGGCCACGTTGCGATGTCAATTAAAAAGCGAACATTAATGGCTATTCACATTATATTTTTCATGCTGTAATGCAGTGCAGCACACTCTATTACCTTCACTTTGTTTTGCCAGGGTCTCTCTCTTTCCCCCTGCTACCATTAACAGCTTTTCGGTGCACCTGCTACACATATTTTCATCAGTCCTCCAGTATTAAAACCCCGGTCTGCCATCCAGATTACAGATTGTTGTGTATCTTGCAGCATTGTTTGTGGTACGCTTGTTTCTTAACTAAATTTTCTGTTACTAGAACACTTCTTTTCCTCCTTTTGTCTGCCAGCCCTATCACAGAATTTTTGCCACACAGCAAATGTCAGCACTCCTTTCTTCAAATAGAAACGCAAAATCAACATCCACCATCATCATGCAATTCTGCATTTTAATTTACGAATGAGCATTGCATCGAGCAAAACAATCTGGCCGCATATGACCAATGCCAAAGATGATTCAGTAAGGTATCTTAAACATCCTTTGTCAATATAAACTCTGAAGGATGTGTTGAAGTAGCTATTACACTTCATCCTCTGAAAAATCATTATTTGGCAAAAAGCAAAACAAAAACATCCTTCATATTTATCCTTCTTATCAGCAGTTTAGAAGCCAGTCACTGCAACTTACATTTCAACTCCCATAAAGAAACCATGATACTTGCCACCATTTTTATAAACCGCCATTCTGCCTTCAGTGCCCCCAAAGTCACCGCTGAACTTTTACGGCATCAATGATGAAGAGGATTGTCCGACAGATACATTTCTTCTGCAGCTGAGCATATTGATAACTACTTCTCACGACCTGAGGATGTTACATCGTGGCTCATCAAGGAGTCAGACTTAAATAAGTTGCTTGGAATTAAGCTTTTAAGAGAGCTATAGACTCAGCATTCAATGGGAAAAATACGTCGATGTCTTTATTTTGTTTGACATAGTTTGGATGGTTTGAGAGAAGGGAAAACCGCCCGCTTAGGATTCAATACTTTGATCATCCCTGACAGGGTCACACCTTCATATCCTGGGGCCCTGCAGACCCTTCGAACTCATATGATGACAGGAGTCAACAACTCACAGCTGACGGTGAAAACTCCCTTTCAAACCTTCATTCATGTGGCCCAACATGCTCCCCGAGGTGTCAGTGACTCCTTTCACACTGAGTTCTGGGTACATCCAGGAGTTGCACGTCTCTTAACCCTAGAACGCTAACGTTAAAATAAGTAACACCATCACTAACCTTGGGTATATTTTACCCAATACAATATCCTGGATAAAATACAGTTTTCATTTTCATTTCAATTTATAGATGGGCGGATGGAAGGAGGGAAACAAACATACAATTAATAACATCAGTGAGCAGCCTGAAGCTACTCGAGGACCCATAAAACTCAATGGCAACAAAATGAAAATCACATAACAAGAATTGTGTGGGTGAAAATCACGGACGTTAGTGTTCTAGGGTTACGAACTAATTGTCACAAACTCCACACATTAAGTGAGAATTAAAGAACCCTCTTGAATCAGAGGTGGAATGTGTTAAATATACAACTATCCCAGCTACAGTGATTAGATTTATCAGAAAATTCCATTAACGGTTTCTTCTCTAAGTCAGAACAGGCCCAACACTGTGAGCTGTTAGAAGTTGGCTCGTATACTTATTAAATTTAAGAACCCAAGAAAATGTCTGCCATTCCTTCCACATTCAGTCTACTGAGGTTCTTGTTAAAATTAACCCTCACCTATTTGTGAGCAATCTGATCTCTCTGTTGTGCTCTTTGCAAAGACTGAGTTAAATGAAGTATTTATAAAAAACACATTTTACTTGTCACGTTCCTACCTCATTAAACTGCTTCCCGCTGCCCCATTGTTTTTGGCTGTCTGAAGAATCTGACTTGCCCGGAAGAGGCAACGGAGAAAGATATTATTCCCTAGCTGTTGGCATAATTCACTCATCTTCCTCTCCACGGGGGGCAGCCTTTTTTCTTTTCCGGGAAAGTCTACATCCTGCACCCTTGAATAGATTTTGGAGATTTGAAAAACATCATGGAGAAAAAAAAAAACCTTCTAATCAGTTCTGCTTCCAGATATCTCCACAGTTACTGTATCCTCTCTAAGCACGACCTGAAATTCCCAACATCTCGTAAGTATTTGCCAAAAATATTAGAAGACTGGTTCTAACATCCCCATTGTACAATTTGTGAGCCTTGTTTGATAAATTTGGCCTCACCACCATGCTTACAGTATTTTAAAGCCTGGATGATTGATATTCTGCATGATAAATCTATGGAAAAATGTGAGTGCTGAGAAATTGAGTTTGGGAGGTGAAAACTCACACAGAAACCCTCAGATTTTACAACAGCCGAAAACATCAAAACTTTTCATGACTTAATATTTGTTGTTACTTTTGGTAAATCCTGCACCTCAGTTATCAAGCAACTTCTTTTGCCAAACTCACCTCCACACCATCAACTTTCATTTTACTGACAAATCTGCGACTGAAATATAGACGGTACATCTACTTTTGTCTTGGTAAAGGTTGTTTACTGAATATTGGTAATAAAACACATGTATTTGGTGATTCACTCCTACGAGGGAAAATTTGTACTCAATAACAAACCCATACACATATATTTATATATTTACAGTATATATGGCCCTACATTTACCATATTGTATATAGTTATTCTGTGGTGGAAATAGAGTTGCTGGGTTTGACTGTCACAATAACGACAAGTCAATTGACGAGGAAATATAATTACAATTCATTCATGTATTAACAGGAATATTCCACATATTGCTCTGCGACTAGTTGTTTCAGAAAGCTTGATATGAACGTCATCAGTGGTGAACAACTCAGGAGTTTCACCTTTCAGATGAATCTCCCTATCGGTTGCTACCGAATAAGTCAACACTCCAGTTTTAGAGAGTCTGTATCATTTCAGAAAGTGGAACAGTAAACATGAATATGAATCCTGGATGGATGCTGGCATGCACAGTGGTCTAGCTGCAAACCATATGGTTACCATGCAAGAGAGTTGATTGTATTCACGCAGGGTTGTCCGAGTAATTTGTCCACATCTATTGCAACACAAAGCAAAAGAAACTACATTATGGGGTTGGCTCAGCCTTGTGGACCAGACAGTTTGTTATGCAACGTATCCAGCCCATGTGCACAACAGCTGGGGGATCTCTAAACAGGTATGGGGTGTTTGGCATCAGTAAAGTTCATATCACTGTTTGTTTTCATCCAGCTATGTTAGTGTCATTCATTCACTCATTATCCTGCTGTCAGTGTTGCAGGGGTGCTGGAGCTTCTCCCAACTGTCATGGGAGGGGTGGGGGGAGGCTCATCCTGGACCGGTCTACTGTCAATCACAGGGCCACGTATGGAGACTCAGTCCCTCTGTGCAGGCATGGGGAGAACATGCAAACTCCACACAGAGAGGCCCACAGTTGGGATTGAATCAGAAACCCTCTCTGCCACCGTGCCACCCTGTCAGTGTCATGTCATTTTCAATATTTGCTTTATATGGTAATGTGATCATGGTTGCAGGAAGTGGCTAGTGTGGCGATGCGTGTATTGGCACTGGTTATGTAGAGTATTGATAAAATTAATTTTAGTCACCTCATTTATACAACGTAAACTTGTTAGTTAAAGTCCGCTTGTTTGTCGTATCCGCTAACTCTGTTGTTGCCATTTGGGTAACTCCTTGCCTGTGCCAATGCATCTAGATCCCATCTGTAAATTGTATTGAAAATTACTGCAGAATGTTAGAGTTTAAAAAAAGAGAAATTCTCGAAAAAAAAAAAAAACTGTACAGAGTTGGCAAATCTTGAAACACCTCAGTCATGGAAATTCAGTAAGAAATTTGGAGTAAGATGCCCGAGGTGGTACTTGGAAATTTGAACTGATGCAGATCCTGTTTGATCCTGTTTGGCTATAACCCCAAAGAAGAAAAGAGGGCGGATCAAGAGTAGAGAGGGAACAGGAAAATCTAAAACTTGATCTTGATAAAATCAAGCTAGCTTCAGATTGCAGACTTTGAATGAATGTTTCTCTTTAGTTCTGGGGGAGTTGTTTGTTGAGTTATTTGAGAAGTTTGCTGCACAGAAGGGCTAGCCTAAAAGGTGCAAATCAATAAAGTGCCATGATAAAGATGTAAACAACTGAGATTCCAACCTGACAGTTAGAGGCCAAATGGAAGTCAACCTGAGCAACCATCCTTAAAGTTTCTTGCTAAATCTGTGCGGTTTCTTAGTGCTTTTGCTGCAGAGAACGGCGTCTTGATAGTTCTGTGGCATCTGTTGATGATCAATATTGTGTAAATACTTCTGTGAGACATTCAGAGGTCTTCTAATTCTTTTCCTTTTTTCTGTTCGGTGGTAGTTCAAAAAAATATATTGGTTTTGAGGATCACATTATGCTTTTGTTATTTGTACATTTGTTTTTCTCTTTGTGGGGGACGGATGTCATGGCACAGACCTTAACACAGACGCTGGATTAGAACTAACAACAGATGGGGCAGTGAGTCTGACTCATTAACTACTCAAACAAAAAGACGCAACTTGGACCCGTCGCGGCTGAGTTTGGTTTTGCAAATGTCATACAAGACGAAAAGATGATGTTTGCAGATGAAAGGCTTAAAACAAGTCCTTATAACGATAGAAAAAAAAAACCCTGTAAAGTTGGTAGATAGACCAAAAAAAACAAAGTGTGAGGATTAGGATCTCCATTCAAACAGATCTGGGGCAACAAATCCAACAAAATAGAACTGGTATGGTCTAAAATCCATATGGGGGAACTCAAGTCAAGTCACGTAGTTCAGCATCATCTCATTACTTAGAAACAAAAACAACAATTCTTATCTAATTGATCGATATCTAGTGGTGGAACTCATGGAAATGTTTTTGATAACACAAGTGTGGAAAAGCCATGTCCCGGCCATAACCGGTTGCTTCAATCATGTTTTACAACCAACTCATGAGGGTGGGCTGTGGTGATGCAGGAGAGTTATGAATGGGTCCATGCTTCGCACTATTCTGCATGCTAGAAAAACAACTTGGCCCCCCTCTAAGTGGCCTAACCAGTCCATAGTAACCATTGCATCATGCAACCAAACACCTAAATTCTGAAAACATGATATTTAAAGTTGGAGGTTGAAAGGTTGTAATAAAACATTGGGAGGTCCAGGAAGTAATGAAGTGAGTTGAATCATGACTGTTGCACAGTATTCTGGTTGGATGATTGCCAATTGTATGTTTATGTTGTACGCGGGCTTAGCAGCATTTCAAGAACTCACCATGAAAAGCCAGAGGCAAAGAGAGGCACCAGTTGCTCCAACAGGTGTTGTGAGTGAGAGAGGGGGTGCTCGTGCAATGGTAAGGCTGCAGCTGTAAAGTGCACGGACCAAATCGGAGCAGAAAATAGGAAAGTTGTCCCAGCTTGACCCCTGGAAAAGTAGAAGCATTCCCTATTTGACCATTTAAAACAATAGTCCAGTAAAGGATTTCTCCTGTGTTTAGAGTGGGATGCAGGTATTTATTTATTCATGACAGCAGTAGCTTCATTTTACCAATTATTGAACCAGGGCAAACTAGACAAGAAGCAATAAAGGCTGTGGTATTTTCTAAGAAAAAGTCACCCAAATTCTGACAAGGTGCCCAAACATGCTACCCAGCAATGCAGACATACTTGCAGATATTACCTGGCAAAGCTGGGTAAAACAAACTACTGCAGCCAGTCTTCTACAAACAGATGTGTTAGTTGACTAAAAATTGTATTTAAACAAAACCAAAACCTGTCCAAATAATGTGGTCCACTGTCAGTGTTTGTCAACAAAGTTTGTATAGTTGTACGAGCCTGATGTCTCATGGCACCAACTTAAAGTAACGGATAGCGCCTTGCAAAAGTTACCCGGAGTTGATGACCACAGTAATGGGGTGAAAGAATAATGAAAAAAAGTCAAACGAAATTGTCAGCATAGTTACCTGGATTATAAACATGTTCTAACATTTGTGCTAATGTAAAATTGAGGGGGGCTGGGGGGGGTGGTGGCTGAGGCTCCGGGGTTTGTTATCCATTTCTTTGTGGGAAAAACTCTTGGAATTTCGAGTGTTAAAAAGAATTTGTGTGATACAAAATGCTAGCACTATCTTGGGCATGGTTGTGTGATTGCTGCTGGGAATTTAGCCATGAAATAGATTTTGTTTTGATTTATGTATAAGTACATGAGCCAAGTGATTTCCTGCTCAGGACCCATGTTTCCATAGCTGCAACTCCTTGGATACTACCTCTGCTCCCAGCACTCAGCCATTTTATAAATCCCTTATTGATGCCTATCTGAGATGCTTGCCTGAATTTATTCTACATGCAATCTCAAAGGATATCCTGCCACAACTTACCGAGTTGAGTGTAAGCCCACATGCTAATGAGGTGAAAGAAGACGAAAAACCCTAATGCCAGAGCGCCTTGATAGGACACAATGCTGTCTGTTTTGTTCACCATCCATTAAAGATATATGTTTATTCTTTCTTCTCTCTTTTTATGAGCAAAATAAGAACAAAAAAAAAAAATCAAGAGATACATGAATCTTCCAGTCACGATGGAAATATGTATAGATTGATCCCAGGTCAGTATCCGTCTCTATGGGACGTACAAAGTAAAGTTTCTCTCCTCTTTAACTGTGGCAAAGACCCAGAAGTGTAATTAACACAAGATGGAGAGACATTCAACATTATGCCCGAATCTCTGGGAATCTCCGGGTTTCTGTACCAGTAGGGAACGTCATAGAAACACTGGTGAGAGAGGCTAAAGGTTAATACATTTACTTACCCAGCACACAAAACCACAGCTATGGGCAAAGGCACTCATGTACACACAGGGGGAATTCAAACTTAATGAAGAACTTGGTTTCCAGTCAGGGGAGATTACGGTTGGGGGTCAATCTGTGGGAACAACTGAAAAATACTGAGCTAAAATATCATAATATGAGAGTATATGATGTGTTTTGGCCTCTATGTTCAGGTGTGTTCTGCTGAGTCTCTTGTACAGCATCTGTGCATACTTTAAATTTTGCACAGTGCATCTGAGTGTGAGCCTGGCTGTTGGCTGGCCTGTGTTCACCAAAGTCTGTCCTTGATGGGACAATAGCGGGATTCTACATAGCTAGACCGTGGGAGGAAGGGGACAGAGGAGTCAATGAGTGAAGAGACCTCTGGGATATGTCACCACAGCACTATGATGAGGGTGTAGGAGGACAAGCCTTCCAACCCAACAATGCAGAGAGGACTAGCCATTCATTCGCCTCACAGGATGATACACATATGCATACAACCATGCAGCACACACAGTAAACAGACGTGCAGGTGACATAAAGCCATTCATTCAACTTCCACATCACGAATGGAGAACAGGAAGCTTCAGTCAATGACTGGCATTAAAACCCTGGTTATCATTGTGTATCAAAGTAAAGAAGCAATGACTCATATGGTTAACTACAGGTACAATGTAATATCAGTCATTTATCACAGTCCAAACAATGTTCATGCAAAGCAGTGTATGTTTTGTATTATGTATCAGTAATAAATGGACAAGTGAACTTCTATGTATGATGCTGTGTCCACCTTGCTAAAAAACCCTGCATACATACGTAAACACACACGTGCATATATATGTGTATATGTGTGTTTGTTTATCTACATATATAGGTATGTGTATATGTAAATTTTTTAAAAAATCATTCTGGTCATTCTGACATCATGAGCATTTGGATAACGTACCATATACAATTTGATTTAAAACATTTGCTATTATGAACAGACGTGAACATCCCTTTGCAGCAGATAGTTTGACAGGACTGGTGGAATATATATACAAAGCTGTGATGGGGCACACACTTTTTACTGTATTTGCATTTTCAAAATATGGGAAAAAAAAGCTTTGTGTGTGTGTGTGTGTGTGTGTGTGTGTGTGTGTGTGTGTGTGTGTGTGTGTGTTATGATGTCATAAACAGGAGCCAAGCTGTCTATAATGTTACTATAAAAGGCCACTGTGCAAATCGTAGTAATAAAACAGTGTCCTATGATCTAATTCTATCTATTTGTTAATTTAATAAAACAATATGACAAACTATTGGGCTAACAGATGTCACAGCCTAACATTAACCTTTTGAGATCCAAAGTCCTTGAATGAGGACATATAAAATCTGACCGGCTATAATCTTATATGGACCAAAAAAAACAATCAAATCACTCAAGTGAGGCTGAAAAAGACAAAACAAATCCCAATCACTATTTTATTTATTTATTTGTTTGTTTGTTTGTTTTTATCTTCTGCATTTTCAGTGTAAAAAATGTGTGGGATTTATTACAGACATAATAATATATGATGCTGCCAATGTGGAAGTAACTAGTTAGAGCTTAGGTCCCGGGAGGTTAAATGTAACCAAGATTTAGAACGCTCACAGTTGAGTATTTGTATATTATAAATGGACTCTTGAGTTCATCCATTGAGCAGATGCCTTTTGGCATATGGGAATCATGAAACAATGATGGTGGTTAGATATTTCCCAGAACCGATCCCTATAATTTAGCATTATGAAATGGCATTATAAATATATTTAGTTCACACTGGAATGTATCGAGCTGTAAAATGTCAAGATCTTTTATCAAGGTTGGACTATGACTTGTTGCAGATACTCTAGTGTACTATAATAATTATTAACGGGCCATTTGTTATTTATATCAGATCATTACACAGTTGTTTTAACGTTCACAGTTTGGTCTCGCTCCAATGCAATTGGAGGCTTTACAGAAAACAGAAAATATCAATTAATTTTCATTTATTACTGATAAATGTGACTTGGTCCAGAGAACAAGTCACTGTCAGGCCAACATATATAACATATATAACAACTCAAATCTGACTTGGAACATTATTTTATTGTTTCTGGGTCATTTGTTTTTTTCATAACCTAAACCTAAAGTCTTCTGGTGTACTGTATGTTAACATGAGAGGTATTGTGATCAAAACAAGTGTGCTGAATATAAATGTAACAACAGTAACATCTTCAAACTCTGGATGTCTAACATTACTAGACTTGCATGTGTTTTTTGGTATCCAGTTAAACAATACACTTTAATATCAAATCCACAGCAGATTTTACAATTGACCCCATTTGAATTTTTCAACCAAAGTTTAAGTTATAATATACAGACCCTCCGACATTCGGCTCCAGCTGAGTAAAGCAATGACACGTAAAGATACAGAACATATCGGCTCTTGAACCCTACATGATTAAACAATAAACAATGCCATATCTAAATAACCTGTGAATTGGTCTGGGTCTCTAATAAGGTCACATAGAAACACAGATCATTTGAGGCAGTGTCACAGTCAGAATGTCTGAAATATGAGGATTTTAGCGCACTCTTGACCTCCTCTGCCAGTCCTAATTGTTTACCCCTCCTCACCATTTCTCACCCTTACCAACCTCATATTTGAGTGCAGGGTCAAAGTACACCATCTGGGGTTTCCCCTTTCATGAAGTCCTGATAACAAGGGCTTTGGTAGTTTTGACAATGACACCAGCTTGTATGCATGCACGCACACACGCATGCACACACACACACACACACACACTTCAGATCATGACAGATAATGTTACACACTACTCCTGAAAAAGAGCCAAGCCAGCTTTAGGGAAATGCCCACTGAAGTTTGAACTCATCTATGGGGGTCAGCAGAATTCTTGAGAGGAAGGAGAGAGCGAGAGAGATTCCTCTCAAGTTAGCACCTGTGTTGAGTCTTCCTTGGCCCATTTGCACCCAATAAAGTTGTCTCATTAACACTGAAACACCAGAAACATAGGGGAAAGTAAAAGAATTCCAATTTCTTCCTCTATCTCATTTTTATCCTTTTTTTCCCCATCCTGCTGCTAAGCCAAAAGGGTGGGATGTCTGTCTGTCTGTCTGTCCGTCTGCCCAGCGCCATGGGGCTTTGACAGTGATATGATTCAGGTCAAAGAGAAGCCGGTAAAGAGAGATGCAAGGGACCCGAAATGGGCGAGGGGAAAAAAAAATGGGAATATAAGGACACTTAAACAAGGCACAGAGAGAAATGTCAAAGAAGGACTGTTGTGATACTGGAGCTGACAGGCCATACTGAATGCTGGGTGTGGCTGATATCCCCACACAGGGTGAAGGGATATCATACGTGCATGTTTTGACTTTTTTCTTTTTGCTATCTTCAATTTCCACTCCACTTGCATTAGGCAAGAAGTAAACATTAATGTGTTTCCAACAGACCATCAGAGTTCTTTTGTTCAATTCCTTGAAGTGTACAGATGTGTGCTAATAAAAGAATGCACATATTCTCTTTCTCAGCTTTTAGATAATGTCGGTGCCATTTATCAAGGATTCTTGAGATATTGTTTTTTTATTATTATTCTGCTTTACTATATTGCCTTAAAGCATTTAAATTATGCCAAAGGCATCGATATCAATGCTGGCAAGCAGGTGTGACACAATAATGCTGGGAAGCTTTCACCGCAAGCAGCAAGACGAGGACCGCACTGGTGCGTCACATCTCACAAAGAGTGAAAGTATAATTCCACCTTCTTTTTTTCTTTAAAGGATACACTCTTGGTTGGAAATACTAAAGAAACAGGAAAATGAATAACAGCGGCGAGGTGTAAATTATGAGCAGCTGTGAATATTTTCCACTAAAATAAGCGGAAAAGGTTGGCACTAGGACCTCAGCGTGAAACACAGGAGGGAGGGACTCCACGCACCAAACTTTCAGAACAATCCCTTTTCTAAAGACTGTGGGAGAGAGATGAAGTGAAGTGGATGAACAGAGACCTGGATTCACTTAAAAGCAGGAGCGGGACTTTGGGATAACTCGGCTCTTGGTCGGTGGAAAGTGTGGTGGAATATAACAGACTCACTCTGGAAGTTTTCATTCATCTTAGGGCAAAGAGAAGGGGCATTAAACAAGGTGGTGAGTTCTTTGAAAACCACTTCAACCTCGGTGTGAATATTTGTGATTGAAGCATGCTGGACAGGTAAATTAACAACCACCGGAATTGAGGAAAGAGTTTTCCTCGCCTCAAAAAAAAAAAAAAAAAAAAACACATTCTGTATTTTTTCTGTACTTGTTATTAAGTGAAGGTGGAGCTTCTCAATTGAGATAGAGCTCAGAAGGAGGCAGTTGGAGTACTTTTCAAGTGAAGATTCCAGTTGACCAAACAAACACACACAGGAGCAAAGGAAAAGTAACGATAGAATGATAATTATAAGAACTTGTACCTCGTCAGATACACCACAGCGGGCTGATAAATAGAGGTGAAGAGGGTCATAGAAGGGGTGAGGACGTACGGGAGGGGGGGGGCGATTAGAAAAAAAGGGGTTCTCCGAACTTCAATGAGAACCAGTTCAGTGTTCAGAAAACTCCAGGGACATCAGGTTACCTTTCTCTCCCTCTACCTTTTTTCAGTCTGTCCGTCTCTCCCCCCTCTCTTTCTGTCTGTCTGTCTGTCTGTCTCTCTGCTCATGTTACACAACCCTCAAAGGACTTGTAGAATTTGATGAGCTCCAATGTCCAAACTGAAGTATGTGTCTGAATTTATCCCGATGTCAGGGTGGGGTCTACCGCCTGCACGCTGTTCGCTCTCCAATACTGGGATATGTATGGTTATGTGCGTACAAGTGTGTGTGCTAAAGCCAGACCTCTTGCCTACATTTCACTGGGAATTCCTTTTGGACTTTGACAGGAGAATATTACCACAGACAAGATTTACACAAACAGCCGTTCAAAAAGGATTTCAATGGCTCTGAATTTGGTCGTCAACCAGCGAAGAGCGATTGTGATAGTTCACAAAAGGAGCAGACGTGGAAAGTGACAGCATGCATCGTTTTTGTTTTTTCAAGTCGTAAAAATGTTGATGTCGAGGTAAGACCGTATTTGTCAGTTTCACAGCAATTTTATCTGCGCTTCGACGGCATTACATTTGTCGGAAAGCAAAACGTATCGAAAAGATTTCTCGTAGGTGAGTGAGGAAAGCTCTCTCAAGAGAGAGGTACTCCAGACCTTGCAGAAATAAGTATTTTACGACCTGCAATTTCGCAGCCCGAGTGTGCAAGCTGAGATCTGGCTTTGTTTTCATCACCTCTCTGACGGTCCACAGAGGAACCTGGAAGAGAGGGCTGCGGCAGACCAGCCATATATCTTAAATGACATCTCAACACATAGTTTACTTTGTCCATGTGGACAAGGATAACTCACAGCATATCCTCTTAAGTCCATATCCTGCCTTGTGTTGAGGAAAAACTTGTTTGAGGACTCTCTGCGTCATGGTGATACTGACTGACACTAGTCAAGAAATTCGGGGGCAAATGAGGGATGAGTGGTAAACCACACTAGATACATATTATTTCTAATGACACATTAGATATATGAGTAAAACGCTACGCAAAATGCCTCAGAAACAGGAAAAAGACCAGAAGAATGTCGATAATGACAATGTATTTTACAGCATCAGATCAGTATGAAATTATAAGGAAGTATTGGAACCACAGCTGTTGGTCAATTGTGTAAAAGACTTTGCAGGAGACTGGGGCTTAAGATTAGGCCTCAAACTGTACAGTGTCAAAATTGTACACTTATCAAACCGTGGAAGATCATCAATGATACTTATTTGACAAAATCTAAGCAAATTCCTCAATATAACAAAATGCGTCCATGTATGTGGAGGGCAGATGTATAGTTTCTTGCTGCCGGCAGAGATGTTTATGATTATTCATGACCCTCTCAGGTTTCCCTTTGAAGCTGAATAAGAGCTTTCCCTATGTTCGAGTGTGTGTGTGTGTGCTTGCGTGTCTGTGTGTGTGTGTTCACATTTTGAGCTACATATAGCTCAATATTTATTGTGAGTTTCTACAGTTTTAATATGTATTTTGTTTACCCAATTCAGTCAGACACTAGTTTTCAAGACTGAAGTGTCCAGGTTTGTTGAATTACTGAACTTTGAATTACAATTTTGGATGCAGTCATGAAAAAATTAAGATAAAGGTCAAATGACTATTGTTGTGCTTTTTTTTGGTTTGTTTGTTTCGTGAATAGCACACTCATTGCTGTTGCACAGCAGCTGCAAGCCACTAGTGATGGTCCTCTGTCATTCTGTAGCTGAAGAACCGTTCATGGTGTTTTCCTGTCCAGCCGTGAAAGAGGAAATTTACAGCAGGTGGTTCAACCTGGACCACTCAGTGAAATACAAATTACATTAACAGGACCATCATGCGTGGTGGCTGTTGTCACACAGGTTTTAGGATTCAGAATTCCAGTATGCTGGTAAAATGGGTCAAATAACCGGTTTAAAGAGCCCATTTTTTTCCCTGTTTTTTGTTTTTTTTGCCATTATGAGGAGCCCGATACAGTAAAGTGTGAAGACAGCAATATGGCAGATAAACCTCAGAGGTATCAAGAAAGACGTGTCTCCTGAGATGTTTAAAAAGCAAAAATCCGAAACTGGGCTCTTATTCACAACTACTGAGTGAGGAGTGATCGTGGTCACAACAGTATCCAAGAGCTGGGTCAGCGTCTGACAACCAAGTGAAATTAATTATCAAAAATAGACTGTTTCCAGTTTCAATTCTTGTTAGTCTGTCTTTTATTGTCAAGAGGTAAAACACACATAAACACGGTTATTGCAATGCACTCGGCTCCAAACCCCACCACCACAAACACACACACACAGACACAAAAACACACGTACACACACACACACACACAGCTCCCTCCTTGGCATTTGCTTGTTGCCTGTATAAAGATCTATAAATATGGAAAGTGTGATGAATGACAATGTCATTAGCTCAGAGTATAACAAACACCCAGCCTAATGGCCAACAAGTATCTCTCTCCATCACTTCACCTATTTTATACAGATTTCTAGGAATTTCAGCTTAGCTGGTACGCCAAATTCGACTTGGGTATATCTCCACATAATGTCGTATGGCATATTGTTAGCAAAGTTTGGAAAAATTGCAAATACAAACCAATGTTTTCCAGTTGTTGGGTGATATGATGTTGGAATTCTCACTAAGGCACAGACTGACACCTCAAGAAGAGGTCCAAGTAAGGCTGGAGTGAATTGCACACACACTAATGCCTTCTGTGAGCGTGAAATAAAAATCAGGAGGCTGTCAGTGTAAGGACTGTTTAGGCTGACGGGCCTTTCCACTGACAGTTTCCATGCAATATTAATCTTTTGGGAAGTCTTTCTCTAGACTTTGCTGATTGCAATCATTTTACAAGCAAATATGGTCAACTCAAAGCATAGTGACAGCTGGCTACCATTACAGTGGCTTTTGACTGAGTAACATGTCATGGGATGCCGTGAGGTTTGACAAAAGAACAGTTGATGGTGACTTTGGTGCAGTTTTTTTTTCATCAGATGCAAAACGTCACAATTCAGCGCAGACCTTCCACTTTGTATTTCCAGTTGGTAGGTGTTTGTATAAACATTGTGGAGAACATTGTTCTGTGTTGGACGGTTGACCCAAAATAGATAACTACCTCATGTGCCGACCCCCAGAGGGTGGCCAGGCTCATTTGTAGGTGTAAGTCACATGCACACGTTTGACAGTATTAGCATTTTTTTGTGCCTCTTCTTGCGACAAGTGAGTGTTAAAAGTTACATTCCAACCTGGCTGTTTATATTAAAAAAGTTACTATGTAGTAAATTGTAACTATCATCAGCAAGTTTTATGCGTTCAAATCTTTAGATATGGTATGGTACATTATATTTTTCAAAGCCCCTTTTTTTTTTTTTGGTTATTGTTCTCCAGTTATAAAGACATGACATAATACTCTCTAAAGATCAATGAAAATCGAGTCATTCGATGTGGCCCCCAAAACACATAAAGGATGGAATGATCCCCTTGTCTGCGGAGAAGTCCATATGACACCTGGCCGAGGGAGAGGTTGTGACGGCACACCTGTATTGGCGATTTAACTGTTGCTGTTTCCCCTCAGGGCCCAAAAAACTGCTGTCACCTTTAAAGTGAAACCACACTTACAGATCTCATTAAATTAACAAGGTATATTCCTGAGGTGACTGAGATGCTCCAGTAAATTGCAGAGACGTAACAACTGCCGTGTAATTTTCGGCGTTTAGCAACAACAGAGTAGCACTTTAGTACAAGATATGATGGAGATTTACTTTGGCACAATCAATTCAATGTTAGCATTGTGGGACGTATTTCACAAGACAAGCAAGAAAAACAGTTATATTTATAACCTTTTTAACTGTTTTTGTCTTATATTTCCAAAACATATTTCAGTCCCTTTTTTTTCCTCAACCAGAATGATGTAAAAGGCTCTAACAGAAAATGCTAGAAAAATAGTGTTTTTAAAATCTAAAAGTAAGTTTATCAAACTTCTACTTAGTGTGTGATGATTAAAATCCCTGATAATTGATGTAAGTTGTATATAATTAACAAATGAGCAAGAAGCCATTGTCTGTCATTTGCAGGCTTTTCTTACTGTGTGCAAACATGATCAACTATTTAAGCAGCAAAAAAGTAAAGCAGCAAAAACAGTTCAGCCACAGGTTCTAGATTTCACCGTGAATGGAGGAATGCAAATAACGGTGTGCGAAGATCAGAGAATGGAGATTTTGAATTTGCTGTGCAAGGCCATTATCTCTTGATCTTAGTTGGATTTAAAATATCTATTTATAAAGCTGTACATGTATTATGATGTGACTGATGCATTAACCCGTTCATCCCACTGCCCCCCAGTGCGGACAGTCTGAGTGCTGAGTTCCTCCAAGATTGGAGAAAACTCCTGGAGAACAGGGTGCATTCAAACAGTTAAATAAGCTATATTTTTGACTGGAACAAAATCATTTGTTTTACTTATTGTGATCAAAACCTCAATTTTGATGAAAGGAACAGAAATTCCAAAAATGTCAATGCAATTTTGGCTCACATCAGGTGTTAACAGATTGACAGATCGGTGCTGTAAATTTTTGCGACTACTTTCATGTTTTGTTGGTTCGGCAGTCGCCCTCCCTGCCTCCACTGCATTCACAGTTTTAAGAGAACTGTGGCCTTCTGATGGAAAAACATTTGCACTTTTAGCTTAAATCACGCACTTAAAATCTTTGCATTTCTGGTTGAATGAATATCCTTTAACAACTTCCAATAATAATACCTTTAACTTGTGCTTTCTGCACCAGAGGTGCAAACTGGTAGGGCAAAACGTTAGCACGTACTTCACCTTTAGTTCAACCGCGATTTAGATGTCGAAACAGTTATCATGAAAGATCTTAACCTGTAATTTTCAGGGAGAAAGAATATCAATCTCTTGGAGGAATCTCAGCAGAGATTCCATGTTTGGGAAACATGAGGACCTTGTAATTCATGGGTCAAATTTTAAGACCTGGCTTCGCTTATCTCTTGGGTCACTAGACCTGCAGTTTGCCACAGGTCAATGCAAATAATAAGGTACGAACATCTGGTGTAAAGTGAACCAGCTGAAGTGTTCTGTCTGGGATCAGCAGAGATCAAAAAGGTCAAAGTTCAGGCTAAGGGTTAGGTTTGTGTTTATGGAGAAAAACTGGATCTAGAAATCATTGCAGGTGAGGTGGTGAAACCATGTGGCAGAGGATCAAGAAGAACAGAAAGGGAAAACTCGGAAATATGACATCACCACCGAGTTACTTTCTGCAGTAATTCTCCTCGACATTTCTATTACAACCAAAATTAGTGAAGGGCTATCCCAGCTAACATTGGGTGACGTGATACCTGCAAGAATTCTTAATATAAATTAATAGTATTCTTTTGTCCCTGGATATTTTTCCAATGTGGATCGATTTCATCTCTCACCGTACGAAACCAAGCCCAAAAACAGTCAGATTCAATTCTTAATCCATGATGTCCAACATAAGACTGGCAAGACAGTCTGTGCTTGACTGTTAAGGATTTGTCCTTGACAGGTGCTTCTTCAAAGTTATTTTTGCCTGTTTGTGCGTGTTTATCTATATCTGTGCCAGTGTGCGTGTGTGTTCATCAGTGTGTGTGTGTGTGTGTGTGTATTTGTTCACTGCATCTGCTTCGCAAAATGACAACTAAATGTGCAGACATGCCTGCACATTCCACTTCAAATGCCTGTTTGACTCTCAGTTTAGACAAACAGTAGCTGATAAATCACCAATTACCCCAGATGTTATTACAGCTAGAATAACAATGTTGTGGTCTTAATCTGTAGATTTAGCGTGGAATTATTGTTTTGAGTATCTCCACCCTAACCGCTGTTAATGTCTAAGTATACATTTGAATCCATATCATGTCACATTCGAAGTTTCGCTTTCACTCATTTTCCACGTGGCCTTGTTAAGTCGACTTCTACTTGTCCTGACATGAAACCGATCTTTTGCCATCAACGAATATTTGATCTTTTGAAACATAGAAATGCACATTAAGGACTAAAAAGCCTTAGGAAATAAGAAATCAAGTATTGGAATTTGCCACCATAGGCTTAGTCAACCTATGGTTTTACTAGATAAACAAAAATCCAACTTGATCTCAGGATGACTAAAATACTGAGGAATTTCACTTTAACCTAATAAAATGTGTTTTACACAAGTCTGTGAATAATATGCTTGTATGGACAAGTGCATATGTTGGTGTGTTTTAGACACAAATGAAATTTAAACACATAGCTTTGCTTCACTGATTAAAAAACAAAATCTGGATTATGTCTTTCTAGGAATGCTAGAATTGATCAAGTGGAAATTCATAAAAGTACATAGTTAAAAAGGTGCTATTTCTTATTCTAGTGGGACAAAATCCCAGGCAACTATTGATCTGTGAGGGACTTAACAAGCAGTTTTCTTTGGGTAACCTAACAGGTTTCTTTTGTTGGACACGTTGCCATCATACGCCGTCAATTCTCTCCACTGTATTAAGTGTATCAAACTCCACAGTAAATATTAATTCATCTGCTTTCTCACTGCAGCTCACATAGACACTGAAATATAGCCTCTTTATCTCAGAACCAAAGCTCTGCTCGCACGCTTAACATGGCATGCTGTTAACGGACAGCAAAGAATGGGCTTGGGAGGTCCCATGCAGACAGGTGGTTGACATCAGCTGGAGGAGGGGAGGGAGGGTGGGGAGATTTGAATCCAGGGAGGCAGAGGGTGAAGATGCAGGAACAACGTGGAGACCACACAGGGTGGGAAACGGCTGGGTCAAGTCTTTAACAAGAGGGGTGACTGCGCTAAAACAATCGCTGGAAGGGGAAGTCAGACGCCAATTTGTACACTTTTAAAAATTGTGTGCCATCTAGACCAGGCCTCTTCTAACTGACCCGCGAATCTGTTTTGGCAACATTGCATTAATCGATTAAGCAGAGATCATCATTTTATGTACAATTTTATCTGTGTAGTATAAAGCTTTTAGCGGGTCCAAAGAAGATGCTTCTGAGTCTTCGCTGACTGAAGTTTCGTTTTTGTTTGGACAGTTAATTTAGTTATTATTTAGTTATTTAGTTATGAATCAGCATATCTCTGGTGTACACTGAAAACAATGCCTTGCATTTCTGAGATTTATAGTTCCTTGGTCACACACCAAAGTAAAGTAGTACTTGAACCAAGGTCATAAGGGTACATTTTTGAGTAATTCTAGAAAAAGGGAAACTATCCAGCAGTCTACATCTTACTTATATCCACATAGCACATTTAAGGGCATGATGACCTTCAATTAATGAAACCCCAAATTCTTACCCCAATTCCTTAACCTATGGAATTTCAAGATAAATGCTATCATTTTTATGAATGGAAGTGAATTTGATTGCAAAAGTACAACTTTCCCTGCTCTTGCTGTGCCCCGGGCAAATGCGGAATGGAATTCTATACATCTAAATCTATTCAATAGTTCAAAGGTAAAGGCGGTCTTGCTTTAACAATATATTTCAGTTAATTCTTCAGCTTTCCTCAACAAGATTATCAGTTTCTGAGTTTTTGTTTTATTAAATGATACATTCAAAATATTTAAAGAATACACATTTGAATGTCCTTCTGTGTGACGCAGATGAATGACCAGATTAAATCTGTTGGCCAAACCCTTTCTTTTGCATCAGGCGAGAGCATCGCACAAGTGGGATGGAATTCTTTAGTGTCTGAGTTCGTCTGCGCGTCTGTTTACACCCACGTAGTGTATAATCGCTTGGGTGGCTCAGTAAAGATGGTGTTTCCGCCATCCTCTTAACAATAGAATCAAGTGAAAGTGCCACATGCAAATAAAAATACAAATTTATTTTCATAAAAATGGGGAAAAGGGAGTTTAAAGCAATGAGATGGTATGGAGAGCAAGATAAATGACCAATGAGTCCTTGAAATATCATCCCGTGATCTCGATCTGAAAAATGTGACAGAGATTTACGTCATCAAATCACAGCTGGGTGCTCGCTTTGCTGTCCTGCTCCAGACACTTGGCATCAACGTCAGAACATGTAGATGCTACGATGCATCATGCACTTTGGTACCGCTGGTTTGAGCACCCTTTTGTTTTTTTATCGTTCTTTGCATATAATCGTCCTTCCTTAAAATACCCTTGAAGTTCTTTTCCTTCTCACCCCACTTAACCTTGTTCTTCTTTCCATCACAAGTTCCTTTATTTCTTCAATTCCCAAGATATGAATTATGCCCTACCCCATCCTCCATCACTTGTTACCTCTCCCCATCCCACGATATCTCTTATTCCTCCCTGTCCATCCCTCTGTCATCATCTCTCTCCCGCTCTCTGTGGTTGGACAAACAATCCCACTTCTGACTGCTCTGCTGTGGGATCTTAAATTCCTACCAAGACACAGCCAAGCCAAAGATGAAACACTTGTCAAGAGAAGATTGTTGTGGTCATAAAAACTCCAGGCCTGGAAAACATGTTAATCATTTGGTCCACCTTGCCTTTGAGGCCAGGGGAATCGGCCTCCCATGTCTGCCCGGCCGCTGCAGGGAGCGGCTGGCGATGGGGTTGGGCCCGGTCGTAGGAAGCAAAGCAAAAGAGAAAAATAAGGAGAAGTTGTTTTTTCCTAGTTTTCTGACTGTGGTTCAGCTTCAGTGAGGATCCTTGTGTCTGGGTATTGCTTGATTCCTAAACAGCAGCTGAGAGTTCATTAAAAGGACATCAAACAGCTTTGCAACACTAACATTTATTATTTTATGCCCTTTTCAGAGTAAAAGCAGATTTTTAAAAAAAAACATACGTCGATTTTTATTGTCAAATAATCATAAGATTTTATTGGCTCGCTCTTTTAGCTCTGGCGAGACAACATGAAAAAATAATTTTATTAAAAGGCTAATATTCTAAAATCAGGACAATTCTACAGTGTCTATCTTGGTATGGAAAGTCTATTTTATTTATATGATGTAGAAATCATTAACTGAACTCATTGTATGCTAAATTCTAACTCCTAGTTTTGCTTTTCAAGCAAAAATTTCCATTGGATTTTTAAAATGTCCCTAATATTATGGCCTTTACAGCATGATTAATAATACAGATCAGTGAATATTGATGAATTGATTTGCAGTTGTTCCATGGCGTGCAGCCCATCTGGGATTGGCGGGCCTTTTTCTATCTCATGCTTCAAATAAAATTCTATTTAGTGTGTATTTTTGTGTATATTTAGTGTGGTCTTTTTAGTCTTTTTGTCATCTCACTTCTCACATTCCTCTTTTTATTTCTATTTCTCTGTTGCACTTTACTTTGTTATTGTTTCGTCTGTCATTTGATCCCTTGTTTTTGGCAAACTGTATTTAAGTGCTTAAAATGTTCTATAAACTTAACTATCCACCTTCCATGAAAAATATTAAAATCCTTTTTGCAACAATCTTCCTTCTTCAAAAGCACAAAGTTGAAGAAAATATATGTAGATAGCAGCATTTACTGCCACATTGTTTCTTTCTGCCTCTCATTCCTGTATTTCTAGTGTAATTGCCTCTGAGTCCTGCTCTCAGTTCAAATTCTGTTTATTTTGGACTCATTTTACAAATGCCATGAGGAATGAATCCCTCCATTATAAAAAGTCATTGTTTGACTTACGGTAAGTCCACGTGTCACATCAGGGAAAAAGGCTTGGATTACACTAAAGTTACGTCTCTGCTTTGTCTCAGACGCTTTTTTCTTAAAAATCAAACACATCTCCGGAGCCAATGCTCTGCCAAAATTCCAAGTCAATGAAATTTTGCATAGCTTGAGAAGTGTGACAATACAAGCATGTGTCAAAAAGAGAGACAGTGCCGCAGAAATGCTGCATCAAACGGTAAAGCCAACTGAAACTCACACAACGGTGCAAAAGATCTATCTGATCTGATGTATAGTCAAGCGCACAATGGCTCAATATACATTGAATTTGTGGATGTTTTCATCCACCTAAACTGAATTTGATGACTGTTTTCCATCTATGAATGATGACTTGACAAGGATGTTTCTTCATCACCTTCTATTAATGTACCATTACTGTATTTCCAATAAACAGTTCCAAGAGAAATGCCGTCCATCAGGGAAACAAATGTATTTCCTAATCATTTAGTCTATCTTTATAGACATTAACGTCCACCTTCTGAAACAGTAGCCAGTTATTTGTAACCTGCAACCAACTGATCTAATAAACATATGCACACATGGCAACACACTCACACACTCTCACACACACACACACACACACACACACACACACACACACACAATAACACCTGCACACTTGCAGTTTAAGTTTGAGATGGCCTCGAAGCCAGACAAGGGATTAGATCTCCAGCGAGCGGCTCTGTGGGTAGGATCAAAAATGATTTTGTGATTTTCCGCAATGCAAATAAAACAAAAAACGTACAGTTGTTGAGAGCCAAAGGAGAAGTGCGCTATTCACTCAGGTTTGTTTGTGTATGCACATTCACGTTGTTTTACACAGAGCTGAAATCTACCATATGTTGGAAAGAAAAAAAAAGGCACATATCTCGGAAATCTTCAGCGGTTTTTCAACATCAGAGCGAAGGCAAACATTAGGTTGGATTCCAGGAGCACAAAGGGAAAGCCGGGTGAAATTAGAGACAGACAGAAGGATTGAAACATCAGCACAAAGAAACAAGATCATGCCAATGCTTATTTGTTTTATTTTCCACAGCTCGGTTCCTTGATTCTATATTTTTAACGTTTCCTGAATAGAATAAAATCTTTTTTTGCATTCTCACCAACTATTAAGAGAAACATATTCTGAAAAAAAGTTCCTCAATGCCTTAACTGCATATAACATACTTATGTTAATCGAACAAGAAATACATTTTTTAAACATTGTTTGATACATGTCTTAACTGCATTTTAAAGTTAAATATTCATTATACGTTATGAATTCATTCAATAGGTTTTGTTAGTGGAGAGTTTCAGAGCAAACAGCCATCAGTCAGTGGGACAGTTTTAGCAAAGAAAAGACAGCGGTTGATCTCCGCAAGTCCTTATTGTTGTTTCTCCCATTTCTGATGTTACTAAAAATCTTTACATTTTACATAATTCTCTTCTTTTTTGTTATTGCTCTATAATTGAGCCTGTTTCACTGCAAGAGACTAGTGTGGCAGTTTCTCTTTTTTCCCTGACGTGGAGACAGGCTGAACAATTAAAGCAGTCCATAAACATTTGTTTTGGATTATTAACTGAACTGCAACAGTTGTGCAACTTAGACAGCAGATGCGTTAACTCAACCACTATTACCCGATAACAACTCAGCTACAATTCTTCCAAAATTTGATATTCTTAATCCTTTCAGTAAAAGGATGATATCCATGTTAAGCCACTGCACCATGGGAGCCAAACATAACCATGGCACGATTTAAAATTCCTCTGTGAATGCTCTTGTTTTTGAAAATCAGGAATCTTCCATCTGATTCATAAAGCTAATGAACCTATTCTACATTTCCATCACACGGGGCCCTTTTAAGTATTTCAAAGATTAGCCAGACCACGACAACCCCTCCAAGAGCATTGAGACTGCGTAATGTAATTGTGCTTTAACAGACGCAGCATTACATCATTTTGCGTGACAAAATCTCAATTCATGGCAGTATCTCAGCTGTTGGATTACTTTCACATGGCGGCTTTTTCAAAGTATGACATACAGATTTTCTTTATTTACATAAGAAGCTTCCATTACAATTGGATCTGTACAAATGTGACTATACGAGAAATTGAGTCATCATAACCGCATTCAAAATGATGCAAAGTCTAAATTTGGACTAATGTTTTTTTTTGTTTTTGGAGGTTTTTTTTTTTTTTTTTGGAAGAGCGTTTATCAGGAGATTATTTTTCAAACCGTCATCTTAAAATTCAGGATATTAAGCCTTTACCGAGAGGCCAATGCAATACTCTCTAACTTAAGATCAGATTAATATTAATCTTTAAATAAACTTTTGAGAGAGAGCATGTTGACCTGGCAGTCATCCCCCTCGAAAATTACTTCCAGTGGATGACAGAAAGAGGTAGATACACTATGTACACTTGATGAGAGAAACAGTAAAAATGTTGACTTTCCCCTGTTTATCTTTGCATCTCCCTTCCTCTATCACTTCACTCTCGTCCTCTCTGTCTCCACCAGTGTCAGTTTCTCTTCCTCACCTTTTCATAATGTGATAGCATTGTCAGCACACCAAAAGTAAAGTGTGTGCGTGTTTTGATAGGAGTGCTGACGGGGTGCTTCTACACATCTTTTAACACGGACTTGTAACTAATGACTTATGTATCCCTCAAACCAGACAAACCGTTTAACCAAACTCAGTGATGGCAGACAACATTCTCCCAAACGTCTTTTGTTTTGGCTCACCTGCTTTCTCCTCATTGTACTGCTGTCATCACATTGCGGCCACATGTGCTCAGCAGAGGCTGATCAACAGAGCATCTCATGAATTGCTTGCCTGAATGAGACCACTGTTACTGGCTACTACTATCGTCACCAATAAAAGTATTCCCTGCGTGCACCGTTTTTGGTCATGTAATTAGTTTCTGTCAGTGTGATTTTTTTTTTTTCTCAATGTTCTTTCAATGGCTGATTTATGTCATGTTCCCACATACTTTCACCATGTTGGGTAATCGCGTTGAACTAAGTGGTACCTTGAAAATTCATGCTGTCACAACATTTGAATAATACAGTATTCAAAAGAAGTGGGTACTGATTTAAAGTCAAATATGGCACAAATATGGCAATTTATTCTCATGGCTCTCTCGCTCATGGGAATTCAGTAATTTAACCATTCAAATAAACCCCACTTGTCTCTATTAATGATATACATTGAGTGTGTAAATATATTAAACAGATTGATTTGGGGGGTCGTTTGGATGTTGTTTTTTGTTTTGTTTTGGCTGCATTTCCTCACATGCGTTTGTCATTATTTGGCTGACAAATGACAGCAGGACGGCCCGGTACTAACTGGCATCTTCTCAAAGTATGTTTGTGGTCATTTCTGCCTGGATACAAAACAGGAAACCGGCTCCCTGTCTTGGGCATTTCAAATTGCAATCTGACTTCCTGTTTTATCAGCTTTGTATGGATTGTCACTCGCTCACAGTTTGATATCAGACATATGAGACGGAATAGTTGAGTTTATTTGGCATCTTGGTGACAAACTCAGCTTCTAAATTAACCGAGTTTATGGTGCGGCTGGGACAACCGTGAAGAAAACAAACCGCTTCAGAAACATGTCAGAGAAAACGACCAGAGGTTTTCACAACAATCTAGTACACAGATGCACAGCAGCGTTTGCATGTTTGTTATTGTTTGTAACTGTATACTTTTCATTCAAGGGATGTAGGGCTAGCCAGACAGATTCTGATCAACGGCTGGAGCAATCCTCTAAGTCAGAGGTTCTTTCTAAATCACTCTGACCTCCGCGCTCCTGTGCAGCAACGCTTATGCTGGCTCCACAGGATTAAACACAAGCCACATATTTTTAACATTAGGATCCTCTCTGCTCACCCTTGGCCATGTAAATAGTGAGGTGCCCATCAGCCTGGATCACTCAACTTCCTGCCTGCTTGCAAGAGTTCATATCTGTGGGAAAGTGTGGTTATGTTTGTGATTTTGAGTATTGAATCCAAACCGTATCACTAGTGGTCAATTACCTTCAGTCATTAAAGTTATCCACCATTTATAGCCCAGAAATACTTGATGGTTTATGCAGAAGCCAAGCTAAAACCAACTTCCACGGTGACTGAGCACTAAGGTTATTTCACCATGTGCGAGCAAAAGAACTAAAGTAGAAGTCACATAATTACTTTTTTTAGTTAGGCAAAAGTGCCTGAGTATTTTTCAGCAAACACTTTTGCTGTATTTTTTATTGTATTACAAGACATAAAAATTGATCATGTTGAAATTACCTCCATTTCAGTTGGGATGCATTTTAAAGTAATCACCAGTCATGCATCTGTAAAAAAAAAAAAAAATTTTGTAATGTACCAATTATCTACATAAGGTACTGCAAAGAAGCATGAATAGGATATCTGTGTTATACCACAATGTGCAGCATACAGGTATTTTTTCAATTTCCCATCTATATTGTTAAAACAAGTACAGGAAAACTTGACTGAAATCTCAAGAAAATGGGGACTGTCTAAAAACAATTGCTAAAAAAGATCTTTCTCATGCAGCTTTCTGTTTTTGAGTTGCGTCACTGTCAGTTAGATACCTCTCAGCTGTAGCGGGGCGACATCCAAGCGATCTATGAGGGCAACACTGACCTCTTTTGGTTATGAATTGCAGAGGTGGAGGGTCATGAATGAGGTCCAGGTACCAACACAAATTACATTTAAAATTTATTCAGTGTATTATTAACCACATTGTTCCTTGTTACAATCACTATGAATAAGCAATTACATGTCATTTTTAACATCGAAGCCCCCTAGCACTGCGCCAGCAAAATGGATTTTCCACACCACTTGAAAGTACTAACAGTCCGGTTTTAACTCACCTCGGTGACCCACAGAGTGTTTGTGAGGGACTGTGTGTGTGTGTGTGTGTGTGTGTGTGTGTGTGTGTGTGTGTGTGTGTGTGTGTGTGTGTGTGTTCATAAAGATCACACCATCCAAGCATGCAAACTATTCATAAATACAAGCTTACATTTCTATAGGTGTACATGTGGCATGTATCTATGAGAAGGACACTTTTTTCATGTGTGACAGTGTTTTATGAGTCACACATGTGCTCACATCTTCTTGTAATGATGCATGTTGGTGTGCTGTGCTTCCAATGTGTATATGTAACATCTAATGAGGTGTGAGATGCCTAACATTCCAATGTATGGCAAGTCTAAGCTTTCAGAGTTAAACATGGTGAGTGTGTGTGTGTACTCAGCTTGAGATAAGTTCAGACAATGGTAAATTGTGTATGTCTGTGAAAGGAATGGTGGATGAAGGAAGAGATCACAGAGTTCACATTACTTTCAGAATGATCCTATCTAGGTCCCTTTACACATTTGATAGAAGACAGAAGTATTTATTTTTCCAGGGTGCTAACGTCCAGATTTTATTGTCATTATTAAGTAGACTTGTCCATGTTTTAAAGGTTTATCAAAACAAATTCTTTTAATACCACAATTTGGACTATCAAGTTAAGTAAATGCAAAATTAATATATCAGTGGTATCTTTGTTTCTTATCCAAATTGCTCAATTTACTTGGAATTTAATGAAAAATGTGACTTGGAACTATCTTGTGACTTATTTCATATCCTAACTGAATGAGGTTATCAGAGATACATTCTTATAGCACGATTAATTAATTTTTCCATACAATAGTAATGGGTCAAACACATAGATTTAGCATACACGTAACTAACTTATTTTACATACATCTCCGGGAGACTTTTGTCCTGTTAAATAGTTCACAGGCAGTTTGTGTGTTTTCGGCTTCAGCACATCCTTTTCCTGTTTCAAACAGTAAGGGAATACTCAAAATATTTTCTTTGATGACTATAACTGCTGGGTGTGGTTACAGGTGCGAAAAGTCAATTTCTGACTCTTTTAGTCTCGGGACAGATAATTTTCCATTAGAATTTTTTTGTTTGTTTTTGTAAAAGTTAAAAATAAAATCCTAAATCTATTTATCAGAGATGAGCATTTAAAGAGAATGTATGTGTCTGTCTATGTTTCAGAGCTGCGGTTCAAGGGTCCAGATGGCAGGCATGAGGGGCCCGGCCTGCATTGGAGTCTGGCTCTAGAGTCCACAGGGGCTCCCACTTTAACTGGACACATTCCACAGGTACACATAAACACTCACCACAGCAACACTCATAACAAATCACATTCAAGATGTTCCCCGAGTAGTGAAAATGAGCATACCATTTGTCCCTTCATGAGAAGGCAAAACCAACTGTGAACACTTGTGTTGACTTTCGTGCGCCGCCATAAGGAAGACCAAAGATGTATTCAATAATGCAAAAAGGCCATCATCAGACTATGACCGCCGACGCTCAGAAAGAATTATGACTCAGGTGGGCATCAGTCATGTGCTGCGAAAAGCTGAAAATTTCAGGTGTATTTTTCTACTTAATGATTATTCGGGATAAATCAGCAACTCAGGCATACCTGAGTAAGGCTTGTCGTTAAGACAAAGTTTTCCAAGAAACAAAGTTTGACTTGATGATTGGGGTTATAATTTAGATTGTTACTGGCAAAAAAAAAATCTTACTTTTTTTACCAGTTTTACTGGGTTTGGAATCCCTGGATGGATTTTAGATACACCTATCAAGAGAATGGAGGTCGACCTTTGTATTGATTGATTGATTGATTTTCTGATCAAGACTAGTACTTAGCTTCCTATTCTTTTCTCTCTGGCCCAATTGGACACTGGATATCTGCAACAATGCCTCCATGCTGATTACACGTTAAAATCCTATGCTCCCAATGTGCTGCCCATTAAGTTGAAGGCATTATTCACACTACATTTTTAGCAGGAATATCAGCTATCTTTGGTGCTTCAGCTTGACCATACATTAGATGCCCCTTCCTGCTTTACCTGTGAAATTTATGCCTGACTCCACCAAACAGACACACCGACAAAACTACCAGACAAATCATCAAAAATAGACTTGAAATAATTCGCTCCAAAGTTACAAAAAAGTTTCCGAAAAGCTAATCAGGACTACCATGATAGATATATAGACATTTTTGATGCTGCTACCCCATGTGCCCCCAAATTGCCCCTCGGGGACAAATAAAGTTTTTTCTGATTCTGATATTCTTATTTTATCAACTGTTTGCATGCCAGTCCAATAACTTTGTTTATATACAATCGATGCAAAGGTGGGTCTTTAGGGGGAGATTGTGAGGAGGACCAGAACACACACACTCATAGATTTGGAATTATGAGGACAACAATGAGTTAAAGGGTAAAACTTAATGAACATATTTTGTGTTATATTGTCAGAATACCTCAATAAGATGAATTAAGACCAAGACAAAAAGTCAGCCAGGAAACCTCAGACAGAACAATGGTCGCAAACTAAGTCCGACACTCAGTGATGATGCGATACAAAGAGTAAAAATTACTGAAATTATCAAGCCACGCTATAAATCCACACGTTAACAACTTACAAAGTTGTAAATTATTTCCATGAGCTACTGCAATAGCAATCAGAAGTAAACGATAGCTGTTTCATTGTCAAGGCATCACTACTTTCTTGTAACCGCCATTATGAAGAGCTCTCAATGCATGATACATTTTGCAAATGTGATAATGAATAACAGGCTCTCCATAAATTGTTAAAGGACCATTTATACACCTCATATATATTAAGAATGGACTATAATCTGAAGCTGGATAAAACCAATCCAGACCAGCTGTTCTGGAACCAACAATCTTGGAACCCGTCAACTCTGGCCATCCTTCTGGGAGCAATTGCCCAAATTTCAGAGCCGCCACTGAAGCCAGCATACATTTGCATCAAGATTCTAACATTTATTGTTTACAGTCCAATTAGCAACATGAGAGGCAAGGGTTGAGCTGGAGTTGAAGGATGTCTAAACCGACTGTCTGCTCTCCACTGTGTTTACTTCACTTGTGAGAAATTTTTCCAAATCAGTGTTATTCAACTCAATACTCAGTCTTAGACTCGGAGGGGACCTGCTTTCTGAGAGAGCTCCTCTGACATGTTTGTTTCCATCTTAGGACACGGAGCTGTGGCGTACTTCAACCTCTTGTGGCTAAAATAGGTTTTACAACAGTAATATATTCTTGTCTAACATGTTTCAGCCAAATTTATCGTCCCCATAGTTTTGAACCCTGGTGTCTAGACCGCAAAAATAGGAAAAGTAAAGTAAAAAATGACTATATGGATCGGTGGTTACTTTTTCTTTTCACTTTTTATGTCAATTTAACTCAAACATTTGGACAAATACTTATCACAGATGCTGGAATATATAAATACCAAAGTACCAAAATGTCAGCTGGGTAAATAAATTGTAATGTGTGAAGTGGACAATTTTCCTCTTTTAATATTGAGGTAGAGTCTCTAACTCACCTGCACATGATCTGCTGGATGTGCAAAGGTCTTTTTTTTTTACATTTTTCAAACGAAGAGTCAAAAATAGAAAGTGATCCAAATCAAGTAAAATTAACAGTGACATGACAGGGGTTAATCCTCAAATTTTGGCAGGGTGGATTATGCTTTAAAAAGGAGCTTGTTAAAATAAATGCAAAAACTGTCCGTTCAATTTCCTCTCGGTATGACTAACATCACTCTAATACAGGTTTCCATGTGTTGTTGCAGGACGTGTGCCCATGAGGTCGTCAGCACTGGTCCTGGTCCTCCTGATCGGCATCCAGGCTGTACTGAACGTGGGAGGTGGATTGGCCCGGAGTGCCGGGGCAGCCAGCCACAAAGTAGGACAGCGGAGGATAGCCAATCACAAAGCAGGACGATCCCAAACAACAGCGGAGGACCCGCTTTCCGAACACCATCCCTCACAGGAACATCACAGGACCAGCCAACACAGGACCAAGAGGCCTCATTGGGCTGCTTCGCACACACAGAGTACGAGCCCCATCATAGAGCGCTCGACTTCGGATTCCACTTCTGACCCTTCCATCCCAGTGGTGGACCCCAAGCTTTTCTCCAAGAGACGCTACCGCTCCTCGCCCCGGGTGGTCTTCAGTGAGGTGCCTCCATCACATGATGCCCTGGATGGTGAGATTTATGAAACCGAAGGGTTGAGGGGTTTGAGGGTGAGACGCAAGGCAGGACAACAAACCATGCACCGAGGAGAGTATTCTGTGTGCGACAGCATAAATACCTGGGTGGGTAACTTGACACAGGCAACAGACATAGCTGGGAACAACGTTACAGTGCTTCCTAATGTTACAATCAACAACGTGGTGAAGAAGCAGTTCTTCTATGAGACAACCTGCAGATCACCGACGCACAGAGGTTCCGGGACTGCAAACGGGGGAAAACAGGGGGGAAGGGCTGGCAAACAGGGCTCAAGATCAGGCACATCGGGCTGTCTCGGCATCGACAGTCGCCACTGGAACTCCTACTGCACCAACACACACATATTCGTAAGTGCCCTCACCATCCATCAACAACGGACAGCGTGGCGTTTCATCCGCATCAACGCTGCATGTGTATGTGTTCTCAGCCGCAAATCTTGGGCGGGGCGACTGGGACACTGACTGAAGAGGAAAACTCCTCACCACCAAACTCTGACCGAACCACATACATCTTTCATAAACACCCGCTGCAGCTTGAATGCCAATACTGTAATCCTCTTCCCCATCTATACATCTCTACTGATCATAGCATTCAGTCCACACAAACACACACACGTACAGATACACACAGACACACAGCTTCATCTTTCCAACCCCTTGGCCCCTGAGCCTACCTCAATCCGAGAAGTCCCGGTCGTTTTAAGTTATAAGGACTGCATGTCATATTTATGGTTTATACAGTCAAATGTTAAATATATACATTATTGTATATATATGAGAAGAACCCAAGCTTTTAATGTTGTTGTGTTGTTCATACTGTTATTTATTAAACACCTCAGTACTTACCTTGTTTGCTGTGTTCGTGTAAGATGAAGTGTTTTGATATTCACATTTTAGCCTCAAAGTTGCACCCATCCATATTTCTTCACATGGAACAGTTCATAAAAGGACTTTGTTAAATGTGAACTGAGTCGATTCTATCCCGTGGCGATGTATCATTTAACCTCTCCACTTTGGTGAATTTAGCTTCTTTTAGCAACTTTGGTGTGACCAAAATCATGCTTATTTTGGTCAAACATTTAACAACTCCACATGTACAATTTAAGCATCGCACTATGTTTTATTAAGTTACCTCTCATGGAAGCGACCTCTTCGGTTCTGAAGAACTAGAATGCACTTCAGCAGATCATAATTTGTGCTAATGTGAGTTTCTGCAGTATTTTTTTCCAAAATTCTTTTGCTACTATCAGTTACTGTTAACATTACAGGAGGCTCATGTCGCGGTCAGCATTGCTGTTAGAATAATCTAGGATCTATGACAGATGCCAGTGGCAGAGTCAGGCTGACTTTGGAAGTACCCAGGAGAGACAAACAGACCCTTCTGTATTTTACATGGAGGTTTTGGTATGAAATCAATCGAGAACATTTTGAAGTTATTCCAACCAAATCAGAGCTTCATAATTAATTTTTAACTTGATCAGCCCCAAAACTCTGTGGTAAATATCACTGGCCAAATGAAATATAACAAGTATGTTGCATGAGAACATTAAGCCCAGAAATGGAGACCAAGCTGATGCAGCTGGAGGTCAATTTTAAATACTGCACATTCTGGGTCAACCAGAGAATGACCGTCAGTCAAAGAAACATGGGAAGATAATAAGTGTCTTTCATTATTACAAACAACGAGGGTTATTGAAAGTTTCAGAAACTTAATTTTGGTTTCTCATAGATGACGCCTCTAGTTTTAAAACTGTGCTGTTTATCGAAATAGAATACTTTTTAAAAGCGTTTTGCTTATCTATTGACCATCAAAAACATATATTGACAATTGCCCCGTTCACAAAAAACATAGTAATGTAAATCCTACAAAAAGTCAAATGTAATTTTGAGTTGTTAATGTCATTATAGCAGTAGGATAAAAAAAAAAGTCAAGTAGGAAAACAGCTTGCTCAAAAATAGTAATGATAGATCAGGGGCTACTTGGTTGATCTGTTTAGCAATTCCAAATTAAAGTATTTGCTTGATCAACTAATTACAAGAATCACTGAATGACTTTTCACAGGGTCAGACAAAGCCTATAATCAAAGCTTTGCAAAGGAGATGGCCTTTAATCCAGACGTGAGAATTAAGCTAGAGCAGTTGTCTCATTTCATCACATTAGGTGACCACTCTTATGCATTCAGCTTCACTATTACTTCTGCTTCGTAGATCAAACACCAAATTATTCAGCTCTGAATGTGTTGCCAGAAAACCTAATTGTAGTAAGGTTGTCTGATCAAAGGAAGAAGAGGACAACCTCAAAAACCTTGTACTTGGACAGGAAACACAGAACAGTGTTGCTTTTTGCCAAATGCGTCCACCTTTTCACATTATATTGTTGGCGCAGACACAAAGTAAGGTTGTTTTTTTCTCAATTGCTTTGACCTACTACTGTAGACAGCAAACATAAAACTCTTAACTAAATTGCTCAAAAATGCTTTCAGAGAACAACACTAGTGCATGTTTCATAAATCACTGTAGTACCTCCCAGTGAAGGGCATATCTATCCACTTTGTAAAAAAATGTGGTTCACTTGGTAATATTCCAATTTGACAGGGGTGCAAAATCTGAAATGCTGAAGAACATTTACCTGATTTTGATCTATGTGACTGAATGGTAGCATATCAAATAGGGAAAATGATACAGATCAAACAGCACAATAATGTGTAGCGCACATAACTGGACCCAGGTCCCATAGATCACTATCAGATTAGATTCTAAATTCAACTATGTTACCAAAGTGGATTTAAAATTATCTATTCATATGTTTTTTTTTCTATTTTCATGAACAAAAATTGCCTTTGGTGAAAGTAAACAGTCAAATGAAAATAAGGTCCTGTATACACTGAGAATTTTTTTTTTTAAATACAAAGAAACATTTTATTAAAATACATAAAGAATATTTGTTCTTGGACCTTAAATATCAATGAAAATTACAAAATAATTCATAAAAAATGAACTGTTATATGAGTCTCATCCACATATACAAATAAAAATGTTCAAATCTATCAAGTATGAGAGATATCTGAATGTCTTATCAAAAAATCTTACAGGTCCAACTCACATTATGTCTGTGAGGAACGGCGCAGGGTTGGACACTATTGCTGAAAAAAAGAAAAAAAGGCAAAAATCAAGCAAGAATAGGATATACAATAATCAAATTATCTGTGTTCTAATGAAGGTTAAGACATTTTTCATCATATATACAAATGAGTTTCAGGGAACTGATGTGTGTGTCTCACCTTGGTTTTCTGATTCTGGACAGGCAGGTAAAGTTTAAACTCAGCTGGCAGTTCATCTTCAGAATACAATCGGTCTGAAAAATACACCCTCCTTATACGACAGTTGGCATGAATCTAAAAGGAAAACAGATCGAGGATCAGAAGGTTACTAACATTCTTCAACGTGTAGATTCTAGCTACCTTGGTACTGGGTTTCCTTTTGCATGCTCTCAGACAAGTAATCAACTAGCCTCAGTTATTAAGATAAGGTATTGAGCTAGTTTTTGTGTTTCCAGTTTTGATAGCTTCTCTTGCTCATATCTATTTTACCTCTTGAGAAAGGCGTCTACCAAATACATTTCTGAAAATACAGAATCTGTCATTGTCAGTCTACTAACCTGAACACGCAGTGTCTCAACATAATTGGTTCCGTAGGCACGCCTTGTGAAGTCCGATAGGTTAAACTGAATTTGATTCCAGCCGTCATCCAGCCTCATAGGCATAGTGCAGATAAATGGCTTCACTCTCGTTGTGCTCTGGTAGTTACTTGCCCGAAATCGCCGGCGAACATTTTTATCATCTAACACCTAATGGGTGCAAAAAATAGCTTGAGACTGAAAAAGCACAGGTCATAGCTAAAGCAAACTGATCCCCTCCAGGAATGGCAGATCCTTGTATATTTACCTGAACTTCAAATGTGAAATATTTCTTTAAGTTCTTGATAATCATCACCAGGAAAGGAAGCTTGATGCCCAATGTCTTCTTTGGGTCTGCAGGACAGGTTATGTAGGTAGTACTGTGAAGAACAGCAGAGTTTAAAGTAAAGGAATGTTAAACACTGCACTGAGGGATTAATTATTCATAAAATCTCACCTGACATTTGTCCCCTCTACATCCAACACCAATGAATGTATGTCATTATCTGTGATTCTCTTGATGTGGCCATTCCTCACCTGCACAATACCATATAATAATATATCAACACAATCATTTCATTTTAATTCAGTGCATTTCAATTCAGTGCATCCATTTATAAGCTTCTCCAACCAATGCAGCTAAGGATGTACAAAAAACAAATATTTGTGCAAGTATGCAAGTTTCAAAAAATATGATAAATAATAAAAATTTTGGTAATATACTTAACGAGAACTTAAAAACGTGAGATACAAAGCATACTTTTTTGATTACAACTGAAGGGCAGACTTCGATACATGTCAAAGGATATTACTGTCACTTAATAAACTTCTAGAAAAAAAAAAATCTAAAACCACATTTCGTTCGATATTAAAATTTTCTGTATAGAGTCCTTTTCAGTCCCACTTTTTGAACCGAATTAAGCCTGTATCAGTTTGATGCAGATTGTTAAACGAAGAGGAGCAAACCAATGACTGACGACAGTCACGTTCATCCACAACCGGCCAGACAAACGTCAACCCAGGCAGTTAGCATTAGCACATGAGTATAAGAATGGGTGGGTTTCTTACCTTTTTATCCCATATCTGGAGAGGTTTGCTGCCTATACTATATAATATAGAGAGGAATCCACTTTGGAATGTGTTCTTGAACATATTCTGACGACTTGGTTGTAAGTATTTTGTTATTTGTTTGTGTACGGATTTATTTACCGTCCCTTCGCGTTCCGTTCGTTGGCTCCGCTGCCGACGAAAGGAACTACTCCTCTCAAACTAAATAAAATAAAGAGATGAATGGGACATTCGGTATATTTTCACTTATTGCATTATTGCAATGCGGTCAAGCCTCAACCCAAAGAGGTTACCGGGTAAAAAAAAGGCTTTTAAACGACTAAAAGCTATGGTGGTCGCGGGGGAACAGAGACTACGGTGTTGTACACACCGGGTCGTAATTGGTGACGCATCTTGGTCGCTATGGCAACACATGACGTATGCTTAAATCTTTCGAATCTTTTGAGGAACGATTGTTCTTTTAAATTTCTCGTCGATTGTTTTTCAATAAAAAAAAATTAGAAATTATTTCATTTGAATGTAGCAACATTTATTTCGAAACATGCTGATCCCAAATATATATTACCTAATACCTCCATCATCTACATATCCGTCTGCAATGATTCTGGATCATTACGCAAAACAAATCGAACTCTGAAGACACAAATTAAGTTTGTTCATTATTTTTTTAATTATTACTTAATTCGTTATCACCTCTTAAGGGGCGGTGGGATAATAAAGTTCTCGAACCAAGTAAATTCTACAAATGATAAATAATAAACACACGTATGTACAGTATACAAACAATTGGATTGAAATTAAAAATGTAAGAAGTCTATTTGACCAGCAGATGGTGCTGTTCTACTATAGAAAGAACCCTTTTACCTTTTCCTTTCCAGCCAGTAATATGACATACTTGACAGATCATTTTTGTGACTACATCATTAACAATCATGCAGGAAACTGCTACAAAAATGGGAACAAAGTGAAAAACTCCAGAGATGTTTGCAAGTCAGCACTCAGCTGCTGACCTGCACTGCCCACATTTAATCAACGTCTCTCATCAGGAATGACCTCAGAGCAGAGGAAGAGGTTCAGGCTCTGACCCAAACATGGGTGTAACAGACAAGCAAATAACAAGTGTTTTTACTGATCCCTCAGTAAAAACACTGAGGGATATATTCCTTTGAAATATCCAAAGGAAGAAATGGAGAAAGGTCTGCACATAATTATCTATTGCTGGAGTGGCAAAGTCAAGGGTAACAGGTTCATTCTTGGTCTTTAGCACATATTTTGCGATAGACAATCCATCATGAATCTTAAAGTCCACTTAACCAAGCAGACATGAAAACAATGGATTTTATACACAATTTTTATGTTGGTCAGTCAAGTACCAGAAAGCCATGTAAAATGATCCGGTCAGCCATTTATCATCCATTGTACAGATTTGTCTTTAAGTACATGCTTGGAACCACACAGCCACATAACCACCCACAGCCAACAACATGCTTGCCCCAGTCTTATCAGTCTTTCCTTTTTTGGCTCGGCACTGGTGTCCAAACTAAACAACTGTGTTCCCTGTTCTCTCCCAACGACTCTCAAAAGGCAAACTGTGTTGTTCTACCACTTTTCCTTGGACCAGCAAAAGACTGAAAATAGCTAGAGGGTGACTATCATTCACATGTAAATCATCTACGTGCCTTTTTTTACAAACCCACCACCCTATTCTGACCTCCCTGTTTCCCTCTAAGTGCTCCTCAGTTCTGTGTTCAGCTTGGCAGACCTTTGCAAGGACATATTCTGTCCCTGTGCCTCATTTCCATGAATTCCCTGCCCCATTCGTAAGCAATGAAGGGTGAAAACACAGAGTAGCTTATTTCATTACTCAGGTTAATGTCACAGAGATGAACTCATTAACTGGAGGTAAATACCTTGGTTCAGCTCATCGCCAGTGTTTTGGATAATGAACCCTATAAAGGGCTAATAGTGTTAAAAGGACCACAAACACCACGTTGCCTTTTGTACAAAATTTCCATCGTTTTTAGTTTGTCTCGCTTAAATTGAAAGAAAACCTTCAATGCACCTTTAGAGAACTTATTTTCAATGACACAAACAAATCCAAACAAGAGTTCATCCTAACATTGTTTAGTTCTCATCCATGCAATAATTTAACTGTAATAATCCTCTGCACAACCAAAACTTATTTCAGGTGTCATGACATAACGTTGCATTATCTCTAAAACAACAGCCAAGGCGCAAACTCCATGTGGGGACAGCACCACCTCCACAGCAACCCCCACTCTAACGCTTTTGAAAGAAACTGCAACGTTGCTTTCTTTTGAATCCTGTTTCCCCCCCAGGCACATTTCGCTCACTGATCAAGGTTCATTTAAAACCAGCTCCCACTGACCATCCGAGGGCCGACCATTCAGATTCCTGAGTTAGAACTGAGCAGCCACAAGTGTTTTCAGTCCGACTAGACATCTCTGTCAAGGACAAGCAGCAGACATTGTGTGTGTGTGTGTGTGTGTGCGTGTGTGTTCCTTCCACTCCCCCCACTAGTGTAGTCTCGCCCCCCACCCACCTTCCCCGCACCCCCTGCCTGCAGCCCCGCCTTTGCATTATTGAAATGGGCGGTCTGGAAAGAGTCTAAGCGGGTCCTGCGGTGGTTTGTGTGTGTGTGTGTTCACGCGCATATGCGTGTATATGAGAGAGAGAGAGCGAGAGAGAGAGAGAGAGATTCTTGATGCACAAGTGTTTTTGTCCTGCGTGGACCGTTATTGTCAAAGTGCGCGGAGCCCACACAGCCGCCAGGCCGATTTGCAGGGGGACAAAAGACACAAAAATACGCTGATCCATCCCGCCGAAATGGGAAAAGTGGAAGGAGGAATGAAATGTGTGAAGTATCTTTTGTTTGTGTTCAACTTCATATTCTGGGTAAGTGCACGCACACACACGGTGATGATGGAAGTTAGTTGAACAAGTGCAGCGGCGCCTGGTTTTAAACCCACTTTACGCGCAGCACTTTTCGTACCCACGTGTATTTTTTTCCCGTGCAACCGGACCGGTTGTGTTGTTTACATATTCCACGCTCTTTATTTTGTGCTTTTTTTAGTTGTTGTTTTTTTTTTCTTCATTTTTATTTATTTATTTTTTTACCCTGCGTGGCACAGAAAAGGTACAGCCAGCAGAGAATCCTGGTTTTGGTTCACCGGGCTCAAATCAGATTTTCCACAGAAGGAAAAAAAAGAAAAAAATCCACCCCCCCTTCCCCCGGTGATGTGTGTTTTTGAAAGAGAGAGAGAGAGAGAAAGACTGAATGAAAAGACAGAGAGACATTGAAAGCAGCATGGAAAGGAAAGTCACTCGCTGGCTCGCACATTGCTTCATTGAGAAACGGCTCAGGGCTGATTGATAAACTACAGTTAATCCCCCCCCACACACACACACACACACACACCTTCCCCCTCAGCCTTGTTTTTTTAGCACCAGAAGGAGGGAGAACCAGTTATTGTCAGGTGTGCGTGAAAGGTGTGTGTGTGCTCCTCATCAAGTCCCTCCTGTTCAAGTCCATTCAGCATTTATACATTGAGTTTCAAGATCACACCAACCAGGCCTCCCGGTGGATGTGTGTGAGTGTACGCAGGGGCTTATGTTATTTATGCGCCACCGGTTCACACTCCTCAGAGGGGAAGTTCCTTTGTGTGTGAGAGAGAGGGAGAGATTTTCCAGCGAGCATCTGCGGAGTGGATCAGCCACTGAGTGGAGTGTGAATGGATCCATTGTGACAGCGGGACAATGGCATAACTTCAGTCTGCTGCTCCGGCCTGGATATGCGGCAGAGCCTGCTTGAGCCTGAAATGCAGTGGCACCACTGAGTTGTTCTATCTCCCCATAGAACTTAATCCCACATCCTGGGTGGGTGTGGCGGCCGCTGCAAACCCAGTTGACACGTCCGAGACTGGATTCAAGAGACGGAGGTGAAGCCGATGCAGAGATAGAGACAGGGGACAGATCGCTGCTCGGTAAACAAGGGAGAAGGTCCATTGAGAGGAGAGCCGAGTCTCTCACTGTGATAGGAGTGGGGAGGGGGGGTCAATGGGAGATTGTAAGGGATATTCATGTACTTGTTCACATGGCAAAAGAGGGTCAGCTGCTGTGAACTTGACCCAGATAGAGATAGAAAAGAGATCAGTGTGAGGATGACGGGATTTTGTGTGTGTGTGTGGGTGTGTGCTTTCAGTGTGTGTGACACGTCATAACAGCAGAGGGACACCTATTTAAGCAGGTCCATTTGTCGAATGAGCTGCGACGCCCGTCCACTCGTGATCCCCGTAAACTGATTCCCTCCAACCCCATCTCTGTTGCTGTTGGAGTGAGACATGATGCTGAGGGTGTTTGGGATGAAAGAGGTCAAAGGAGGGGTGGATTAGATTCCCTTCAAATCCCCTCATGAGCTCTTTGGACAGTAAATAGCGGAAACGTAGGGCACACAGTGACACCAAACAGATGGATGGAAATTTTGTTTTTCAGTCTCGCTACACACATATTCGATCAAAGTGCGGCTCCGTGTTCAGTGAATGTGTTCAACTTTGTGTCACAGCACAGCTCCGGTGAACACAATGCAGGCCTCGCCTCTTGTATACAGTGAAAGAGCCTCCAGCAGACCATCAATACTTTGCTGGGATGTCTGGGTTTTGTTGGTAGAACTGCGGCGCAGTGACTGCCCTTATTCAGGCACAAAAATAAGTGGCAAGTGGGAATGTGTACATGTGTCAGTATTTTCATGAAAATGTTCTTCAATGTCCAAATTCAAAGATTTACCCTGCGTTAAAGTGTAATGTTTATTTGCAAATCTGTTCGGAAACAATGGAGATGTTTCTTTTTCCTTATCCTATACACACTAGGTCCATGAAGTATAAGACCAAATGATGAGGCGAACAACAATATTTTATAGGAAAGATTCTCAATGTCAATTTAAAGAAATAAAAATCAGAGCAAATTAAGAGTTTGAATTAAAACTATCTCAAGCTTCACACCAGATGTGATTCAAACCAGAAATATTTTTAACTGCACAGATGTCTTCTCTTTCCAATTCAAATATTCAGTCATATACCGTTGCGCGACGGATGTTGATGTCTGTCGTCCCACACTCTACAATGGGATTCCACCGCCCATAATTATCCCCCTCCTATTTACATTTTACCCCTGCCCATCGGTTTTAATGTGCACCTTCATCTGTTCTTGAAAAATACACCAACTGGTTAGACTCAGCTTCATCAGTTGTTGCCACTTGTTTTAGAGGAAGGTGTTTATAGTTGGTTTGTTCTCACTTACCCATTTTTGTTTTTAACTCACAGAGGAATCCCATCTTTACAAAAATAGCATATGAGCAAAAAAAGTGGCTAATGCCCATGACCACAACGCTGTGTCACTTTAGCCAGTGCTCTCATGGAAATTCCCCCTCACAAGAAAACACCATTTAACTGTACTGTTAAAAGGTTGGCTTTACGCTATAAAAGATTTGACACAGACATTTCCATCGGCTCCTAGAAATAACCCGAGATACAAACCACCCCCAGAGATGTCGGGCAGAAATAGGACACAGATAAACCCTCACATCCCCACATCCATCTGTGTCTCAGTGACATGTAAGCTAAAGTTAAACTTTTTTAGTATTCTGTGGCTTCTGGCGAAGGGAAAAAAAAAATGGGAGGCGGAGCTCCTTTTTAAAATACAATTTTCCACGGCTCGGATATTTTTTTTTCTGTTTTGATCCCCTTTTTATTGTGTTTGTAAGTTTCCCTCCCATTGTGTGCCCAAGTGCATAGTCACATAGACACAGAGGGTCTTTGTCCTTCGGGTAAGGTTTGAAGGGAAGGCGTGAGATGAGGTTGGGGTAAAGCAAGGGGATACACGGAGATAAGTCAGGGGGCGGGGTGGATAGATTTAGAAAGGAAGACAGGGAGGAGGGTGGGGTGTGTCTATTGTCAACAAGGGGTGATGAAGGCAGCATTGAGGATTAAAGAAGGGGGGGTTTAAGAGGGTAAATGGGTTGATGGTACCTTTGAGACTGTTGGCCCTGGTAGCTGAGGATGTGCTTAGCATGTGTGCGTGCAGAGTTCAGGGGTTGGGTGTAGTCTTCCAATTCTCGAATGAGACCGTCCATATCCATTTATTGACCCACTTTCAGATAGGTTTTTTTTAATGGATCCATAATAGCAACGAGGCTGGATAGAACTCTTCTAGCGTGCAGCCATCTGTGCAACATCTTCCATGTGATGCAGAACACAATCAGGCCAGCATCACTTTACACCGTTAAATACACCTAAAGCTCCTTTTTTGGACAAATCCAGCAAGGTGTAGTCATTTAGTTGATCGACAGCCTTTATTTTCACTCAGCTTCATCACTGTGGACATAATCCCGAAACGTCGAGAGCACAGGTTCCCCATACAATTTGGGGAAGAAGCCGATTTTTCACCAAACGCTTAATGACCGAGTAAATAGCTCTTACGTGATCGTCTCCATACAATATAAACCATAGAGTAGAATGTAAGAGACATAACGGAAGACAGATACAGGAGATAAAGTTTTAAAAGGTGAAATAATGGGAGCTGCAGAGGTGGAAACCATTCTAAAGAGGAGGTTGCCAAGTTACAGATGGACTGTACTGCTTCCTCTGGCAGCAGTGCATGTTTTCTCGAAATAAATACACCCCAACAAAGCTTGACGACGTATTATCAGGCTCACACAAATAGCAGTGTGCTGAAATTCAAGGATCTAGGCCACAGAGAGACCATGTGACAAGCACCGCTAAGTACCCTTTCGACAAATAATAGTATGTGTCAGCGCTCTAAACCTGCACGTAAACACTGTTTTTAACCCGATGGCAGAGGGTACGGATGATTCTCAGCGGGGGGCGCGGACTCAGTGATGCCTGAAACCTCTCAGTATTGATCCGCCAGTACATCACCCACTCTCTCTGTCCTTGAGGGCATTCTAGAAAAAAAAAGATTATATTTCAAGGTCTCTCGACCACTTAAAGAATAGTTTCTTGCTGTATTGAGGGTTTGAAGCAAGATCATTGCAGGGATCACGATTTTGTTCAATGTATACTGGTGGTGGTTTAGATGAGGGAAAGTATGAGCAGCATGTAACCACATTTCCAAACAAACTGGACGGCCTGTTCAAGCTCAAGGTGCCATACTGCTGCCCACAGCCAAGCGGGTCATTTTCTCCCCACCGGGAAGCCAGAGCTTGCTAAGAGGTGTTTTATATAACTTCGACTGGAATATATTTGTCTTTGACACTGAGCGCGCTGATTCACTCCTAATGCAGACAGATATCCAGACCAATTGTTGTGACAAAAAATATTCAATTTTTCAAAACCAGCCATTAGTGAATTACACTTCAGTTGCCATAGTGTCGAGGGTGGAGGGCGGATTGGAAACTCCATGTCACCGTTCGTTTTGTTTTGTTGGAAAATCCTAATTAGACCAAGGGAAAGAAGAAGAAAAAACCTCAGAAGGCCGTAAACATTAACCTGTTTATTAGTTAATAAATGTACATATTTTAATTCATTTATTTATACGCATTTTAGAAATTCTATAAGATTTGCTAAGGATATAGAATACCATAAAGGTAGAAAAAATACCTCTATGAAATGTACATTGTTTGATCAACTTTAAACCCAATGCTGTGTGATGCACACACACGCTCCATTTTTTTAGTCTTCTTTTTCCTTTCTCCTCTTCCTTTCAGGGGTTTCCACAGACAGTCATCTGCCTCCATCTCAACCTCTCCTCTGTATCCTCTTCTCTCACACCAACTAACTTCATGTCCTCTTTCACTCCATCCATAAGTCTCCTCTCTAGTCTTCCGCTGGCAGTTCCAGCCTCAGCATCTTTCTACCCAGATCTTCACTATCCCTCCTCTGTATATGTCCAAACCATCTATGCTCCGTTAAATATAGGCAGGAAGTGATTCAAATAGTTTCTATGTATTTATTAATTTTAAAGCCGACATGCTTTCTCGAAATATTGTCAAAGATAAAAATGTCCGAATCGTATTCAATTTCTTTATGTTCTTTATTTCACTGCAGCTGATGGGATCCTTTGTTCTGGCAGTGGGACTGTGGCTACGCTTCGACCCGGAAACGGTGTCCCTGCTCAACGGTGAAAAAGCTCCGGACACCTTCTTCATCGGTGAGAATCTCAGGGCGCCTTGTTTATTTGTACCCTCAGAAAAATCCTCAATTTTTTGACAGTCAAATCGTAGGACATTGGGATGTAATTGCAACCTCAGTTCGAAAACCCAATGTAAATTATGAGATCGCTTATGGACTTATTTAATGTCGCAGCCACTTCAGTGCACAGCCGTTAAGGTCTCACAGTCTTCAATGTCTGCCAGGGAAAGAGCATCATTCTACAGTGACGTGCTCAGCTATGAAAACATGTGGAGAAGTAATGTATCGTTGAATCCCTGTGTTCCTGGCATAGTGCTTAAACCAAAACCGCATGTTCCTTGTTTATTCTTAAAATCTGAGAAAGGCTTGTAATGTTTTGATTATCATGGTTTAGTGCAACACCCTTTGCCTCTGAATAGACGTCTGTCTACGTCAGGTGGTACATTCCTACCACAGGCTTGCATCCATACACACACACAAATACACGCTTTCAGCACTAAAAGTCCCACTCATATATTATAAGACTTTGGACTATAAGAAGAAATAGTGTCCACGATTGTGCGATGGCACTTGATTTACTTTCAGGTACATTAATGTGGGAGCAACACACAGTATATGACATCTCTACCAGCACTTATTTCATAAAAATAATTAGGCGCTCTGCAGATTCTACATAATTTCTGTTAATATTTTATAGTGAGTAAATGTGAGTGTAAAATGTGAATCAGGACATGTTCGACATGAATGTTATTTCTTCATTGGAACTTATGAAGTGGTCATCTTAAAGGCAGCTTTTACGTAGCTTCAGTTAAACAATTAAGAATTTAAGAACAATCAAGTTTTAGCAGTTGATATCTTTTAAAACAAGTTTGTCTTGCTAAATGATGTAAACGTACTTATATGAGTTTATTCTCTGTTGTAACTGACTTTATTCTTGCTTCTCAAATTCTGCTTTGTTTCATAAATTATTCCCGAAAACCGAGAACAAAATGAATATTAAAAGAATCACTGAAAGCCAGACAACTGTGAATCAAAGAAAGATGAAAAAGAATATTATTTCTGCTGTCTGATCAATAAAATGATAGTACATACTGCTATTTTATTATCCTTTTTCTACTGTTGAAGAGAATGGAACAGAATTGACTTTTAATCCAAGTCTGTGTCTATATGCCAAATTACTTGTGTAGGAGCGAGCGTGGACTGTTGAATATTCTTTGTTTTTCTGGAGTTAAGGCGTCCAGAAGAAGGACAAGAAAGAGGGTCTTGTACCAAGCAGAATGCTGCAGAAAGACTGATAGCGCTTCTGGTTCAGTGCCTGTTCTGAGGCTCTTCCCTGGTATATGTGTAAACAGAAGAGAATAAGACAAACAGCTGAAGCGAGGAATTGAATTGTCACTGATATTTGTGCATTCCATCCATTTCTTTGGGCTGACTAAGAATTGAAGAAGAGGCGTCTTGGATGTGGAAGTCAATTTTCACCAATGGTCAGTGGATAGAAACAGCCAGTCCCGGTCATAATTTATGATGAAGACTGCCAGTAAGCGAGGCAATGGGGGTTGGTGTTGCCCAAACTACCTAAGCAGCCATTGCAGCAGTTTCTCTATTTGGTAAATTTCCTGATTGTCAAACCGGAGATGAAGTAATTGATAGTAATGTTGATGTCATTTCTTGTCATAATATAAAACCGGCTCAAATTGTAAACGCCATAAAAGCAGTTAAGGTTAACTTGTGATTGACACGCCATAAATAATATATGTACTGTGTAGACAGTATATTTACAACAATGAATCTTGAATGCAATGCAATTTTTTTTCAAAAATATATATTTTAAACAGTCTGTTTCCTGCAGATGGTTTTGTGTATCGGCAGATCGGAGTTGTTGCATGATTGGGGATGTTTGCCCGCGTTACGTCCCCCGAGTGCTCGGTGCTACACATGGCTCTGACAGTGAGGGTGCTATCCCTGCAGGCAGAGCTGAGAGCACTCAGCAGTTGTTGTGCTGTGTTCCCATGGCATCAAGTCCACACAGAACATTTATTTTCAATGAACTCTGCGTTGAGTACGAACTAAAATGATGATGACCTCAGAATAAGAGTAAGGGAAAATCAGTGCTCGATTCAGCCGTAATCAAGGGGAGAGAGAGCATCTCTCTGTTTGTGAATATAGCTATTCATCTTACTCGGTAAATCAAGCAGGAGACCAAACACTTTCTGATCAGCACAATGAGCAATGTACGTATCACAATTATTATATTAATGTATATCATCTCTTTTTCCGACCTGAGCCCACGTTACCCAGGGGCTGGAGCATGTACTTTCAAGCATTCTCTGCAGAGATGTCACTTAGCAACGTAGCCCATCTCTACAAGAGGAGAATGGCAGAGCCAATCTGGTGTTAAGTTCCTCCCTAAAGAACCATAATGTACTTTTCCTAATGAGAGTGGTTAAGGGAGGATCTGGGCATCGCGGGGGCATAAATTCCCTAAGTAATCCTCTCCAAAATCAGGCTCTTTCTCGAGAGCGTGTATCTTTGAAGACTATTGAAAAACAAGTCCCCGCATATTGTTGTGATGCCATTTATTTGGCTTTCTCAGAAATCTTGAATTCTAGACATTAGTCTGAGCTGCAGCTGTCTGTCAAGACCGTGTATGTTTCAGTTGCACATTTTTAGCTCCACGCTGCCTCCCACTGGTGCCCTACTGAATGAAAATGGGCAGATAAGCTTCTCAGGAGAGGGGCTGAGGATACGTCTGGGCCAGTCGCTGATGTAGTTTCATGAACGAAATGTCTCATACTTTGGGTTCAAGCTTTTGCGCCTCTGCAGTGAAGCGATAAATATTGCTGTAACCTGTTCTTCCAGGGGTGTACATCCTCATAGGGGCCGGGAGTCTGGTGATGTTGGTCGGTTTCTTCGGATGCTGTGGGGCTGTTCGAGAATCTCAGTGCCTGCTGGGTTCAGTAAGTAGAAATCTACTCAAGTACTTTATTCCACTTATATCCTCCTCACACAAATGGCTATTTATTGTCATCTCTGATTTTTTTTTTTTTTTTTTTTTTTTCAGTTCTTTGCTTGTCTGTTGATAATCTTCGGAGCAGAGGTGGCAGCGGGGGTCTTTGGATTCTTAAATAAAGACAAGGTACATTTAGCATTTTGCCGCTGGAGTTATAATTCAATGATTTATTTTTGTTTTTCATGCGCCGTGTGATACATGCCCTCTCACATTTCCTCTCTCATGAAGATAATCGAGGATGTTCAGAACTTCTATGCGACGACCTACAATGAAAATAACAACAACACATTGATCACCTCATACCAGAAAATAGTGAGTCAAACATAATAACAAAAACAATTCTTTTTGTCCTCCTTCACTTGAAATATCCTAAGAAAGCTTGCATCGGCACTTCAGTTACAAAACATTTTCTCTTATTCTTGCAGCTCAACTGTTGTGGGACTCTAGCGAGCCCTTGTCCTGACCCCGAACCAGGTAGCAAGGTGAGACAGAAATTCATTTTTGCGCTTCTCATCCTGACCCGGTTCACTTGTTCATTTGCTCTCCTCGTTCCCCTGCAGGACTGCGAGACAGGCATTAAGGATTTCTTTAACAGTAAACTCTACATCATCGGGTACGTTGGCATCGGTATTGCAGGAGTCATGGTAAGTCAAAATGAGGGACGATTTAAAAGCGATCGCTGACTGAGGCGGGAACGTTTTTGTTAAAAGTCGTCTTTTCTCCCGCCAGATCATTGGTATGATTTTCAGTATGGTGCTCTGCTGTGCCATACGAAACAGCAGAGAAGTCATCTAAGGTGCCCTTCACCCCTCCTGTGCTCTGCCTCAAGCCAGAAAGATGATGCAACACTCGGACCAGATTTCAACGAATGCCCGTCATCTGCCAAGAGACCCAGGAAGTAGATCATGTTTAAAGAAATGTACCCTTCTGTCCTCATCTCTTTCTCTGTTTTCATGTTATTTATTGTCCAGTTATAAGAACACTAGAGTCACATCTCCAGAGGGAACAGTGTCCCCCCCCCTATCACGGCCATTTGCTACGTATTAGGATGTTTAACACACATACCTTCAAAGTTGTGTCAGTTTTTTTTTTTCGCACTGCCTTGACAGTGACCCCCACGGCTGTGGGAAAGCTTGGTCTGTTGTGAAATCAGCTAAGTTTCTGTGCTTATAGCTGAGCACAGGAATGTTTTGGTATGGCAGTTCACAGTCTCACGCAGATAATCTGGCATCCTGTTGTGTATCAGTGTTGGTGTCAGCAGGGAGAACGGCTTATGAATGCGCCCTGACGCTACTTAGATGGTTAAAACTCATGTTCTGTGAAATCCCCAGTAAACAAATAGTGCTCTGAGAAACAGGAGGCTCGGTTTTGGTAAATTTCTTCAAACAAAATCTATGATTTGGGTTTTTAAGCAGCTTTTGACAGGTTCACATTATTCCCTACTATTTCTGTTGTTTATGCCATTCTGATTGACATGGACCAAGAAAAACGATCTGTAGTTTCCTGTGTTTTGTACTGGCGTGAGAACGGCATCTATGCTACTGTTTAAGTCGCAGAGCATATTCCTTTGTCATTTTTAACATTTTTTTTTTTTTTACAAACTTTTACTGGAGTGAGAAACACTTCAACAGGATCACAGCTGATGACATTTTTATACGATACATGTATATTGGACTAAAAAAGTGCCTGGATTTTCAGCATTTTGAAATGCTCAAACTGAATAAGAATTGTTTTTGAAACAGACGCACACTGAACCTCAGACCTAATTCTTTCTTTGAAAGCTGTTTGCTTGTGCCCCGGTGACATCCACATTTTCCTTTGTATGGGTGTTCTCTTATGTAAGACAGGATTACCGAGTGTCTGTTGACTGCCTGTCAGGAACCAAAACATGTGGACATGTTTGCAGACTAAACATATTCTAGCTTGTTAAATGAAAAATAACTATAATAGCTGTCTGGCCTATGATGTCTTCTTGTATTTTTCTCTACCATTCTGCCCTAAAACAACATTGCCCACAAAAAAAGGCCTGTAACCTCATATTCTAATTGTCACCCTCAGCGGAAGAAGCCGAGACAGCCTGGCTAAACTTTGAAACAATACAAAGTTGATTATTTTCGGGTCTATTCTTACTTTTAAACACTCCAGTGTGTAAATACGTGTGGTTTTGTGGTTGTACATTATTCTTGGTTGATTTCATCATCATTATTTAACAAGCTATGTAGATAGAAGATGTAGTAGCTGTACAGTGTTATAGTCATGTCTATGTTAGTTGAAGTCAATCCACAGCCAAAAAAAAAAAAAAAAGCTTCTCAATGTGCCTTTCTTTGATCACAAGCTATTTTTAAGTACAGGCTGTCTGGACATAGCAGAAGAAAGTAGCAAATTGTACATATGTTTCGAGTTGGACTGCAAATTGACGATACCACGCACGCATTTGATTAGTACCACACATGGTTTAGTCTACCTACCATATTCCTGTGTGTATTTGACGTAACTCGTTGAACTGTGATTCCACGACCGAGAGTTTGATTGGTAAACGCAAATACTTCCTCAACAAACCCCAAAGGAATTTCATGATTACTGACTAAATCCAAATGGTAAACCAATAGGGAGCAGAAGTACTGGTCAATATTGTTCGACCATTTTTTTTTTTTTTACATTGCAGTGTCATTTGTTACAACAAGGGCTTACTTACCACTTCAGGGTGTTTTGACACCGATAGTGTTTACTCAACAACCGAGTAACTAGATTGTCACTTAAAAGGCTCCGGCAGCTGGAATAGGATGAACGTTGTGTCCACCGCTACTCAGTCAGCGAAGCTGTCCCACAGTTATTTGATGAGATGTTTTGTGCCGTTCTAAAAACACTGTGTACATTGTTGAGCCTTTCATAGCTGATTGTGTTTTAATTTATTTTAATACCATTCCACGCTTCTCAGGAAGATACAGTAGCTGTTTAAAGTTTAAATAAATCCTTTATAGTTTTGCTTTGTGTCCCGTTTGTTGTTTTTGCTCATAGGTTTAAACCATTACATTACATTACATAACATTACATTACATTTGGCAGACGCTTTTATCCAAAGCGACTTACAATAGAGGACATAAGGACTGCAAATAACACTTGCAAATGTAATTTGACCTATGACAAATTCTGCACTGTCTACATATAGCATGTGTGTGGGTAGTGTGTGTGTCTGTGTGCGTGCGAGCGTGCATGCGTGTGTATGTATGTATAATGTCTTTGAGATCAAAATTGTAATCGGACCCCTACCTTCAATTTTATATATGTGTGTGTGTGTGTGTGTGTGTGTGTGTGTGTGTTATATATAATTTAATGCTTGGGTCCAATTGCTATTTGATTAATCTCAAATACATTCACACCCATTGGGAAAATGACCCATGCAGCCATTTTATTTGAGTCTCTTAAGTGCAAAAAGAAAAGCATTTGCCATTGAATTTCTGTATATTGCCACGTCGGAGGACTATATTTTAGCTTTGCTTGCAATTGAGAAGGTATCCAGGTTTAGCACAGAGACTCACGTCAAAGTTTCATATTTCTGCATTTGAGCTGTATAGACAGCTGGATATTTGGTTGCAGGGGACAGTTATGCCGGTGATGCCGCTCAGGCTCTGTGAGTAGTCAGGGTAAGGTTACCCCTCAGTGCAGCATGAGCACTTCTAGTGCCACATGGTATCCACACCAGTTACCTTCTGAGTAGAGTGGGGTGACAAGTTGCAACAGAAAAAGTTTTACTCCCTGACAGCGATTTGTTTCCACTTTTCACTGAGATCTACCTTTGTGTATTGACTACAGTTAATGTCAAGTTAGTCACACGTGCAGCACAAATCACACAAGTAAACACTGCATTTGCAAACATTTATTCAGAATTTATAAATCTGTATTTACATGATTAATTCTATAATGAATTAAAAAGTGTTATCAAAAATTCAGCTTATCCTCAGTTGATTGAAACACTTTCACAAGGTTGAAAGTTCACTCAATTTATGTCTCTTGCAATATGAGAAATCTGAAAAATATATATTGGACATATATTTACATTGTTAAAAGCACTTTGCTCCTGTCAAGAGGGAACCACCTGGCATAGCACTCTGCTGCTTCTAAATGCCTATGCTCATTACACATCACATTAAAATGGACTCATGAGAAATGGGATGACTACCAGACCAGTCATAGACAACCAGCTCTCAACAAGGGTATAAGTGTGGTCAAGTTGGACTTGGTCCCAAAAGCAGAGCGAAGTCCCTTAGTTAAACTCCTGTTCGGGGTTATTTGACTGATTAAAAAACAATTGCAGAGTTTTATCTGAAGTCAGCGACATTGTTTATTGGGATCTTTATCTCCACTCTGCATTATACATAATGCAGAGTTGTGTTTGCTGCGGTAATGATCATTTTGAAAATCAGTGGTAAGTAAAGAACCTAAACTTAAAGTTCACATTTCTCTAATAAACATCTGAAGAGTCTATAAAAAGAATGAAAGTTCCCGGATTGTGACAAACCGCTGGTGACCACAACGGCTTTTAGAACAGCAGCGTTTTCCCAGACTTTTTTTAATCCTCCCAATAAAAAATAACTGAGGAAACTTCCAAAAAATAGTAATGTACAAATAAAATATATACATATAGACAGAGTGTCTACAGTAGAGTATTACATAGAGTCATTTACCACTGGGTTGGGCCATTCAAAGCAAAGTTTTTATTTTTTGTCCTCATTTTTGGAGAATGCAAATAAGCTACTCTAATGCTCATCTATGAAGATTTCTTTCCCTCATGATCTTAAATACAGGGCAGCCATGCTCAGGGCATAATTTGAAAACCATTTTGAAATAAAAAGGCATCTCCTTGGTCCCTTAAGCGTTTTACTCTGAAAACCTTTTACAATTCATAGGTACATTGTAATAGAGCTGGGCCCACAATGCCCAGGCATAGCTGCCTGTAATTTAATACAGCGACAGGAAAACTGGGAAACAGATTGTTTAGGCAGAGTAGATGTTGTACGGGGTGTATCCCAGCAGGAACTCTCCAACTCCTACAAAGTACACAACCTGGGCAATGCCAAAGAGGGGAGCAATGACCAGCGCCCGGCAACTTGCCCCCTTAAGAAAAGCTCCGGGACCCTCTTTCTTCAGGATCTTTCTACAGGTGGGAGAAACAGCTAAGAATTAGCACCGCCCTGGTCACTTCGCATCATTCCCTTTAAGAAGAACAACATTTGGGATATTTACCTGATACAGTCCACCACGCCATTATACGTTTCTTCATTAGCTCCTTTTTTTAACGATTGTAGCCTTGTCTTGACCACTACACCAGACATGGAAATGGTTTGGCTGAATCAGGTCAGTTAAAACAACTCATGCAAACAAAAGTGGAAATTCAAATGATCTACTGACCGTCACAAGGACTCACTGCCACAGCAGCGACTGATCCGGCCAAACACCCAGACACGAATGACCAATAGAAGGGCACTGCTGGGTTGTCTGGTGAATGCTGACCAAGTTGATGCAAATGAGCAAAGAGGGGGAAGTAGACCACAGAGAATGGAATATCCCTGTAAAGAAAACAATCAGTTGTATTCTTCCAATTTTACAATTCAGACCAATTCCTCATCTCACCTCATCAATGTGGCCCCGAGACCCCGATAAAGCCCCGTGATCCCTTTGGTTTTCAGCAGTTCTCTGGTGATCTGTGTGGCCGACACCCGGAGGACTTGAGGCGCCTGACCGGTGTTGTAGGAACGGCTGAGAACGGCATTGGCTCCGCCAATTTTTAGAGTTGTCACCATGCAAGGCATCACCCGCTGCTGGGCCGCTGGCACATCAAAAGACAGATTGTGAATCTGCTTCGACAAAGAATTAATTGTATTTTTCGCGAGGGGTAATCTATTCAGAATTAACTGGAAAGTATTGTGTATAATTGTACAAAACCTTACCGAGCCTGCCAGCATCTTGAAGCTGGATCTTCAGCATTTCCATGGGTGTTGTGACAATGACCTGGCACATTCCCGCACAGCATCCTGCCAACATCTCCTTAAATACTGTTAACCTGCAACTAAATGTGCAAAGTTAAAAATCTAACCTCTGTGATGTCCAGAAAGGTTCAGTCTTTTTCACATCCGGTACCTACCCATCCTTGCTCAATTGATGGCGGAAGAAGTCGTTTGCAGCGAGTTTAATGGCCTTCTCTGGTGTCACCAGGGTTAGATTCACGGCAGCACCTACAGTAACAAGAACATTATACAAGCTATACATGAGATATTGAATGAAAATTCCAAGTTCTAGTTGTCAAATAAGTAGGAAAAGCAATGTGCGGCTAAGAATGGTCTCCACTGAAAGCTGTGCTTCAAATAGAAATGTTCTAAATGAAATACAAATGCATTGAAACATTGTACTGCGCATGACTATTTTACCCATCCCAGAAAGACCAATGTGATGAGTCTTACCTCTGTACATGCCAAAATAGCCTTCAGATTTTACAGTCTTTATTAGGCAATCCATCCTAGAAAAAAGGAAATTACTTTGGAATTAACATGCTCAAACACATTTCAGATATACAGATCAAGTACAATGCTGTTTATGTCTTTACAGATCACAAAGTTTGCATTCTGTTTTAACAACAGTGATAGCGGAGTTCTATTTCTATCATGGCTAACACTTAAATCCCTGTATTTTAGGAAAAGGCCTATGATTATGTTCAAATGCTGGCCAAATCTGGTCTTTAACCTAAACGGGAAAGGAACCACTGTTTTTCATTTCATTCTTTCATTCTTTCATTTCATTTTCGATTCATTCTGATCCCAAGCCTAACCATGACATTGATGATGAGCCCAGAGGAGCCCTCCTCTGTGTCTGTGAGACACCAAAGACATGAAAAAAGTCCCTCTGACTATTACTAGATTATCCATTGTCCACTGCGCTCTCGTTTGACTCCAGCTTATTTCCCTGTTGGCTTGTTCTTCTTAAACTGCTGTGTGTCCTTCCATTAAAGTCTCTCAGGCTTCTGATATATCATTTTAATAGTCAGGTTCAGAATACTATGAACACAATTCCTGCACAAAACCATTTAGCGGCTAACAAAATTGGATCAAATACAGCATATCGCACTCGAGTAGATTGTTTTATAGACTGCAAACCTACATACTTAAATTCAAGTAAAAGTGATAGAAGTAATATAAGGGGGAGCAGCCACTGTAGCACCAGTGGTTTCTGGGGTCTGCACGCTATTGAAAACATCCAACTCTGTTGTTCATACAAGCATGACTGTGAAACATTACATCCAGAGAATAAAAACAGTGCCCTCCCATGAAGAGCAGTTCAGTCAGAGAGAAGCTGTAATATTATGCTCTACTTTTACAAAGTGGATTGTGTATCCACAAAAACCAAGATGGTCCAAGATTTATACATAATACATATATAAAACAATATATCACTGTGCTGGGAGTGTAGGCTAGTACGTTCAGGAATTTGCTAAATCAATCTATATTTGAATTAAATTTAGGACACGATTTTCTGAATATACAAATCAAAAGGAGGAGGATGTTTTGGCAACGCATACTAGGGTCAGAGACCCATCAGCCATTGATTTTTTTTTGTGTGGTTCTTACATGTTCCTGTAGAGTTGCTGCCCGCTGCGCTGGTTCTGCAGCCGTGTCTTGGCCAGGTCGATGGGGAACACACAGGTGACCCCTACCATGCCTGCAATCCCCCCATTAATCAGTTTGGCGGGAAGGCTGTGTGCAAAACCAGTCAGAGAGGCCACTTAACCATCATTCCTATTTAAAACTTTCAAAAGATAAGGAAGGGTATGGTCTGGGGTTTGGGGTTTTCTTTTGTGCCAGGAGTCCTGACAACAGGACTAAACCATAAGGTGTATCTACAGGTATTGTGGCAATCCAAGAAAAAAAAAAAAAACGTAAACAAAACAACCCAAACACATGCAGAATGATTAGAGCTTTCGATGCTTGTCATTTTTGCAACTTGACTTTTTCAAGCTAATCACATCTGCCACCCGCGATATTGTAATTTCAATAATTACAACGGTCGAACCTGTCATTTAAAGTTCAAATCATAAAACGTGTCAGATTGAAGGGTTTGTTGCGGGGTCCTGAGTTGATGAGCAGGTTCATACCTAATCGGATGTTGCTGAGCCATGGTTCTCGGTTGTTTTGATGCAAAAGATGGAAGGCCAACGGAGGGAGAGCAGGCTGGGAGACACTGAGCAAGGCAAAAGTAGAAACAAGCTCGGGGTTGTATATATAGGCAAGTTTAGCCCTGCCATTCCTGGCATATATTCAACACACAACACCCTCCACCCCCTGCATTGCAGGCCAAGTAATGAAGCCGGTGCACTTCATCAGCCAATGGAAATCAAGCCACAATCCAAACAGCTCAGAATATACCTTACAACTGTCTTGCGTTATTGCAAAGCTGTTTTTAGCTACAGGACACATAATGGTTTTCTCCTATTTAAAAGAGAAAGTAAAACTCTAGAGAGTAGAAGTTGGATTACATGACATTGAGGGAAAAAACACCAAAATACTAGAATGATTTCAATGACAGCTACATATCTATTAGTTCATTTTACACCAATTCAGTGCATTCAACCAATTTTATTGACAATTTTATGACACAAACGTGACTAAAATGCAGCGGTCAGGGTTTTTCTTGGGCCAACAAAACTTCATTTGAAGCACCCTTGTGGTCACAACAGGTTTTGCAGTCAACGGCTGCTGAAAATGGGTCCATCCATGATGTGAACTCTCACCCGGAAGCAGAAAGCAGAGGCCTAATTCCAGACAGGAGAGGTTTTCTTGCCTGCTCTCCCTCACACAAACCGAATGAATAAATGAAGAACGCAGGAGGGCGCTGCAGGAGCCAGGAGGCGTCTCTTAACTTCACCTGCTCACCAGGCGGACCATCAGACCTCCTGGGGAAAGAAAGAGGGAAAGGCTGGGTGAGTGTGATCGAGCATTTGCCTGCACTTGTTGAAAGTTAAGCCGTTGGAACAAGTGAGTGCATTTGACTCTGTTGCAGGAGGCTCTATGATAAATCACAGCACTAATGCATATTTATTTTCTGCATCTGATGAAACGGAAATATGAATAAATCATTCATACGAACAGGATCTTTCCTCCAGCAAACTCCATTAGAGGATAAATAACTAGGCCTTTTCTGGGGGAGGAACACTGGTACACAAATGATGAACATTCATAGCAAAGTACATTTTCTTTCTATATTATACAATCACAGTTTATGCGAGGATTGAAAAATAAATGGGAGAAAAATATAAAATAAGTAAAAAGAAAAAAATGTTTGTCATGGTTTTATAGTGGAAAAATTACCATATAGAAATCCTTGTAGTCCCGTTTACTTCTTCTCTTGCTGTAAACATCTGAATATGTTTGGGCTCTTTTTAAATTACTGCTATGAAATATCACACTTGAGGTCATTTGCACTAAGACAATATTTGTGACCTGAAGGTTTCAAGTTTCAGCATATTGATTTTGTGGATCATGGGATCGGATTGGAGCAGATTGGAAAGTCTCTTTGGAGCTCTTGAGTGATGTTTCAGAATGCATTCGTAACCCTGAAGAAAAACTGTTTGACTCGAAGGGAGAATTGGCAAAAACAGCTAACGACTCATAATACATAATCAACTCGTCGTGCAGTTTGTTTAGTATACGAGTGAAATATCTAAAGTGGAATTATCATCACACGGATAGGTTTCCAGGGAGCCCGACCTCGGTACAACAATAGCAGATGGTGGCACTTGGCAGGCTCAGTCATATCCCTTGATTTATGTCTTCAGAATACACACATTGTTACGCCAGTTTGTATTTTAACACAAGATTGGGCATGCAGAAAAAGCAGTTTGCGCAGTTGAATTTGCCACAAACATCCGATTCACAACGGATTCTGGTTGCTGTCGCAGGAGATCTGAAAGATTTAACAAATAAACAATTGATAAACAAAGTCAACGATGCGACAATACAATTTCTTTGTGACATCAGTGAAACCAAATACACTCCGAAAATGCAAAGTTGAGCTTGTCCTCCGCTGTGAAGTACTTTGGCCACTAGATGGCAGACAAAAACAATAAGGCCTAATGTTCATGTGGCTCCATGATGTCACTGTTAACTTTGAGCTGAACAGACCCAAAAGGAATTCAATGACCAAAAGCCAAGGATCAGCGGGATGGTCGTAAATAAATGGAAACAAATTTGGGACTCACGGTATTTTTGTTTGCCGTGTGAAAGAATCCAGGCTGAGCAGCTCGAAATCCTCCCAACCTTTGCGAGCGTCAAACTGCGGGGTTAGTGTAAGTGAATATCCAGGTTCAGTAGTGATATCAGATGTGTGCAGAACAAGATTTACTTGCCATTAAATGAGCATTATAGAAAGAATGGGCATTAATCTTGTTTTATGGTGGACTCACATAGTTTCCAAAGAATGATAGCGGAGCATCGGCATCGCCGTGGTGTCAGCATTCTCTTCACTGAATCTGCATATGGTGTCATTTCTGACTTTCTTACACACCTACCCTCCATGAAACGAAGCAAAAACAAGTGCTATTAACTACAAGCACACGGTGAAATAATACCATCTCGCATCTGTCTTTTTGCATTTTAAAACCCGGACTCGTCTTGGAAGAGACACATTTCCGAAGCTCGTTTTGGCTGACCTTGGGAGACCTAAGGAGGAAGACAGAATAGTTTGACCCAAATCATTATCTGCGTCCTTGAAGGCACGGTTGTATTAATAACCCTAGGAATCTGGAGACCACCTCTCGCTACTCCTCCTTTCTCACACCCGCCTCTCCATTGTGTTATCCCTGTCCTAGTGAGGATTTTTCCTCCTCCTTCCTCTTTTTTTTGGTTTTTGTGCACCTTCACTTTCACTCACAAAGACCCCGGAGGCCCCCACAGGACCTTAAAATCAATCTCACAGTGCTTAAAATAATCAACCCAGTTGAGGAAGAGGGCTTACCGGTAACATTCGCCATAGCTCATGTTCCCTTTACTTCATTCCCCACCTACTAGTAAGGTGAAATACAGAATTAATTCACTTTCACTTTCCCTCATTCGTTTGAGTTCCATTTTTGAAATTTATTTTTTAATATATGAAGGGGTATTCATTTATTTTTCTTCTGTCCAGTTTGTGTTAACTCGGTAAGGTTTAATTTTCCTCCATCCATTTTAAAAAAAATGCAATTCAGTGATTGTTCTTTGATATGCGTTTTTTTTACTTGCCTGTTCCCTCGTTTGCTCACTCATGCATGGTACTCATAGTTCATACATAATTCATCTGTTCATCTCGTCTGCTCAAATATCTTGCGTGCGTATGTGATGCGAGATGAGTCACCTTTGTGTGTGCGGAAAAACTGTATTTATTAAAAAGAGAGGGAAATAAAGGTTATTTGCACTCTGTAATTGGTGACCCTTATCCTAGTAAGTTGTGACCCCCAGACAGCTGAAGTAATATCATCGATCCCCGAAGATAAGAATAGAACCTTCGAGCTGGCCTATGGCCGGCGCCGACGCTTTCTCCTCGCTAGTTTAGGCAATTAAGGATAGCGTTCACGTGGAAGCATCTAACCGAGGATCTTCAAACAATCCTTACCCCCGTCTGCTACAACCTTTAACTAATGAGTTCTTCTGCCTAAGCTGCCACTAAGTGGAGGAATGGGGGGTAGGTGGGGGGGGGGGGGGGGGGAGAGGCTGTGGCGCGACCTGGTCTAATCAAAAAGAAATATAATGAAAAACAATCCGTCACGGTTGCTAACCTTTTTGTGTTTTTCTTTTTCCATACTTTCATACCTGCAGATTTTTTTTTTTTTTTTTGGGGGGGGGGTTGCCATTGATTTTCGAAGGTATGCATCTTTGCCTGGACTCGCTGCTCAAGCCAAGAAGGCATTACCTGCTCTACATTACAGCTCAAATATAGCTGTGCCAATTACAGCCAGTCTCTTCTGCTACATTAAGCATGTGTTGGAAATCAGCCTATAACACCGCGTTTTGTATTTCTCGATAGTGGACGGTGACGGTTTGTACCTAATCACTGGGCAAAATCAGCTGGAACTTAGGTGAGCTACAACCTTAATTGGATTGTGCTGAACAGAAGCGCATGACGTTTAGATTGCTGAACTGTCAGTGAATTACCATGGCTCTTGCTCTGTTGTGGTTAAAAAAAAAAAAAAAAGTTGTTTACCAAAGATAAATAGAATAAATAATCAGTCTGTTTTGCCTTTTGCTTAGACCTCTCTTTTCCCTCGGTCACTCCATCCATTCTTCAGCGGAGCTGTCAGAGGAGGAGTAAATAATTACCACCTGCGTGACCCATACTGGGCTCCAGCCCAAAATGGAAGGCCTGTGGAGAGAAACGAAAAGGCAAGAAGCAGAGAAGAGCCGTGAGAGGAGAAAAACTAAAAGATGGCTAGGAAAAGAGGGAGAAGCCGCAGCAGGATGAAGAAAAATATTACAGTTTGTGAAATGAGGGATGGCGATGGGTGACAAAGCAGAGGGGGCGCGCAGGATGGCAGAGGGGGAGCGAGGGAGGGTTCGCTTCCGACAAAAGGAAGTGGGAAACCATCCAGTAAAACACATGGTGAGTGTGTGTGTGTGTGTGTGTGTGTGTGTGTGTGTGTGTGTGTGTGTGTGTGTGTGTGTGTGTGTGTGTGTGTGTGTGTGTGTGTGTGTGTGTGTGTGTGTGTGAAATCCTCCACACATTTCAGCAACAAAGTGGTAAGAGAGTACGAGTACAAGGAAGGGATGGTCACAGCCCTAATAGCATTATATTATTTGATGCCAAATATGAAATTTATGCAATAAGGGAGATTGCAGGCTGTTAGGGATTTAATTCTAAATTAAGCTCGTAGGGGTAAATGTGCATGTAAATCCATGTACCGAGGCATTAATATATGTATGCTCAACAATTAAAAGCATTTAAACCGGAGTGTCAAGACAGCTGAGAGGGTGCCAACAGAGCATTAACGCTCACACACAAAGCAGTGTGTTTCGGCGAAGATACACATAATGATCAAAAAGCATTTATTTGTTTTTAAGCTCTATTCAGGCCGGTAAGGTTACGTGTGTAATATCTGTACATACAGTTTGTATCTGAATCCATGCACGCAGCTTCTGTCATAGAGGACGTGTGACAGAAATGAAACGGAGAGAACACAGGAATCAAAATAAAACAGTGTGATCCAAGAGAAAAAGCTGAACGTGACAGAGTGAGTGAAACCGAGCCAAAGCTCTGAGCCCTTCCTCCGAGATGCCCGTCGGCCTTGAAACCTGCCGGCTCCGAATGGCAATTTTTGCATTTAGATATTTGCTTCGAGTTCTCAAATCTACAATGCACTTTTATCCCCACAGCTGTGCTTTCTCTTGGCACATTTTAGCTGACCCCAAGTCTGACAAGTAAATATGCTTTGTCAAGCAGTGAAGAGTCTAACAGTGTTGTCCAGCCCAGTTTACAGCACTCATGGAGGTGCTTGTCATTAAAAAGAAAAAGTGTTTCATTATGAAGCATAATGGTCCTCTCTCACCTCTGCGCCTGCTTTTTATGAGTTCTACATTGGTGCTCACTAACCCTGATCTTAGAACGTCCAAGAGACTACCACATTGCTAATTTCACCAAAATGTCCACAACTGAGTGGCCGTGTTTGCTGTTTGATCAGTTTAATGCTTAAAATTTGAATTCATAATTCAATATCACAACAGAATTTTTGTCGAATCCTGAGCTTCTCGTTTTCTTTCACATTCATGGTCTGCTTTTAGGATTTTCTCCTGCTACAGTTCATTTGCGCTCCAACTAACCACCTATATGTCCAAAATATGCATGTTGAGATTAATCTCTGAAGCTTTTTGATCATCATAATAAATACAGGACAATGTGCTCATTCACTTATGTCACTAATTATTATTCCATTCCCTTCTCTCTCATTGTTGACCCTTTTTTTTTCTTCTCTCTTCCTACCTCTTCATCGCCAATACAAATGCAAACACACACACACACACACATGCGCGTGGACACGGACACACATTTTTGTGTGTTTGCACCAAATGAAAGCTGCATCAGACTCAAGGTCTCTCCTAGTGATAGAAAAATATAAGCATCTAGAAAGGTTTGTGTTTCCTGTGATGGTGAGGACACACACTTGGTATCAACATTAGCATTATTATCACCTCTGGACATAGCATAGGGTGAGGACCTAGTATTAGAGTTCAGGTCCATCTAAGCAACAGTTACATATGGTAAGGAGGTACAAATTCTGTGTGTGTGTGTGCGTGTGTGGGTGTGTGTGTGTGTGTGTGTGTGTGTGTGAGCGAGAAGGGCCGAAACAGATGAATAAGAAACCTCTTGCCTCTGCAGCAAACTCAGAATGCTCTTTTACGCACACACCTGCATGCACACAAGGGCACACACGTGCATGCTCACACACACGCATGGTCGCACACACAAACCACTAGCGTTCATGTATAGAATCATGCAACCTCAGAGCGACATAGATTCCCAGTAGTTAGTTCCTGCGTCATTACAGTAGCCATCTGTCAGTAGGCACACATACACACATACACTGATTTGGCCATGTGTATTCATCCAGACTGCAGCCACATTGCATATCCACAAGCCTTTACCCAAGAAATACCTCACCCTAGCGACCCTCTCTCACACTTAGCAGTCCATGGGATTTTACATAGAGCATTAGATTTCTATGGATCAATCTAAGAGGTGAAAGGTTTCCTCTGCCTTCCATGTTCTTTATCTCCCCTTTGCCTTTCTCTCCATCTCTACCCAGATGGATCTGTCTGTTCCTCTGTGTCTGCCAATGACTGATGTCATTGTCCACCAGTGTGCTTCCAGTGTAGAAGATGAAAAAAAAAAAAAATGAATGTTGAGGTATAATCCCAGAGTTTAATCCTGACTACTCCCAATCCACTGTCTGCACACCGGACAGCCACGAAACTCTCATGGCGTGCATTTACAGGGGCAGTGTGATGATAATATGGAGGGTTTGGAGGGCACACATTTGGGTCCCTTATAATGATGGTGATTCAAATAACCCCACCTGCTAAGCCAGAAAGAGCGAGACAGCTAGAAAAAGAGAGGGGGGTGAGAGAGAAAGAGAGAGAGAGTGAAAGAGAGCGAGAGGGAGAGAGAGAGGGAGAGATAAAAGATTGAAAGATTATCTATTTCTCATGGGTGGGAGACAGTGAGTGAGTGAGTGAGAGTGAGTGGGAGGGAGGGTGGCAGTCAGAGGCAAGCAAACTAATTCCCACCAAAGAACAGACAGTCGTGGCGGAGCTGGAGCTGCAGTTAGTTCACCTCTTTGACGCGATTTAGACAACAACAAAGAGCCGCTATCACAGTTGTTCTTTTTCAAGTCAAGATACTAAATCGAGCCACAGTTTCCATTTTGGATAGGCACTGAAAATATACACGCACCCACAGTTCCCACGAGCTGCAACAACTCAAGGTAAGACACGCTTTAAACTCAGACCGCGTTGATAAACTGTCGATTTGACAACCGGTTGTTTTAATCCCCAGTGACGTTAGGCAGCAGTCAATAAAGAGATAGAGATTATTTCTGCTTCTGATGCCTCTGTTGCTTCTGATGCTGCTGATGCGCATGGAGCATCGCGCGTAAAACAGCTGCATCCACAGAGAGAGAGGGAGAGAGAGAGAAAGAGAGAGAGCAGGAAAAGTGTCATGCTCTTTACTCCCCCTAAAGTTAAAAGAAATGCACTCGATGGGGGGAAATCATCAAGTGTAATTGCATTAAGTATTGTGCTTTCATGTTTAGCCTTTATTTAATTGCAGGCAGTGAAATAGTGAAATAGAAGCAAAATGCCCTTAAAATGAGTCAAAATGCTCGCTTGCACAGAATGCACAGTTGCAGCTGGGTTCCACATTCACCTGTGGAAATGTCATCAGACACCGTTGATAATTTTGCATCAAAAGCAGTTTAGACTATTTCCTTTACATCTTATCTCTGCAATTCACTCTTTGATGCTATTAAGATGCTTCCAGCTTTTCTGACCCCCCCCCCCAACAAGCACTGCACTGTCTCCACACAAGGTCAGTATCTCGGTTACAGGTTTGCGTAGAATTAAGACTGATGCCGCAGCTCTGTGTGGATATTCAAGCGTCTGAAAGCACAGAGCTTAAACACTTTACAGAGTCTGCAGAAGTTGGCTCTGTGATTATTTTCCATAAACTATGCTAGGGAAACTGCTTTGGTGGAGGTTTGAGAACAGTGGTGAATTACAACCACAATAATGGCATATAAACATGTGAAAAATGATTAGCTCAACCTTAAAACAACAAATTAGCGTGCATCATATTTCAAGGTTGCTATGAAGGCAGAGTCGACCCCCCCCCCCTAGGCCCCCCACCCCCCCGCTGGCCTCATTAACAGTTTTATATGAGCTTGTGCAATTTCATAAACAAGAAGACCAGAGCAGAGAAGACATCACAGAAAATCTAGTACAGGCTACTATACCAGTGCACTCAGCAGCGTAAAAGAGGTTACAGAACGGGGTGAGCAGAGGCTTGGGATGACAAGAACTGGCCTTTTTTTTTTTTTTTTTTTTTTTTTTTAACAAAAAGGGCAAAATGCGCTTGATCACCAATAAATGTAATTACATGTGCGAGAGATTTTTTTTTTTTTTTTTTTTTTTTTGAGTGGAAACAACCCTCCCAAGATTTTTGGTGCATTGCTTCCTGCTCACACACCTCGAAGTGCTCAAGTGCAACTGACATGTATACATTAAAAGATAAATTCACACACACATATGGCTGTATATCAGCCCCTTTTCATGTCCCCGCCAATGTCCTTTACATCAACCTGCTGCTGCATATTGGGTTGGAAAACATCTCCAGGGATCTAATTTAGAGTTTGTGAAAATGCCGCAGCCTAAAGGACAAAAGGCTTTCAGATCACTTGTGTGTTTTTTTGTTTTTTTCTTTGCTGTGCTCTGTGCTGTTCATGGTACAAATCTAACGCTGTAGATTTCACTGGATTACCCAGATGACAGACGAGCACATCACTCAAGCAAACCAGTGTCAGTGATGTTCCTGTGTTTTCCTGTGTGATTGTATGTGCTAGCCTCTTTGGGTGTGCATCTTTTACTTGAATAGGACATATTTGCCATATTGTTAAATATGTAATATGTACTCTTACTTTATTATCATGTATATATTTATATATATATATATATATATAGAGAGAGAGAGAGAGAGAGATGTATGTATGTATATATCTATGTATAGATATATACATTTATATATATATATATATATATACAGGGAGGTCTATGCTCTGCAGTGAATGTATTTATATTGAGTGAATTGTTGTTTTTGTGCCAAAATGGTCACATGCTTTTCACTTTTTAGGCTGTTTGAACTTTTTTCACTCTCCTCAACGAGTAAACCTCTGGTTTGATAAAACCTCTGAACAATATCCAACGAGGAGCCGAAATGCCTGAAGCAGCCGAGGCTTTTATGAATCCAAGATGGCTCCCGTTCCTAAGTGGATTAAATGACCTGGGCAGCAAGTACACTTGAAAATATGAAGGGGAAAAAAATACACTTAACATTTTCCATGAAAACGAGGGATACCTGAAAGCATGTGCCTTTGTCTTTTTATTTTTTCTGATTTTTTTTTTTTTTTTTTTTTTTTATCAATTTGAAATACCATAATACCTCACCTACGCAAGATAGATATTCTAACTTCTATGAAGTTCCTGTGAATATCCTCTATTAAAGATACTGCACGTTGACTCATTGTGATTCAGTTTTAGCCTTTATGCTCTTTAGAGTCATGAAGATATCTTGCCCTCGCCGCTTTGGCAATTTCCCATTCACATCTGTCAGGGCCTGTTAATCTTGACAAAGCCATCATTGACTGTGCGGTGAAACCGAGCGCAGCTGTTAAACATTTCCCGCTGTTGGTAGCCAGCTCCAGCGAGCGTGGCCTGTGCCTCATAGACACTGTGGTGGCATCAAGTGGGTGAGGTGTTGTGCTGCTCGTGTTTGAGCTGGAGTCTGGCGTGAGCGGCCGATGAAATGAACAAACACCTGGCCTCGTGGAGATAAGGTGACCTGAATCTGCCAAAATCATGGCTCTAAATAGGATTTTGGAAATGTTGGCAGCAAGTTGCTGTTCTAATTGTTCAATAAGAGAAACGCTCTTTTCCACCTCATACTGGTTTACAGCACCAGATCAACAACAAAAGTACACCGGGGAACTTCAGTGAAGGATCAGTATCACAATGAAGTGCGACACAATAACTACAGGAGCAGTTTCCCCAAAAAGAATATTGTTTTTTAAATCCAAAATTGAATCAGAGCTTATGAATAACAGCAGTGAAACGCTATGATTTCTTTCATCTACTATATATTCTACTTTGAAATTAAACCTGTTCGTAACAAGTAGTTTTCATGAGGGTATGTGCAATACGTACGATAAACCATTTTGAGTTAAACGCTTATAGGTAAGCCATCGCAATCTGTTCGCAGGAACTTCATCTTAGATGCTAAGAATAAGAATAAGAATAAGAATAAGAATAAGAATAAGAATAAGAACAACTTTATTTATCCCGAAGGAAATTGTTGTGCAATAGTTTCAAGTAAAACATAACAATAGTAGATAATAGTAGGAAGGAGGGAGAATAAGAAATGCAAATAAAATATAAAGTGTCAAAGTTAAGGCTATAAAGTGTTTTAAGGTCTTAAGGTCTATGAACCCAAAGTCAGGGCCTGATTTGGCTCACAAATACAGACAGTTCAGATACCGGACGAAGTTGTCTTACAGGAGAAAAGTAGAGTTTCAGGAGAAAGACAGGTGACTGAGAGACTCAAGGGAGATGGACAGAACTAAAGTAGACAAGTTCAAGCAACCTGGCCCTAACACCCGGCCAAGCAGATAAAGTAACCTTTGTGGACAGCTGGAAGGGTCAGTGATGAAGCCGATCCAGGACGGTGCTGATGCTGATGGTGAAGGAGGGAACGCTAAGTAGGATGGAGACGATACCAATGGCAAGATTGGCTGTCAGTTCAGACCTGTATGAACCATCAACTAACACTCGAGGAGCAGGGTGATGTGAAAACCGTCAGCTCTGGAAAAGGCAGTTGCGCCGATATTATTCGGGAATGGCAACACGGATCCTTGAGATTTCAATTACAGAAGACTAGATCCTGTACGGACCCTGTAGACTTGGCCTGCCACACTTGAGGCTGTAACTCGTTCTGACATTGAAGACTCGGATAGGTGGAGCTCGAGCTCTGAGGCTCGGGGTCTCGCCCGCTCTGCTTCTGTGGGGGCACTTGAGAATCTGGCGATGACGACAGCTGTGGCCGAATGGTGAGGTGATTGTCTGAGTATGAACTATGCTACATGTATAACATAGTACCCTATAATGATAAAACAACATTTTCAATCAAATACTCAATATATACAGTATCAATTTTATCTTACAGAATAATGTATGTGATGATCAGTGGAACAAAAGCCAGATTAGATTCATATTTTTTTGTTTTTTTGAGAACGCGCCACTGAGGCAACAACAGTCGGGGGACAGATGAGAGCAAAACAACCCGATGCAAAATAATTTTGTTTATTTACTTTTTTAGCACACATGCCTCCGATGTTACATAAGTGTCATCTTCAGGACGAGCTGCACACACAGCATATGTTTCCCGTACTGAGTTCGGCGCCAGAGGTTTCCCATGTCCTGTCCTCCTTGCTCATTTTCTGCTTTCTTGCACTCACAAAGTCCCATCTCTTCTGCTCCCTGTCTCCTCCAGCTGAGCCCTGTGCCCCTACTGAACACCCATTATATGTTTGTACGCATATCTATCCATCTCTAGTTGTTTTTGTGCCAATGATAATCGCTTGCCGCACCCTCTAGGCTTGGTTAGCCCGATCTGAAGCATTTTCAGGTGGATGATAAAAACTGTTAACGAGTACTGAAGACGCCGTGATCATTGAACTTGTCTGAGAATACTCAGAACACACACACTTATATTTCCATTTAGGTTGCGCTGGGTTAAGATGATAAGCTATCCCCTGAATTGATGCAGCAATAGTTTCATGACGTCGGCTAATGCTGGATTTAATTGATCCCTCTGTTCTTTTTTTGATCAATCATAAATCACTTATTTGTCTTTTTCAGTGAATTTTAATGTAGGAGACAGAGGGAGAAAAATCCAGTGGCAGTAGGAACAAGGAACTGAAAAGCTGTCAGCAGAAAACGGCTGTTTCCAGAACCAAATATGATGATTTGTGTGCTGTGCTTTCGGGTTTATGTCGTCTCTCCCACATAGTTACCTCCGTTTTAACTTTGACCGCGATACACGAGTTAATGCCATAAAATAACCGCATATCTGTTCGGAAGAGAGCTTGTGAAATCAGACGTGTTCTGCAAACAGTTGGGTAAAAACAGGGAAGAGACGTATGGTTGAGTTAGAGACGGGTCTCTCTGATTTGCCTGTACTTTATTTATTTAGAAATTGCTGGACTCTTTTTGAGAAAACTTCAAAATGCAACAGGTACTTATCGGAGAACAAATTAAATTCTTTCCAACAGCTTCTTAGTAACAGCAGAGGAGCCGCCATAGAAGTATCAACATCAGGACATTGATGGAGGAGGAAACCAGAAACTAGCACAGGTGGTGCAACCGTCGCACTATTTTCCTCAATTTCTGTGATCATCTGTTTTGAATTTTATGCATATCCTCTATTTAGTCCTCAGTTGAAAACTAATCTTGCTCTAGTACGAAACCGTGAGCGAGTGTGAGACTCCTCTCGGCAAAGCATCAAGTCTGCACTATAGTCCCTTCACCCTGAGAGGGACTCTGCACTAATGGACAGGAAGTGTCTGAATGAACGCGGTATTTCCAGTAGTCCGGGTCTTACTGTGACATGCCTGTTTGACAGCAACGGAGAAAAGATTTATCCAATTTCAGCATTGTGAGGGGCTCCAAACGGATAGCGTGAGCAGGCAGTGACATGGTGCCATGGAGATGGATGCAGGCTTGTTGGCGCATAAAATGTTGCATTGAAACAAATAACGGAGGTCTGGCTGTGGCAGAATGGCGAGAGAACCTGTTTTCATTGGCTCTAAAGTTTGGCACAAAAAAAGCTAAATCATATTTCTCAGATTTAGCAGGGCCATCAATACCACCTCCGCATGGGACCAAAAGATCTGTGGAGAAAGGATACAGTTGGAAGGCAGACGTTCCTGCAGGGGCAGGACTGGAAGGACCAAACATCTTGTTTTGCAGGTTCCCAGGGGACGAAATGGACGATAAAATGTTATGTTAAAACGCCGCACTGTTGCTTTTTTGCTTTATTAAACAACATTTTCCATTTTTCGTCATCCCAGTGATCCAAAGGCTGGAATTTTAAATGTCATTTACGCAAATTTGAAATGTTCCAATTCACAGTCATGGTTTTGTACCAGTGACAAAAAAATTAGAGCCAAATGTAGACACAACTACTGATCTTGATTATAGCAATTAATGAAATAATACTGATGGTTATATTCACTGTAAGTAAAATAAAGATACTGAATAGAGAAAATGAGATGATCTCTCTTCCTCTCGCTCGCTCGTGATTTAATCTCGCATAAATCCAGCGACAGGTAGCTATATAAGAGTTGTCTTGCACTGGATTACATAAGAAATTCAGGTCTTTTCACCATTGGCAAACAAGCTGGGTATCCTTTGAATTTTGGTGGCAGGTTGATGTTTTTGTTCTGAAACGCATAATTGGAGACAGCTCATCATTAGGCAATCAAATATTGATTTCCTTTGAACTGAAAGGTTGTTTTTACATGTTAAATAAATTACATACTATAAAGAGATTTCTCTTTGTGTGTTATGTTGCGGTGGTGTGCGAAGACCTATCTTTGATTTTGTATTCATGAAGCGAATAATTCTCACCCAAGGTGACTGCAACATATCTAATTCACAGTGAATTTACGTTGCAGCGTCTCAAAAGTTGACTTAAAATCACCTTGACAGCCACATTATAAATCACAACCATCGACTGCTAATCTTGCCGAACGCCTTCATCGCAGGAGGCTGGAGGGCTCTAAGTCATATCGATAAAAGATTTGTTTTCTGCACTTGTTGGATCCCAGATTAGAAAATATTCAAAGCCTTGAAATATAAATATACATAAGATAATTAAGTAGAAATGAGAGATCGTATCCCCAGTTGTCGGAAGCGTTAGAGGAAAGGAAGATATTAAATGTCACAGAAAACCAGGGAATAAACAGAGAGGTAAGATACATGACAAAGGGAAGAGAGTAATGCAGATAGAAAGACTGAGGATATCATTAAGTTGGCATTCATTACCGGACCCTGTTTACACCGTCTTCCCTTTTTCTATGTCCTCATCTGTTATTTGTAATTTCTCGACTTTGTCTCTGTCTTTTTTCCCCTCTCGCATGTTTTAATGCTTAACTTGTCTTTCTCTCTCTCTTACCTTCCCCTTGAGCCGTCTCAGCTCGGCCTTATTTATATGTGCCATTAGATTGTTGCGTGAATGACTGCAGTGGCCTTTTCAAAGGTTGGGATTAAGAGCAGAGAGAGGAGATGTGAAAACAGCGTAGTTGTCATTCCTCCAAACAGCTCTAAGGATTCCAAGCGGCCAACGTACTCCGCCTGGACCAAATTTCAAATTCTTATGAGTCTTCTCACGTGTTGATCAGGTGTTTTCCAGGAGAGATTTGCTGCCCGGGCTTACTGTTTTCTTGAGTTCCCTGAGAATCAAAGACTACAACTGAAAAATGAAAAAAATAAAACCTGGGCTGGGCCGGAATCTGAGTCATCAGGTTGTGAACAGATCAAAAGCATGCGCACATAATTGCATATAATCCTGATTACAGCTGCAGGGTTAAAGAGAAAAATTAGACAGACGCAGGGAATGACAGCCTAAGTATCAACGCCATCATTGTAATAGTCACTTATTGGGATTATTATTTGTGCAGCTTCAGCTATTACTGTTTACGTAACTCCCCAAGCAGTCGTAATGATGGATCCATCATGGCAACGCCTTATCAGTCTTTCAACTGTGGCTCCCCATCCAATCATAAGGATGGATGCCAAAACCCTCTCCCCTCTCATTGCCCTGAATAGTGATACAGCGAGGCCAAAGCTCGGATCATCTACAGCGCAGCATGTTGTTTTTTTTTTTGTTTTTTTTTTTATTAAAAGCGTTAATGGCAGGAACTTTTCACCCAGGGTAATGGTTAGTGGAAAAATTACATAAGCAATTAGATAGTAGATTTAAAATGCTGTTTTCATGTCACTTGAGGGAAAATGCTATGTGTCAAGTGTGCCCACATTATCCACTTTGGTAAAACGCTTGGATGGCTTTGATAGTATTTCACATTTTACAGTCCTTTCTGTAAGATTCTGCCTACAGAATCGACGACAGAGAAAGGAATCAGGAAGTTTCTAAGCCTTAGAGTTCAGCAGCTGAAACTATCCGCCCGCTGCTGCAAAGACAAATACACTGAAGAGGAGATAGTGGGGAAGAAAAGAGGTCAGAACTGATCCGGATTTATTGGCTCAGCTGGTCATAAAGGAGGCTTTATTCTCACATTGCATTATACAAGGCAAGAACTCAACTAGTTACAGGTGAAAGATGACTCCGTCTCCTCCTCATCTTCTTCCTTCTTCACTTTCCACTTTGAATGTGTGTGTGTCTCTCTCTCTCTGAGGATGGATGGGTTTAATACAGCGGTGGTAAGCAACAAAGCTAGATTTCCTTCCTCCATCCTGAGGTGTGTTCTTTACTATCTCTGACTCATGGAATAAAACTCAGCTCTTACCTTCCTGTCCACATCCAAACCTCTTTCCATTTCCTCAGCCTCGCTATTCTTCTCTTCTTTCCCCCTCTCTCATTTGCGCCAAACAAGTGCCTTTCGAGAGGCATCCAAGCGATTACTCGAGTGCATTAAATCATCTCAACAGAGGCATTAAAATGTATTGACAATTGAAGCCAGATACTCACAAAGATGATATCTAACTGAGACACTTAACACATTAAAACCAGAAAAGCCTTTGTTTAAAGTATCCGCATGAGTAGAACTACAACATCAGAGTATAAAAGCATTTATAAATTAAGCATTTTTGCATCGCAAAAACGAAAAGTCTTGCCAAGTACTTTTGCATTATTTCGTTTTACAATGGCTCATGTCACTTAAAATTGGACAGAATACCTTAACATGTAGCCTAATAGTGAAAGAAAGGGTCCTTTGTTTAGTTTTGAGAAGAATTTACAGGTACATTTTGCATGTCATAAAATTTAACTGCTTGCAGTCCGTAGCCAAACATTATTTCATTGCCAAATCAAGATACTTCAACAACTGGTTGAATATGGCGTTCTTGGGATGCCTTTTTATTGCAGTGTAATGCTGTTAAAACAATTGATTTCTAATTGATGAAATCAAGACTCTTGTGAAACATAGTTTTGTTGTCCGTACTTTAAGCAACAATGTAATGACAAGAGGGAAACAAGTGATTACTGGGGGGAAGAGAAGTGTATGGGATTGGGGGCAATAACCATTCCAGTCTTCCTCGTTTAAAAAAAAAAAAAGGCCCGACAACAGCAATTGCAAGACAGAAATGCTGAGAAAAGCAGCCAAATAGAAGAAAGGAGCATGCTCTGCCTTTGCTTTGACCTGGTTCCAGTTAAGCCGCCTACTTTACACGATGAACATTACCTCCACACTGTATTTATAGAGCCCTTTGGTGTGTGTGTGTGCGCGCGTGTGTGTCAGCTGGTGTGTATACATGTTTTTCTTTATTTGCTTGGTCTTGATTGAAAGTTCATGTTAGGTTTTTGTTACCAGAATTTGTGGGATAAATTGACATGTTTAAAGATCTGGTTCAATGAGAACCAAGTTGTAGCCTTGTGTTTTTTAAGCACCGTAGATTTGCAATGGAAAGAACAGTGATGGCAATTTCACAATATGGTTTTTGAGAGAACGGTGTTTCACACATATGGAAAACCAGTCCCGTCAACAAGTGTGAAAGGAATGGTTTATTCTTACACATAAAGGCGCAGAGAGGTTTGGTGCGGAGCGAGAGGAAGTTGGAGAAAGCAAAGAACTATGACCTCCAGAGCCAGACGGACAGCTATTCAGAGTATTCAAGGGGTGAAAAAAAAAAGAGTGAGATGAAGATGACAAGGAAAAAGAAGGATCAAGGTCAGCCAAGCAGGGAATGAAAGTGAGAACACCTCTGTGAGAAAGTCATCGGTACAGTGTGTATACTTCTGCTGGAGTGAAATAAATGCTTTTGTGAAACATTTAAAGTCATAGAAGACTCATAGAAACCAAAATCCCCTCCCTGGTGATAGATAGAAGAGGAAGAGAGGAGAGGAGGAGCGCAGAAGAGGAGGAGAAAGCAGCGGTGATTGAAGTTTTGGATAAGAGTCATAAGGCTGGAGACAATTTCAACCAAGAGGTCTCTGTTGTGAAGCTCTGTGTGGGACTCTCAGGGCTCTGTCTATTTTTAAAAGATGTGTGGGTAACACGCTCACACCTTATAGCATCCAGTATACCTGTGCAAAGGAGAAAGAAGTCCTGGTTATCAATAATAATATGATTTGCAATTCTGAAAGTTTTTTTTAACCTGCTCCACATTGAGTTACATGTGCATACAAAGTTCAACATACAGGACTGTCGCAGAAAATTATAATATTGTGATTAAGTTCTTTATCTTCTACGATGCAATTAAAAAAACAAAAATGTCATACATTCTGGATTCATTACAAATCAACTGAAATATTGCAAGCCTTTTATTATTTTAATACAACTGATTATGGCTTACATCTAAAGAAAACTCAAAAATCCTATCTCAAAATATTAGAATATCATGAAAAAGCTATTTTTGTTTTTTTAATTGCCTTACAGAAGATAAAGAACTTTATCACAATATTCTAATTTTCGGAGACACTCCTGTATATGGAGAGTACAATTTAATGTAACCCCAAAAAATACACAAAAGCGGGGAATTTGCGGTCAGATGTTTCAGGGCGGATTCACGTAGTGATATACATAACTATCGGATTCAAGTGGAAGCAATGTGCTAATCAAGGAAGGCGGGGCGTAGCGATGTGCATATGATGAAGAAGTTTGCAAGAGAAAAAAAAGTCAGGCATTCTCGATATCGACATTGCATCTTGTGGATCAATGCATCAGATACAATACTGAGCTGCCGATAAACACATCCGGAACAAAATTGAGCTTTCAAATGAACATAAAATTAAAAGGTAAAGCGAAAATTTAGCGAACATGGATGCAACTCATTGATGAATATTTTCTTTTTCCCATCTTGTTTTAGCTATCTCAGTTATTTCCATTCACCAACTCCCTAAAACCCACTGATGTTTCTGATGAAGTCTTGTTCGTCTACTTGTAACATCTGCTTGTTCATCATTCAGCAGACTCCATCTGGCCAAAATAAAAGAGGAATAGTTAAATATCCTCTTCTATTTCTGTTTCGTGTTCAGTACCCCGCTTTCCGTGTTCCTCTTCTAATTTGCGTATCTTTGTTGTGTTTATTGTTAATACCGTTAGACCTTGCCGGTGTCAGCCTCAATGCAAGGGACTGAATAGCCAATCGCCAACACAAGGTCATTAATTCTGCTTTAGCTGCCAGCTAAACAGCATCGAAACGCATTTGTCCCCTCTGAGGCAAAAGTCTTGCTGTCTTTCATTACTTGTTAATGTAGAGAACCAGAAGCGTCACAAAAATAACTGTTCATGTACTTTGCTGTTGCTTGAGGATTCACACCAAAATCCCAGAAACATCCCCCCCATTAATCGGGACCGGTTTTCTCGGCAATGTTCTGTTTTGTTGTCAGTCGCCGCTTTCAAACACATCCTTGTTGTTCACGGTGGGATTTACAGATGAACTAAGACGCACTCATGTATTGAGAACTTTGCCGTCTTGGCAGAATGAAAAAAGGGCAAATATTGATCAACATGGCGAGCAATCGAACAATTACATGGACCGACGACGAGGTGGTTTTATTGTCTCGTGTGATGCTAACCTACAAGAATGGGTAAACTCCAAAAGGACTGTGAGTCTTGCCATTGGAAGTACAGTGGAGTACTCTAGTGTCTTGTTGTGTAATCTTTGCCGAAGAGTAACGAAAAACATGAGAATGTTTAAGAAAAGTAAGATCTAAATCAATTGAACCTTGTTGTATCCTTGCTGTGCAGGAAGGTTGAAGTCATTCATGAAAGTATTCAAAACCAACTTTTCAATGGACACAGAATGCGCAAATACACATTTATGAATCAGCAAAGATTAACGTAAGAATAAGTATATCTTTGACCTTAAATGCCTCACAACTGTCAGGCTACGCAGAACAAGTTATGTAACCAAGTTATCTGTGATGAGTCCCACAGTAGTTGATAGCAAGGCAAGAGCACATTGTACAGTCTGCTTTTCCATTCTCTGCATGAGCAGTTTGTTGCAGGTAGCTCGGTTGGTAGAGCGAGCGCCCCTCCATTTGAAGGTTGGCGGTGCAATTTCCAGCCAGTACTCCCTGCATGCCGACGTGTCTTTGGGCAAGACACTGAAGGAAATGAACCCTGTGGCTGAGGATGAATTTATCACCCTGGCCTGAAGTGTACAGGACAGACCAATTGTCAACTACAAAACAATAAGTGATCAGCAAAATTGCAATTTGGTGTACATCCAACTTAATCATGACCTAGTTCTTCCAATAAAAACAGTAGTACAATACCTAAAAGCATGAATCATTAGATTCTTATCAGCTGACAGTCATTTTTTGTAAATTCGCATTACTTCTTGTAAATGTTCGCTGCATCAACAGAGCCTCCATGAATTATTTATGTAGCTATTTTATAATCATGACTTCCCCCAGACATTTTATAATGTGGTTGTCATCTCAAAATGAGGGTCTTCGTCATACTTTTTCATGTTTCTGGACTTAATGCCAACATATGTTGAAATGCACAACCACTTCTCAGATGTCTCCTGAATCATTGAGGGGCATGTCATGCAGGCAGGTATCATTTGGACCACAATGTCTGAACTCCCATTTTCCATCTTCTCTTGCCCATTAATCATGTCCCTCTGATAGTGCTGATCTGAGGAAGTCAGAGATTTGATTTTTGAATGCAGATGAAGACATTTGAAATGAAGTTCCGTTAGAAGATCTGTTTAATATTTCATAGATGCTAGACAACAGCCCGGCTCTGTGCCGGCACGAGGCAGCAGGGTGCTTATTGGCACAAGTCGCCGATATGTAATTCAAATGCATGGAGGCTAAAGCATTTCTAAATTTTAAACAATTTGTATTATCATTGATGCAACTGAAAAATGAAAAATGTACATCATACGAATGGTTAAAAGAAGGTTATGAACTCTTTAATCCATTCACTGTAGGGGGGGGGGGTAATATTGTTCATTATCTATACAGTTAATCCTGCACACAGGCAATCCTGGAGCCAATCCCAGCTGTTGGGATAACATGACCCAAATTAAATGATTGCTAAATCATGTCAGTCAGGTTAAAAAAAAACATAAATATTGTATAGGGGGTTTAATGTGCTTGTCATAATGGCTGAACAGAACATGAAAGGGCTTCAGGCCACCGAATATTTTTTTTCTATCTGTAATTCTATAATCCTGAGTGCCTGCATTATTGCCAAATATCTTCTAAGAAGATTTCAAAATCATAAGCGCTGTCTTTTTTTCTGTCATCATAAAACTAATCTTAAAGTGACGACAATTTACCTATTGTTTTTGAGCATTTACGTTGCATTTCCTCCCACCGACTGTTAATATTTTCTTACACCGGCACTGTGCACTTTTGAAAAACTACAGAGAGAGCAGACATGGGAGACTACTATTGTGCTATTGCAACTTTTACTTTATTTCTTAACAGCCCCCTGGAAATGTAGGAGAAAACAGCTGAGTTAGTACAAATCTCACATTCATTACTATGGGGATGCATTCAACCCCCAATCAATATGTTTTACACATGTTACACACATAGAGATTGTTTTGTTTTATGTGACTTTAAAAAGATGTGTCAAAAACCAAGTGAAATAAGTCAGTTCAAGATAAACTGTTGAAAGTTTCACATCTTTTCAGATCAGATCATCAAAAAAAGAATTGTACCCACAGGGAGGCTGTGTAAGTGAAGCATGCTTGTGCAAAAAAAGAAAATGTTGAAACTGTTATGTTCATCTTTTACATGCTACACAGCTGAGCAGCCATTGTTCTGCAATTGCCCACTTCCCTGCAGCCACTTCTCACTGTTCTCTATCCATATCATCTCTTTGTCCCTTCACTTAACCACCTCTCTCTATGGCTCTGTCACTACAACTCTCCCTGGAGCCCAAATGACCTAATTTGCTTGTCGAGACTTGTGCTTGAGCAGCCGTTTTTCTCATTGGTACCAACAGCCTCACAGTGTAGGTTTGCTGTGATGAAGTGCACAGTTTTGTTTTGTTTTTTTATATATAGCTATATGTTGCAGTTTTGATAAGCAGTTATTCTTATTAGTTGGTTCCAAGCGAAAATAGTTGCTCATTTTTATTTGGTTTGATGATTATTCATTTTGGGCTGCAAGGTGGCACAGTGGTTAGCACTTCGGGCTCATAGCACGAAGGATCCTGGCAAAGGGACCTTTTCTGTGCAGAGTTTGTATTTTCTCCCCATGTCTGCGTGGGGTTTCCTCCGGGTTTTCCACTTTCCTCCCACAGCTCAAACACATGCAGCGGGTTAATTTGAAAAAATTGAGAAAATTGCCCCGAATGAGTGAGTGAGTGAAAGTTGCGATTGACTGGCTACCAGTCCAGGATTGACCCCGCCTCTCGCCGGCCACAGCTGGCGACTTTAGCCATTATTTCCGACAAAATAACTCCCAATTATTTTTTTTTTTTTTTTTGCATTTTGCAAAAAATATATAATGTTGCAGCCCCGGTGATGCACTATGCTCAAAGCCGTGTCTTTAGACAGATAGTCAGATGAGTCAGATTTTGAACATCTCTGAAAATTACATACAACTTCTTCTATTAGCATTCATATGTTCTCTTTGCTAGTACAGTTCCACTGTTGCGCCCCATGATGCCTTTGCATCAGAAGCCCCTGGGGGTCCACATTGCTGCAGATGTGACAGAAAAGACCATTTCGCACAAAACATTACCACAGGCTGTATCTTTCACAGAGCAGTATGTTTTCAGGTAGACCTCTGGGACTCAATGCACAGGAATCATATGAATAACAAGCCAAGATATCCTATTCAAAACAAACAGAAAATAAGATTATGTTTAATGCAAAGTACTATTTTGAAAACAAAACCTTAGTTCATAGTATATCTCATGACCTGTTACACCAAACTGCAAGCAGATTATATTATGATTAGATTAATTGCACATACTGCAGTTCAAATGCAAGACTCAGCACAACTGAGTTCTAAACTTGTATCCGTAGCCAATATAATCGAAAAAATATATGTACATGAGAGTGATGTACTTAACATACATATGGCAGTCAAGTGAGCTTTGCATACCAGAGATGTGACTTAAGTAAGTAGTTTAATGGATGTGCACAAAACCTGGCCAACAACTTTCAGCATATTCAGTAATATACTATTCCTCATAGCATCCATCCATTATCTATACCGTTTATCATGTTCTGGGTGGCATGGGTCCTGGAGCCTATCCCAATCTCATTCACATCTCTGGGCAATTTAGTGTTTGCAATCGACCTACCGGATGTGTTTTGGTTTGGGGGAGGAAACGGGAGAACCAGAAGGAAAACTTTGTAGACACGGGGGACAACATGCAGACTCCACAAGGAAAAACCCCTTATCGGAATCGAATCAGGGACCTTCTTGCTGTGAGGTAGAACCGTTAATCACCATGCCCCCGTGCCACCCCTATTTTTTTTACCATTCGAAGACATGAATGAAATGTTAAACTGGCTTATTAACTGACAATAAACATTCATATGCAGGAAATACTAAAAGACAGAATTAAAGCAAGAGACGGTCTCTACTTGATTCTACGATCCAAATCTGATCAAGTTTGATTTTTTTTTCTTTTGTTGTGGTTGACTGAGTGGTTCACCATCACAACATGTTTTTATTCCCTGCTGAAAGGATGTGACGGAAATGTCTATCAATCAATATTACTCATGCAGGCTCATACCTGACAAAGAAAGGTATGCTGAAGGTCATGCAAGAGGAGAAAAACATATGATGCACTCATAAGAGGGGAGCGACCAATGTAACATACAGAAAACCTGTTCGTCCTCACAGCCCACAAGTTAATACATGAGAAACCACACCATGATGCTAAATGATCTCCCCCTGTATCGTGCTTGCTTCACTTTGTGGTTTCAAAACGCGAGATTGCATTCACCCATTCACACACACGCGCACACACACACACACACACACACACACACACACACACACACCGATTGCTTCGGAGCTACAAAGCCCCTAAGAGAACATGGGGAGCATTTGCTGCTTCCAAATGATATTCAAGACCAAAATAAATGTCAGATCATGTTTACAATTTTTTAACAATTTACATGGGAAAATCATGTCACCACTGCAGAGACAAGTAGAATATGTTAAACTATAATTATGTGGATGAAAGAACATACATAAAGGTTGGGTCTGTATGGCTCTTTTCAATTTGCATTTATAAATGTTTTTAAGATATGATGGCAAATGCAGGCTCAGACACATGGACAGGCATCAGGGTGGAAAAAATATCAGTCGCTTCATTATGTCGGTCTCAAGGTCTGCCTGGTATCTCCCTCATGAGGCGAAACATAGATGCTACAAACAGTGAATGAGAAGTTTGCAAGGGGATCATGAAGAAATGAAAAAGCAATGCGGTGAACTTTTTCTGTGCCAATTAGCTGACTGTCCTGGCCTGTGAAAAATGTGCTGTAGTTTTTTATGTCAGTGTGTAAGAAGCTGCAAGAGCCCTTGTGTTGCATTATGTGTACACCTTTAGGTGTGTTGCTATGTTTTACTGCACTTCTTTATCCAAACCTTGTTATGGAGTGAGTCTTTCAAATGAGGTCTGGGGTTTTTGGAGAGGCCGGCTGTTTGGTATTTGGCCAAAAGAATGATGGAATCCATATAGTTGTGATCACTGTAGATACACATGCACAGGAACGCACACGTATGCACACAGATGGATGATGAGAGAAACTTAATTACTCTGAATTGGTATATCCAATGACTGGAACAGTAGCGACACACGTTTTCCTGTGGAGCCCTGTGTATTTGCGAAGCTCTGTTGTTTGCACCTCTTGTGATGTTTTGTGTCATGAATGGCTGTTGTCATTCTGTTATCGTGCACGTCAGTTTGTGTAGCCAAGTCATCTCCCCCAAGGATTATGTGAGCTATTTATTTTACAAGTGCTACTCAAACGTCCAAACGGATTTAAGCGCGACCAAGTCAGTTGGTTACAGTAGCATCACCTCATCCCTCTGAAGAGTTATATTTTAAGTCATTGATGCAACGTGGTTTCTTCATATGCTTGAGGGCACATACTCGACACTTTTATCCTATTCAGCTAAGTTCTGAGGAGGAAACCACCTGACAGCCCTTGATGATCTGGGTTACTCACCACCAGTAGTTGTGTGTGTATGATGGTGTGATTGGCATCTGTCAGCTTTCAACATTACAAATACCGCCCTTAATGTTTTACGGTGATATCAAATGTTTGCTCCCTTTCTTTTTCCGTCATTTTTTTTTTCAACCTTAGAGGCCCGCCGAAACACGATGCTGAGAAGTTCGCCTGTGTCGTTTCAATCCAAGGGTTCGTGTTTGTCTTGTGAGCCATGTCAATGTGGTCGTGTCTGCCTGGCATGACAATTTTTTTCTGCCTCACAAACTTTTCACATGAGGTCTGTTCCTCCTCAACTGCATGCATGAGCGAAGGCAAAGTACAATTTCCATTGGCCGCGCTTAAATGAAAAATTGAAAAAAAACGCATTTTTTTGCACTTTATCAAAGGAGGCATAATGTAAATGTGTTTAAAATAAAGACAAGACATTTTGTATCATCTATTGTCCAGGTCTCAACACAACTCAATTTATAGATATTTTCAGTAAAGCCTCTCTTCAGGGGCAATGTTGCAATAATGCAAAATATGGATCTGTGATGGATTGTAAAACATTCTAGCCATGAAGGCCCATGACTTAATCGATCACCAGGATTTATTTGGATGGTTACTTTGCAGAAACGACAAACACTGTAACACTGAAATTATGGGGGAACTCAGACAGCAGCGTGATCCTCTGCTACACTGAAGTATTGGACAAAGAGAGGATGAAGATTTGTATTATTCTGGTATAGTTTTCTTTTATACTGATATTACTGTAGCTCAGCCAGGAAGTACAACACCCGCTGAAAACAGATGTTCCCATTGGTCAGCATAAATTCCTTTGGTTCGCATTTAGATTGTAGGTCTATTTAAAATATCTATAGTAACAAGCAACCTATAGTCTTATACTCCCTTTCTGAGGATATAAGTTATATAAACAGTGTCAACTGTTTATGTTTACCGTGAGATGAGGTTTCTGTTTTGATTTCAGTACAAACAAATACAGATAAATCTCCTTAATCCCCTCTCAAAAATGACCAAGAAGCACAACAAAAAGTGAATTTTTTTGCCAGGCTTTGTCACCGGATGTCATTATGTTTTCGCAAGTTTAGTTTTAATTCCTGTAATTCCATTTAGCAGTTGAGCCAGCGAGATATTGCAATTATTACAGACACCAATACCAGGTATATATACTAACCAGTTATTAAAACTTATAAAACTGTTATATATAGCTTAACAGTTCTGATTTTTCGAGAAGACACCAGTTAAATGTATAGTTTTATCTAAAATGAATTAAAATACATTTGAAAACCTCATTTTTCAAAAAATAAACAGTTTAACAGACAGGAAACACATTTACAAACACACGCAACAGCCACATAAATAACATCATAAGACAAAAGGAGTAGGGAAAACAACAAAATAATGAGTAAGTAATTGGGCGGATGAACAACCCCCCCCCACACACACACGCAAACACAACTGCCTTATGTATGTATGCAACATGACATGCAATTGCACATTAGTACACCCATTGCTTTGTCCAAAAACAGCAGTTGGCACTCTATCCTTACTGTTACGCTGCAGCATAAATGACATTTTAAATGCATCGGAGCAACTTAGTGACAACTCAGTGAACGAGGAAACAATACAGTTGAATATTTAAAAAGATCTTTACGTCAAAGAAATATATTTATGATTTCTGGTTCAGGGTTTCATCTGGCAAAAACACAAGAACTGCATTTGACATTGGAGGATAATATACTCTTTATATGATGCTAAGGCGTTGCAAAAACAAAACTTTGGATCTTTTCTTTGCTTTGTTTTGTTGTGATTTGCTATTCAACAAAAAAAAAAAAAAAAAACATAATCCTCAAGGTGACCAGTTACATCATGACTGATTTCAGATTTTATCGGTTTTGACATTTCTGTATCTGAAGCTTGGTTTTTCAAATCTATATTTAGATGTCTTCATCAGTATTCATCATTGTCCCCCACTTATCTTGGACTAAGTAAGTCAACCCAGGCATCCCTGTCCCCAGTGACGCACTCTCGCTCTTCCTGGGGGACCCCAAAGTCATTCGGGTCAGATGTGATATAAAATCACTCCAGCGTTTTCTGGTTTAACGCTGGGCCTCCAACCTCCTGACATATCATGGTGGAGTAGCGTGTGTCTTCCCATGATAGTGGGAGCTGTGTTTTTGGGAGCACCGGACCCTAAGAGGTTCTTTGAGGGCAGTGATCCTAGGACAGGGAGGGAGTTAGACACATCCCTATCATTGAAACCAAGGGGCAGCAAGAAATTTTGTCTGGATTAGGAGGGCCAGGACGTCTTCCTTGACCAAGCCAGACTCAAGGGAGATGGCAGATGGCATTATTTTGTATCATGCAATATTTGAAAACAAGAGCAAAAATACCTGTTCAGAGAAGTGACTGGTGAACACGGGGACACTAACAAATTACCATCCATTCAGGGTTTTCATTCTGAAAATAAAATAATGTCTGGTTTGGTTTTCATACCAAATTTGACAATGACTCCTGACACTGAGAAAGGGGGAACCAAGCAGAAAAGCAGTTTATGTTTGCAAATTAATTTAACGCGGTTACAACCAGAACATATGCTACTTCCTTGAAGTGAAAATGAAACTGAATTTCATTGCTTTCTCTCGAGGTCTTAAAGCCACCAACACTATAGCTGGAGCGCTTGAGATTTTAGAAAAAATAACATTTCAGGAGCACAACATTCAGCAGTTCAACTTGGGAAATGAGGTAAACATGCATCTATAGGCATCCATTAGAAATTCATTTTTACACTGGTAGACTTGCACATTTCATTTCAACGATCACCTTGACCATCTTTTTCCTGTGTTTTGGAAAGCAGGCTGCAGAGAAATAAAACTTAGATGTGCAGCAGTAAGACTTCTGACTCCCTAGAATTTCAGCTGAACAGAGAGTCCTCACTTTTGGGCATGCAGAAAATACATTTACATTAATCTCACCTTTCTGCTGGATCCAGATGTATTTTTTTTTCTATATCCACTGGATGTGGAAATGTATCTCATAGATCCCACACACTATTAATAATTAAATCTGTGCAGGATGTATGTTTAGAACATTTGTGTCTCCTGGTCCTGCCTCAAGATTTTTTAGGTGTCCAAAAGAGCACTCCTTCCAGATGGAAATTGTGTCACTTTACATAAACTAGGCTCAGATGCACACACACACACACACACAAATACTCACGTTTGCTCACTTGTTTTTTTTATTCTCTCAAGCAAAAGAAAGAGATACTTTGTGACTCTTCTCCCCGAGGACGTACTTTCTGTGCAAGACCAGCACAGATCCACTCCTAATGAGGGGACAGAAAATAGAGGATATACAGGGGAGGGAGGGAGAGAAGGAAAGGTGCGGAAGGAAGTGTTCTTATAGTCTGGCATAAGGTTCAAAAACAGATGAATCCTATCATTCAGAATAGAGCAATACGTTTGTGTTCTGAGCACTTGTGTGGGCGTGGAGTGTGACTATGTGTTTGTGTGAAACAGTATGAATTTTTTTGCATTTTATGTCATTTAGAATTTCTTTTTTTCCACTCTGCCTCTCCCTGGGCAGATGTGATGAATTTTCATTACAGAGTTTCTGCTTGTTTCTGGCAGCGTGTACGCCTCATAGTCACACGCGAGCACAAACACAAACACCCGAACACACACACACACACACTTACTGCGTCCCTCCACAATGGATACAAACGCCACACACATCCACAGGCATCAGACGAGAGCCATTCCATCAGCAATAACAGTATTAGTGTTAAGAATAACCCCGAAGACAATCCCATCCTGGGAAGTAAAAGAAATAAATGAAACGGAATTAATGCTGCGACACATACATAAAGGCACACAAACACACACTACCCATTACTTTCACACGTGATTCATGTGGCTATTACTTTTTTTGTGGACGTGTTGTGATTAGTTTAACTCCCTTTTAGCTATACAACATGTACATATATACTAAATGTACTATACTTTGTCTTGGAACAAGAAATTGGCGTTATATCGCCTTGTCCTCTCATTGTTTCCATTTCACATACTCCGTGTTCACCGTCTTCACAAATCTTGCTCATCACCTTTTTTTTCGTGTCACAGTAATCTAATAGCAGCTGTGATAAACCTCCGGCTGAAACATTCTCAGCTTAATATTGAACGCGCACTCATCAACCCAGGCAATAAGTTTTGGTAGCAATTAGTGGAGACATTTCTGTTTACTTTAATACCCTTATGTTTGTGCAGGAAAAGCTTTCAGCTCTGTTTCGAGTATTTGGTTTGTTCTTATTTACTTATTATACCCAAAACAATTTCATACATAACACTGTAAATCTAATCAAATTTTACTTTGGTTGATTTTTCACCCTCAGCAACAGACAATTCTTTGAGACAGTTTTTTTTTAGATTTTAGCAACTACTCAAGTGAGGTCCAACTGCCATGTCTTGTTGATGAATTATAAGCTAAATGCTGAATAATAATCAACCTCAAACTCAATTAGTTAATGAATAGCTACTATTCTGATCCGATGTGGGCTCTTTTAATATAACGGCTAGTGCAACAGCTCCGGCCCTTTTTTTTTTTGCAATGCTGTGTAGTTATTTTTCATTAATTTGCTCTCTCACACAAGCGCACAAGAGGGTTAGAGGTTGCGAGTGCATGTGAAAGTTAGCGGAGAATAACCGAGGTCATGAGCAGTACGATAATCCCCAATGTCCTAGTGCCCTAGCTTGATGTGGACTTGCCATGATTAAACTTTCAGCAGCGAAGAGCTGCTGGAACAGGGCTGCGCGCGGGAAAAGTGATGATGAAAGTTACCTCTTGGCGAGGTGGTATAAGCTTTGAAGTGAAATCATCCAACTGTCTGTTTTAATGGATAAACATCTTATTCCTGTGGAAAACACACCTGTGTCCCTGCTGGCGTGATATATATGGAGTGCCATGTCACGCATTAATGAAGGGCGGATGTAGTCAGTGTCTCTGACATGTAAAGCATGCAGGGGGTTTTGTACTCTTTCTCACGGATGCAGAAATAATGCCAATCTCTTTTCCACTGCTGCTCTGACTCATCTCCGCAAGCAAAGACTGACAAGTCTTTTTCATATATTTTATAAACACACTAAAACACGCTTCATTGTTATGACTACAGTGCTCAAATCCTCGCCTGACAAAACCGATGTGGCACCACTGCAAGAAGACTTCAAGATTTGTACAGTACACTGTCTGACACACCTCGTCACTCTGAACAGCCCAGCACAGCTAGAACAAAAACATTTGAGTCACAGACATACATTCATAATTATTCTTATCTGAAAACGGAGACACAGCATGTCAGCTTTGTGCCAAATAAAACACAGACTTATGTCACTATTAACAGATAAGGAAGAGTTCTAACAGTGTTGTACTGATGAGCTCGGGATGAGAGAATATTAGTGCCAGCAAATAGAAGATTTTCTTAGAATAACCTTCACACCAAGAACCTCTGAAATGCTTCCCCTCTGTGCCGATGAAAAGATAATTCAGTCCATTCGATTCATTTTGGAGCCTCGCTGCAACCGAGACGCCACACTTGTGAACAAGCGCACCGACACACCCAGAAACACGCATAAGCAATTTGATTTAAGGTGCTGAAGATGAAGTGTGATGTCTCAGACTGCGCCGTGTGCCTTCACACCTGAGTCCCTGTATGTTAATCGCTATGTATTTCCAGGGCCCGAGCAAACTCTGCATTACGCTTTCATGTAATATCACTTTACAGGATTGCCCAAAATTGAGAGGCTTGAGCTGCATGTTGCTTCATGGAGGCCCCCAGCCGGCAGTGCTGAAAAGCAACAGCAATATGACAGGTTGTTTTCTGCAAAAAACTATCTCAAGACCATTTGTTGTCATAAAGTCTACCTTCAATATTTCAGAGGCTCCACACCTTTTAAAAAATGCATTTTGTTTGTTCTCTAAATGTTTGAGGTTCACCCGACCCACCAATATCTTTGGTGCAGAATCTGTATCTACAAACTTGTCTCTTGCACTTTTGAAATATTATCTGATCTAAGAGCATTACATCATATTTATGACATCACAAATTAGATTCTGTCAATCCTGGTAGTGAATTTTGCAGACACAAATATTTTGTGGGTACTTAAAGCCTCCAAGTCACGAACACTCACGAGAGACTGTATCATCAAGCAGGAGACAACATTTAGCAGTCAAACTTGTGAAATTTGAAAATTAGCCTATACTTGGGTATTCAAATGGAATTATTTTTTAATGAGGTAGAAAGAAATTGATAACATTTTTAATATTTTATTGCACCCTGTATGAAAAAACATATTTTAACACGCAGAGAGTAAAAAAAATGTTTACTAATCAAATGAATCCCAGATTTGTGCTCGGACTGAACTTGTTTTGATAATTCAGATTCCTTAATATTTGCTTTTTATATTTGCACTTTCAAAGCAGTGGTCCCCAGCCTGCTGTGTTTTACGCCAGGGACCGGTTTCATGTAAGACGACAGTTTCAGAGACCGACCTTGGGGTGTGGGGGATAAATATAGAAAAACATAATTATATATAGGAAAAAAAATAGATATGTATGTACGTATATATGTATTAATAGTACTTGAAAAATTCAACTCACCTGGGTTTCCTCTCCTCCTTGGACCTTTTTCCCCTTCATAAAAAATACTGTTTTGTTTGTTGACTTGTTTTGCTTTGCATTTTTAAATTTGTTTCAAAAAGCTTGCCGCCCTTTGAGACGAGCACAGACCGTCATAAGTGGTAGAAAATTTGATCATCATTTTGTTTCTTTATCTATTCTCAGTTTTCTCCGTTGTGGCCTTGTACTAAATAAGCCGTGGAACACTACAAGTCCATGGCCCTGAGTCAGGGACCGCTTCTTTATAGAATCACAATGTGGACAGTGCATCTTTAAAGATGTGCGATTAAGGCTGCTAATTCATATGTTCTCGCTCCACCAAAAATGTAATTTCTCTCACAAAGTTACTTTTTCTCATTTTGAAACACCTAGCATTACAGCTTTACCTACCACCTCAACGGCGTGAAATTGTCAAACAAGAAATTGGATATTTAATCATATATCCATGATGAATAATGAAGACGAATAGCAGGACCTCTGAAGTTTTCAAACTGTATTTGAAAACGTGAATAATTGCTGTCACTGAAATTTCAAAGAAGCCAGAACATAGTGTCCAGTTTCATTAATTCAAAGCAGCACCTGCTGCTGGGAGATCAGTGATGGTATTACCATAGATGGCTTAAATTTTGAAATACACTGAACTCTAGTGCTTTCATTTCATCTCACTTATTATGCGATGTGCACCGACGTCCGGGACTCATGCAGCAAATTTGTTTTCGGAGTGGTTGCCCTGTCAGTGAGCCTTCCTGAGTGCCTTCTGACTACGGGGACTGCCCTTTATAAATAAGTATCACGCACACAGTGTCTCAAATAGCCTGTCAACACGTACAAACACCTTCACCTGTGCAAACCTTCACACACACACAGTTACAAAGCTGTGAGGTTGAGAGGTTCTCTCAATCTGCCTCTGCAGTATTGTGTTTTACCCTTTGTGCTGTTCTTTCGTACACTATTTCTAACCACCTTTACACTTAGTCACAGTGTACCTTTCTCCTTGCCTCTGTGTTTCCATTGTTTTCACCTCTTTCCTCATCTTTCATCTTTCCCACTTCTCCCTTCTTATCTCCTCTCTCCTTATATCCTCCCGTATTGCCTCCTACTCTCCATCATCTTCAAGGTTCGTACTGACTCAGTATCCTGCACACATGGCATATCAACTAGCAAGTGAGTTTCTCACTCAAGAAGCAACCGACAGCGACATGAGACAGAGATGGACACCTTTATAAGGAATGAAAAACATATCTGAAAGTAAATAATTATGCCTTTTCCGCCAAACAGACCTTTGACGTTAGCGGGGATAGTACCGCTGGAAAGTACAAGTTTAACTGAAACTGACCCCCGAGGAAAAAGCTTTTGCGATAACGATAGAGCCTTAAAAGTTCACAGATTTACAGAATGACATAACTCACAAATAACATTCAGTTATTTCATAATGGTTCCCCTTAGACTCGCCAAAAATTTCCAAATCTAATCAGCAGCGATGTCAAAAGTTAGTTTTGGATATTGAAATCAGAGTATGTGAATAACTAAAACCACTGCGCTCAAAAGTCACATTCTGTCTTGAAAAGTTATTTGCAATCATATCTGCTGATTCTCATTGACAAATGCCGTTTGGTGCCTGACAGGTGTTCTTGTGTTTTACCGGGGACACGCTGTTCCCATGGAGATGGCTGTGCTCCATTTACATCACCCCAGCATCTTTTTCACCGTCCTGGACCTTATTTTGAGCGTATAGTTGTACTTATATAATCTTCGGGCAAAAATAGGCCTTTTCAATCCCCCACTATATTCCCTGAGGTCTGCAGTTGGCTGAGCATATGGACACACATGTTCAAACAGAAACTATTCTATTCAAAGCCATATCTGCGCATGTGAATTAACCGCGTCATCAAATTAATACGTGCACATTTACAAACACATACATTTAGCATACATCTCAGGGTTCTGGATTAGGGATACAGATTAGAGATTAAGGCCAGCAGTGGGATTACACAGAATGCCACAGCCCCCGCCTACACCGTAGATGAGAAGCACCTCTGGATGAATTATTTCATCCGAAAGAGTGAGTGAGCAAGTGCATGAGTGGGTGAGCGAGCGAGCAAGTGAGTGTGTGAGCGAGACACTTGTTGCCTAATTCTAATTTAGCACTATGATATCAGCAAATATCATTATCTCCATGCATATTCTTGGTTTTATCTTTGTCCTCACATCTGCTACTGCTACTTGTAAACCCCGGTGTGGCAGGAGTCATTGTAGAGGCAGCAAACCAACATTTGCATTAACTAAAGCGCCTCCCGACACGAAGGAATCATCTCGATACGGCTCGGCAAAGACAGAAGATGGAATATAACCAGCCACCATTGATACAATGTCAGGAGTGATATAAGAACTGAGCTGTGAAGCTTCCAGAATGCTTCAGTCGCAGAGAAGCTTGAGGATACATGGCGGAAACTTCCAAGATTTCTGTCTCCTACAGTAGATGGAGCATTAGACGATGTGGGTGATGATAGCCCAAGGAAGGTACCGGAATCGTATATTGATTGTTGATTCACCAACCATGTCCTTCTACCCAGCTTTTTGGAGTCTCCTGGGATCGCTCTAATCCCTTGACTTGATTTCGCTTCTTTCCTCTGACAATTATATTTCTCCACATTATTTTCTTCTCTTGTTGTTTTCTTGATGTCTATTCACCGTCGTCGGGCACATTGTTATTCGCCCACAGAAATTCACATCAATATCTGCTACTTTGAAGGGAAAAGAAATCGAAATTTATACCGAGAGACGTTTCTAACAGGGTTGGGAACTACTCATCTAGATCAAATCCAAACTTACAGTCATGCACAGGGAAATCAATCTCCCTGTCATTAAAATACTATCAGGTCACAGGTCAGGTCCTCAGAGATTGCTGAAGCAGACAGCTGCTTTAGGGACAGAGGGACATTGACCTTTATAAACAGAGTTTAGGATGAACTTAAACAGCCGTTGTGCAGAATCTACAGACTTTGGAAGAGTGGATAGAAGATTAGTGGGTAGCTTAGTATCTGTTGACAAGCCTGGCACGCAACCAGGCTGCCAGCAGCCTTAGCATCCCTATTTGTTCAGAAATTGACTGACTTGACTGTATCTTTGATTCTTTCTGTGAACAGAATATTTCTTAAAGCAAAAAGTCACAATGATCTCTTTGTATCAGAATTGCCGCTGTGATAATTCATGCATCACTTCAGCTCTTTGTTTGAAACTGTTGTTTTTTGTTGTTTTTTTTTTTTACAGGTGAATGCCGTCATGCCATTTGGGTGCCTTGCCCTGCGAGATGGGCGGACATATAGTAGTATATCCGATGTCACGGATAAATATGAGATCGGGCAGGTTCTCAGAGCGTGAGTATCAGTTGAGTCATTGAAATTCATTGTAAAAATACCAATATGGCCCACTGGATTGTATTTGTGAGAATACTCATTTTGGATTAGAACTGTCCTGAAATGTCTTTTCCTTTCACCAAAGGAATGACAGAATGCTGGAGCAGAAGGCCAGCCTGTGACTGTCATAAAGGACATTTAAAGTTGAAATTGTCATTTAACGTTGTCAGCTGTCTGTGTATTTTTGATCATGACAGCTCATAAAGCACATGTTTGGAACTTGGCTAACCAAAGCACTCCTCCACCCTTCCTTGAGAAAAAAGCACCTCTCCTTGACACACAAACACACTAACACACACACACACACACGCACACACTCGCACACACACAACACCAATCAGTGTTGGAAGCCATATGGCAACATCCACATCTGGCCTCAAAGATTTCTGCTCATCCTTTACATAATAACTCACACACAAAGTCACCCTGTGTGTGTGTGTGTGTGTGTGGTGTGTGTGTGTGTGTGTGTGTGTGTGTGTGTGTGTGTGTGTGTGTGTGTGTGACTGTGTGTGTGTGTGTGTATTGAAGTGAAATACAGTATATTTCATAAAGTGAAGCCTAAGTGTGATATTCACTTGATATTTTTCATCATGATTTTGATTAAAAGTAGAGTTTGCGGTATTATAATCATCATCTTTATTGTTCGTTCATTGTGAAGTTACTTATAAACTACAATTTATCATGCACTGTACTGGTTTCATAAAAGAACAATAAATAAAGCAGTATTTGTCGTTTTTCTCCTTTGGATTAGTGTTCATTACTTATGACACATCTTTTTGTAACAGTAATGTAATTCTGCATTACCCAGCTACTCGAAATCCATTTGGTAAAAAGTATTATAGGCCTCTGGGGCTCAGAAGCAGATGATGCGCTCATCTTCCAAATATTTTTTCTATAGCTTGCAATCTTTTTTATTCTCCAGACTTTGTATTTACTCGTTTTCCTCTGATCTCTTTCTCTCTTTCTTACCTTGCAGCAAGGAGTTCTGTGAGCTGTGCCTGGCTAAGGACAGACAAACAGACAAGGTGTTTGTCTGCAAGAAATTCCTCAAGAAAGATGGCAGGAAAGTCCGCAAGGCTGCCAAGAATGAAATCATGATTCTGAAATTGTACGCAGTCAGCCTATGGAGACACGGGGATGTATGATTTAAGAGAGCAAAGCCATAAAAATGGAAGATGGGGGAAACAATGCAGTTGTTTTGAATTTCTCATCATATTTACAGTCAGACAATTCCTCTGTAATGTGCACACAGGTGTTTGTAACTGCAGCCTTGAATTGTTTTTGGCATATCCAGCAAACTGACAACATTTACTCCTACACAATCCTGTATAAATTTCAGACTATTCAAAGCCCAGAGAATATGTCTGCAACTCCTATTTGCTCTTTCAGGGTCAACCATCCGAACATTCTTCAGCTGATAGATACATTTGAGACCCGGAAAGAATATTTCATCATCCAGGAACTGTGAGTTCGCCTTTCGATTTCATCAATTCAGCAAGCTCTCTTAATGTGTGTGTGCGTGCATGGGTGCGTGCGTGTGTGTCAAATGAGTATGTGCATTTATGTACCTTACATACACAAATCTGTCAGCTGAAGGGTAGGGACTGAACCTTTCCACTTATTACTGTGTGTGCAGTTTCTCCCCTCAGCAACAGCAGAGGGTATAAGATTTGATGAGATATTTGCTCTTAGTAGCACTCGACATTACTTATTGCTCCTGAAGCAATGCTACGTCCTGGGAGGGTCTCTAAACAAAGCTCCAAATCGATATGCCCACCTGCGACACTTCTGACTAGTGTATTTTTCTCGACATTTGCAACAGTATCTCTCAGCAATAACTTTGATTGAACCTGTGTGTGTCGGTGAAGAGTGTCGGTGGGGGGGCTATTTCTGTTGAGTTTGTAAAAAGTTGATTACATTGCACTCAAAGTTATTGTAGTAATCTGTGTGCTACCATGTGTTGGTGTAGCCCACACTTGTACACAGGTAATAGCGCTTCTGCTGGGGGCGATATGTGACAATCATTCTTTTTTTTTTCTCCAAAGTTAACAAAGTCACACAAAGAGTAATGACCAGTACTCTGTTTTTTAATTGCTGAGCTGTGCTAGCCTCAGGCCAGTCGACGCAGATTGCATTACTAATGGACATGGAAAAAAAAGCGCACAGAGGGTTTGATAACTGTGTTACAAAAAGCTTAAAGTGATTAACTGTACTCCAACATATGGGTAATAGTTGAGGGAACTCAGAGCATTATTTTTATTGCTATATTTTGTCAAGGTGTGTACTATAGTTGTGAATGTATGTGCGTGTTCACATGTATGCACGTGTGACGGCATGCAGAGCCACAGGAGGAGATGTGTTTGACTGGATTAAGGACCAAGGGAATTACACAGAGAGAGATGCCTCCAATGTCATCAAACAAGTCCTTGAGGCTGTGGCATACTTACACTCCCTCAACATAGTCCACAGGAATCTCAAGGTATATTCAGTCTTTCTATCCTTATATCATGGTCTCTGTGGCATTGTGTGAGGGGAAGGGGCTGTACCAAAAAAAAAAAAAATGAAATTTTAAAGTCTAAAATACGGTTAGAAATATAACCAAATGATTTACACTGTGAGTGCCTGTCTTGCCGTCACAACATGGAAAGCAATTTTGTGCCTTTCAGAAACAGAATTTCTTTGGAGACAAATAAAAGCTTTATACTGCCATCTCATTTAATGGTTCAATATTTGATAACATTTTGGCAGGGGAGAAAATACTGTCTTTATATCATAATGCAATCTCAAGCGATATAGAGAAGCATCCATTTCTGATTATACTAACATCCCGTTATGACATGGCATCTCTTTAGCTCCAGATTCCCTCTACTGGTAGAAGAGTGAATTTTTCATCCGGTCGAGCTGTACTTATGTTGTGCAAATCTGGAAAACCGAATGAAAGTTCCCAAAGGCGCCAAAATGAAAATACCTTTATTAGGAAAAGCCTGCATTTTTCCCCTAACCATCGATGCCAGTTTGTAACATTTTTGCACATCACTGCTGTTTTCACAACCCCTACAAGCCATTGGGTGCAAATACTGTTACGAGCCTGTGAATCTAAACAAAGCTGTCATGTAACACCAAGATATTTCACACATTTGACTGCCAAAAAACATAAGACGACTTTAACTTCAATAAGCTGAATACAAATGCATGTTTTCCAAAGATAAAGTGTGCAGAACAAACACGGACAGAAATACAATCCATAAAATGCCAAAAATCCTGTGAAAAATTGGGCAATTATATACCGTCTCTACACATCTCCCTAAAACGGAGGATGAAACATCTACTCAAATATTGCTGAGACACATTAAAAGCGGAAAACCAACTTTGAAATTCGGTTGAACTGAAATGTCAATAATTGCTGCATTTGAATTTAGGGCCTCGGTCTCTGTACAAATGTCAAGTGCTTATTCTTCCCCTCTTTTTAACCAGCTGGAAAACCTGATGTATTACACAGAAAATAACCACAACAAAGTAGTCCTGCGGGATTTCTACCTTTCAAGATTTGAGAATGGACCCATCACAGAACCTTGCGGAACACCAGAATACCTGGGTAAAAAAAAAGCTCTCACTTCTTTTTTTAAGTATCTCTCCATTTTAGGGTCAAGCTACTTTTTTGGGGTCAAGCTCCTTTTCTAGCCTTTTTAACTGATGTCTTGCTGCAATTTTTCCTTTTCATCTACTCTAACCTGCCCTGCACAGTTATTTTGTCTCCCGAAAGTTAATATGGGGGAACTCAGAGTGCAGAGCTGAGTTTTGGCCTCATTCTCTGCGGTAAAAGACAGAACAGTTATTCATAATACCGAGCTGAGTAATTAGGCACATAAATAAGGTAGGGGAACAGAGGGCCTGGCAGGAGAGGTATTAAAAAATGGGTTTTATGAAAGGAGAGCCCTTATGCAGTGTGGACTAATGAACATGGTGTTCTGGTCTGAAAATGAAAACTCAGGTCATTTAAATCTCACTTCTTGTCACTGTCTGAACTTTTATGGTCTCTCAGCACCTGAAGTGGTTGCTCGCCATCGATACGGTCGCCCCGTGGACTGCTGGGCGGTGGGGGTCATTATGTACATACTGTGAGTCTCCATACAGGTCAAATTACAACTTCCTTCACACTTAAAATGACTCCCTGAATAATCATCTTGGTTTGACTGGAATATGAATAATTTTGCTATGATAAGTAAATGTTTTACCGTCCTTAATATGCGATGCCATTTGTCTACATTTGTTATGTTTTGCTCTATTTTCAGCTTATCAGGTAACCCTCCGTTCTATGATGAGACAGAAGAAGAGAACACGGATCTACATAATCGCATCATTTTCTGTCGCATTGTCGCTGGTGACTTTGAGTTTGATTCTCCCTACTGGGATGACATTTCACCTGCAGGTACGTAAAACTACCACACGATGGCGACAAATGCCGGGCTAACTTTGTTTAAAGGTAGGAAAAATAACAAAGAACCGCAATTACTGCCAACAAAGCCCGTCTGTGTGTTTTTCCATCATTACTGAGAATTTGCAGGAATGGGAAATAACCCATGTCACATCACTTAGCTCGGTAATGTGTCATTAAATTTTGAATTTCCGTAAACAACTGTACCCTTCTAGACAGTTTTAAGAATCAGAAAAAAAATAATTTGTCCCATAGGTGCAATTAGGGGGCACATGGATTAGCAGCATCACGAGAACATCAATAAATATATTGGTGAATATATGCATATATATAAGTATAATAATATACTGTGCAGAATTATGCAATTTGTCCCATTGGTAACAATGGTACGAGAAAGACTAAGTAACCTTTCTGCCATTTTTTGTGCACGTTCTCTTTCAGCTAAGGAGCTCGTCTGTCGGCTCATGGAGGTCGACCAGATGCTGAGAATCACAGCACAAGATGCACTTTGGCACGAATGGTAACACAACGCATAAATTCACAAAATCGTGCATCCATACTTTCACACATATCCACAAGGCTTGCCCAGACATGCTTCTTGTCTGTGTCAGGATTGCAGGGAATGGTGCATCAGAGAAGAACCTAAAGGATGGCGTGTGTGCCCAGTTTGAGAAGAACTTTGCTAAGGCCAAATGGCGGGTATGAATTCTCTCTCATCCTCAGTATCTGCCAGTGACACTCAATAAGGTTGCTGTTTATGAAATATGAAGATGGGTGAGCATTAGGAGTTAAGGGGGTGAAAAAGGCCAACATATATGATGAGTAACTAAGTTCTACTGAAGTCGTCTGGCTTAACAAACAATGACAGAAACAAGCTTTGAATTTACAAAACATGCTGGTTGTCAAGAGACTGTCATGGTGATGTTAACTTGGAAGTCCATGAGGGAGTGAATCAAGATGGTATTGCTGTCGTAACAGTTTAAGTAACAGCCATACACCTCTTCTCTCTTTTTCCATATGATTCCCAGGAGCTGAAGGTATTGTCATTTATCATGATAGAGTGGAAGGACAGAGCATGGGTGGAAATTCGTATTCAGTGTGGTATGAGTCAATAACAGAACATCTACGATGACATCTCGATCCAAAACAAGCAGTTTCATCAGAAAATATTCAGAAATATCTCTTCGGTCGCTTGCAAACTTTTAGTCAAACCCAAGTCAGCCTTGAGATTTATTGATCCAATTATGAATGACGAAGTTCTCCTCATAAGCTCTGTACCTGCCTACTGTCACTCTGTCTGTCCCAGAAGAGATCCATCCACACTGCCCCAATTTTCCTTGTTAGAGTCGAGTCAAAGTGGCCAGCTCTGCTCCTTTCTTACTCCTCATCTGCACTGTGAAGCGTGATTTGTATTAACCAGAAATAACCAACAGCAGGGGAGAGTGTTAGCTTGTGTAGTTTTTTGATTAGTGCAGATAAGGAGAAGGTCAGATGGAAAGGATATGAGGGATTTAGGCCACTGTGGACTTTTATAATGTTGTTTTGAAGTATAAGGCCCTCTGTCATTCCTCTTATGTAAATCCTGGCTCATTGCCCCATATTGCACCTCAATGTTACATTCAAGTCACACTTTAAGATACAAAGAAGCCGCTTAGTCTACACGTATTGTAATCAGTGATGTTTTTGTGTGAAAATGGCTTTTTACTTCCAGAGAATAAATTCCCTGGTTTAGAAACAACTTCTAAGCTCACAATTTTCCCCTTAATCTTTCAAGTGTTTATAAAGCAAAAGGAGTCAGATGAGTGTTAATGTTCACTTAACTTTTCACTTGCCTTTTCCACTCAACAAGCAGACAAGGAGTCGCTTGGAAGAATGAGTCTTGGGATTGATCCAAACCAGGGTTCATTCAGTCAAATCCACCTGGAAGTACATAAGTGGCACCAACCTTTCTGCACGGTTCACTTCACAAGAATCACATCGCAGCGCTTTACTATGATGGTGCCTTGACAAGCTTTATGTGTCAGTTGTCTGTCTTTGAAACTCATTTTTATGCTGTATCTTCAACTACTATAGAATCAGTTTTCCCCTCTTTCAGATAACAAGTTGTTGGGTGCAAATGTAGAATATAACACACATTTAAAACAATGTCCTATTTCATCTATATGTCCCTTGTGTCTGCCTCTGTCCATTTTGCAGAAAGCAATCCGTGTAACCACGTTCATGCAACGACTCAAGAATTCCGAGGCAATGATCGACAGCAATTCAGCCGAAATTCAGGGCTGTGAGGAGGCAGGGGGGATAGAGGGGAGTGTGTCCCAGGGAACAAATGATAAAGGAGGGGTGTCTTTAGAGGTTGTGGTTGAAAATATACCAGCAGTAACAGAGCAGGATGCCGAAAAACAGGAGGGATTAAATACGACTCCAGAGCCATCAATCGTATCATCCACGGGTAATACTCAGGAGAACTTGGGTCAAGTAAATGCAGAACCCAAACCTGCGCCAGAACAGTCTGATAAGTCAAGTACAAAGAAAGCAGTAGGTGATGGAACCAGAAAAATGGCTGCAAATTTAGGTCAAAATAAAGTTGCGCCAGAATCCAAAATGACCCCTGCGATGAACCATGAATCTACCAAGCAGTCAGACAGCATTCCAAGTGCTCATCTTGACAGCAAACAGACATCCGCCTCCCCTGATCCAAGCGGCAGGCGTAAAATGGCTGCAACACTCCACGGTTCCCCAGCCGGTACCTCCGCTCCTGCAACCGAGAAAAGACCAGCCACACAAAGGGAAAAGAATGAGGAGAATGATGGAAGTTGGTGTCAGACCCAACTACCTGAGGCAGTGGCAGAGGGTTCAGTGGCTACATCAGTCACTCTGGCAAGTGGACCTGGACCTGAAGTAGATGCAGGTTTAGGAGTTAGGTTAAGGGGAACTACAAGTCCTGTGGTTCGAAAGGATAGAGATGCCAAGAAAACAGAGAGATACAGTGCTGAGTTTAGTGTAGCCAGGACAGGTCAAGCAACAGGACAAGGTTGCTATGCAGCAGGAAGCTCAGCTAGCTTGGGACGACATGCCACACCATACAACATCGATGTTGGGACGGTAGGCATGGGTATAGCGGGGAGCTACGGGAGTCCATACAGTTCCCTTTACACAGGTGGGGCTAGAGTAGGGATGTACGGGACAGGGTTACACCATGGAGGAGGCAGCTGCAGCACCACAAGTGACTGGCAAATGGACAGTGTGATTGAGCAGATTGAAAAGCAAATGGCTGCTGTGTTGGAAAAGATTGAGGGAGACATGCCCTCATTGCTGGAGCAAATCAGTGACTGCCCCCCGGAGGCAACCCGCGTTCGAAGTGCACATGCCTCGCCGGCCATCTCTCGTGCGCACCCCTCGCAACACTCCTCGAGTGACACCTCGGCCACTCCTCCGCCCCTGCCCACCTCTCCCAGACCTGCGCTACCTTCTCTCCCTCGTCTCACTATCCCCCCTCCTTCGTATCCCCCACCCTCACCACCTACACAGGCCTCGGCACAGCCTACAGAAGACCAAGAGGACAGAGACGGACAAAGGGGCGCTTCTGGCTCAAGTCATTCACCCAGAACTGGAATTAGTAGAGGGGTATGAGAGCAAGTATGCATGATACTCAACAATGCATGGAAAACACTTCATTTGGGGGCAAATGAAAATAATATATCTTGAGCTATCTTGATCCCAATTCAGTTACTCTGTTATAACAAGAATAATCCACTTTAGCCCCCACAAAAATGCTGTGTTGTTTAGTGTGCCTGTGTGTTCACAACGAGATGACAGGGCATCTTGAAATGACGATCGACGACCGTAAGAAAAGATTGCTCTTTTTACACTGCATTGATCATTATGGCAGCCTCCCAACGCAAGAGTTCAAAATTGTATAAGTTCCAAATTAGGACTGTATGTTTCATGTTCACCACACAACCTCCTCGTGCTGTGGTCCCAACAGTATGTGTCATCTACAGAAACGAGGGACAGTTGTCACATGAACACAAGAAGGTGTATCATACTTTGCATTATTCTCTAGAAATTGTAAATAATCAAAAGAACTGGGTTCCTATTTTTAACACCACCCCACTTGTTCGCATCGTTGTGTCCAAACATGCATTCATGTTTTTTTTCCACACAACCTCATTCCTCTTTTATTTATGTAACTATTCATTATATATTGAAGATGAACATGCAGTGCCCCGATTCGACAAAACTATGTTAAAGTGGTCTCAATAAGCTATTCTGTCTAGCTAGTATTTATTTTATGATTATCATTTTTTTTTTTCATTTTTTTAATCATAGTGTATTGAAGAATCCTGCTCCAACAGTTACGTTTCACCAATTTTACTCATGATGAGATATTCAAATGACACCACCCCTTGTTGAACAGTGTTGTCTGTTTGTCACTTTTAGCTTAAAATAAAAAAAGCATCTGAAATTTATTCAGCTTTTGGATCTATGTAGCTCCATGTGATTCTGTCATTTATAGATTCATGTGACGTCTTGACAGCTATTATGCTTCCTTATATAAATGGTATTATGTTTGCAAGTCTTTCAATAAAAGTTCAATAATAAAACATACTGACGTTAGTGAGCGAACTTTTTGACACAAGATGACATAACCGTCATCTGGTATGGTGCGATAAATCATTGAGAACAGTACTGACCTCCACTTAAGCTAATTGTTGCTAGTGCTGATGTGGCCAAAAGTCTGTAAAAGAAACAAAAAACTAACAATTTCGGAGTATTTCATTATATCGTTCAACGCTGTTCGCGAAACCGTTCGCGTATTCTCGCCCCACGCCTACAACTCCCATCTGGCTTTGCGGTAACATCGGATCAGTCCATAATTTGAAGGTTTTAAAAAAAACATAAAATATCAGTATCTATTAAAAGTGAGTTCACGGTTGAAGCTGCCGTGAGGATTGATGTAAATGCACACTTCAAGCCATGTGGTTGAACACTGAGAATGAAAAAAATGGCAAAATATGTGAAACGTATTAACTTTTCAATTAACCCTCTGGAGCGGAAAAATGGTTGCGTCTGTAACGTGCACATGTTGCTGCTTTGCTTTCTACTGAAATAGTGAGAGGGGAAACGGTTCGGGAACAGCCGGGCAGGCAGCCGTCCAGCGGAAAAACTCACACAGAGCCCGCCGCCCTGACACAGTTGCCTATAACGGCAGCGCTAAACTGACACGTTATTTTTTGTTGTCGTTTTTGCTTATTTACAAGCCGATTTTAATACTGCAGGTTAGGCCGAGTAATATCGGATGTGGTAAGTTATCTACACTTGTGTAAGCTCACGTTTTGGTATAGCTAACTGTAGCTAGTTGGCTACTGTTAGCTAGGTAGCTAACGTAGCGGCACAAGAGGGAAAAAGTCGTTGGGTGGCTAGATGGCTCGAAAGCTAGCCTCACACAAGCTAACAACTACGCAGTCGGAAGATCTGCGTAATTGGTACTCGTTATCGTAAGTTACCTTCGGGTATCGCTACTGTTGTAATTCTCCACTACCGCTAGCCGTTCTTAATATGCCACAGTAAAGTAACTGTTTTACCGTTGAATTAAGGTTAGCGTCTGCGCGCTTTATCTGCACGAGTGTTCTGATCTTCTGTGATAAATAATGTTAACCATAGCTGGTAAGCTAGTTTGCTACAAACATGAGATGGCACGGTTTTAAAAGGTGTGCTGTTGGTAACTCGCTTAATGCAATCGTTGCTTGATCTCACTGGTGATATATCATATCGAATAAATTATAGGTGAGGTTGAAATTGGCGATAGCTCGGCAATCGATGTTAATAGTCACGTAACAGTCACTTTCATCCCAACTCGCCAATTGAGTCAGCTCTCAAATATGGTCTTAATGATTATAATTTCTGAAACTGAGTGATAATTGTGTGTGGTGATTTAGTAGTTTGAATTTATGGAGAGGTACCCCTCGACATGTGTACCCGAGAATAAGCGGCCCACTCTTTTCCTGGGCCTTTGTCATTTACCAAGCACCCCCTCCCCCAATACTCCTCCTCTGTAAGGAATGCTCACCCCTAACCCCACTGACTGAAGGCTCAGACGCTCAGCATCACGATGAGCTGTGAGGAGCTCCATCCAGTGATGCACCTGGCTTGTTTGTCATCGCAGTACCACCAGACCTCTAGTCATTTGTTTTGTTGTACACAGAACGCTTGCTTTCAAACTAACACACGGATTGCCGCTTGATCGAATGTGTAGCAAACGATGCTATATTCGGAGTTGTGGTCCTACAAAGTGTGATATGGCACGTCTCGCGTACGAGCTTTGTTGATGCGGTCTAGTTCCACAAAGAGACTTCCACTCGAAAACAAGGCCATCAGGAAAAAAATCTCTACCATCGGTGGCTACGTCAAATGCTCCTATTGCCCAAGCGAGATCACAAATGGTTAAGCCTCCCGCACTTCGTCGTTTTTTATGCGATTTGGAAAATGTTTGTAGACTGTATTGTAAGTGGTTCTGCGGGTCATTGTACAGTAATACGCGGCATGCATCTTCTGGCAGCGGGGGCGGGACGAGTGTGTGTTGCTCGTCTTTGCAGCCAATGAGTCGCGGATCTGGCCGAGCAGCGTGCTGGAAGCCACCCTTTCCTGTTGAATATTTCGTCCGGCGCGTCACGCCTCCCCCGCCCCTTTCTCCCCATCTGCCATTTTGGTTTTGTTCCCGTCTGCAGTCGCAAAGCCAGCGACGCATTTACATTGGAGAAACCGAGCACAACGACATAGTGACTCGACAATATAGCGCAGCTCGTCCTAATTCCGCATCGCCTTCGTTTTTTCCGCGTATCAGTCGGTTGATATCTAGTCATCTCTACCACTGACCTCTAGATACTGCGAGAGGGGAGCGGGTTCGCGTTGGGAAGGGCCCGAGAAGGATTATTGGTAAGAAACCAAATCAATGGAGCACGAGTGTAACGATAATGGCTAACGTCAGCCTTTCCTTTACCGAAAAACGAAACACTCAACGATTGAAGGCTGGGTTTAGTTGACTGCCGTAACAGCAAAGCGACCTGACTGTGGTCTGTAAGTTGCCCAGAGAAGCCAGTGACTTGTCTTTTTTTTCCCCGAGTGGGTTGCAGTGCAGCTAGCGTAGCTTTTAAAGTTGTGTTCCGCACCGAAGGCATTGCAGGCCTCGGCCGAGCTGCACGGGAAAGGCTCTATTGCAGTCTGTCGTTTCCTTCCCTCTTAAGTTATTCATGTTCTCCGACCATTAGCCAAATCACTTAACCGATTAGTGGCATTGGGCTTCTTTTCTGGGCTGCTACTCGTCGGTGTCATCGATTGCACGGTCGCTATTGTCCTTTGTTTGTTTTGATTTAGTACTGGTTTGTGCTAATCTTTATCCTCCTTTTTGGGTCGAACAGATGAACTGACGTTACAGAAGCCGATAACCGGGCGCTCCGCTGGATGCTTCCGTTTTCATATTTGACAGCCAGACATTAGGGTTCCAACAGGCTCCGAGATCTATTTTCAGTAGTTGTATTTTTTTCTCCCGACGACGTGCGATTTTAAATTTGGATTCTGCGAGTTCGCCGAAAATTGTGGCCGATCCTTTCCGCTCTGTAGCCGGATTGCATTCGTGATACTGCGGCCTTTGTCACTACCCGAAGTGGCGGCGTTTGTCGCGAATATTACGTCAACCAAAATGTATTCCACAGATTTTATTTCTTAAATGAGCACTAACGCAAATGAAACATTGATCTGTTTATTTATATCGAGTAAAGCTTAATGGTTCCGCACGGTGCGGCCACTTGCGAATCCGAGCGAGGTGTTTCTTTTCCGCAGTGAAGTTTTTAATGATTCAGCTCTTTTTTTTTGTCCAAATGTTGTTTGTCTTCCTATAAATACTGGTTTAATAAACAATAGTCCCTACATAAACAAGCCGGTTCTGTCTCTGAGCTTGAAAAGGACTGATAATGCTGCTATTCATGTCTCCTCCCAAGCTCTGTGCATTTTCTACCCGATTTGTGTTTGGCCTGCAGCCAGGCCAGCTGCCTCCTGGACTAGAAATCCTCTCCCAACCGGAGGAAGATTGGCTTATATTTTAGCTTAGCTATTCTTCATTTAAGCTCTACAGTAATTGTATTTATTTCATATTTGAAATTAAGTCAGTCAATTTAAAACGTTGTTAAAATACAAGCATACAAATGATTGATACTCTACAGTTTTATGTATTCATTTTGTCAGTTTAAGCCAATACAAACAAAATTGATGCGTAATCGTAAGTTTTGGAGTATTGATGGGATACTTTTTCTGTATTAAATGACCGGTGATACACAGATGTCCAGCTCGCCGCTGTCCAAGAAGCGTCGCTTGTCAGGAACAGAGACGAAGACGGGATCCCACTGCTCCTCCTCTAACTCTGTCAGAACAGATCTGTCCCACACTCCTGCCAACGTAAGCTCTAACACATGCATATACTCTTGTGTGGTAAATTCTTTGCATGGAAACTTACTTATGGTATACTCTGCTTTTTGCCATCCAGGGCATGGCTAAGAATGGCAATGATGCTGAGATTGATGAAGGCCTGTACTCCAGACAGCTGTAAGTATAGACCACTTAAAAGTTATTGTTTTTATCAAAAAACAAGTTGGCTTTTCTAAATAATGTGTACCTATGCTATTGGTACTTTGTTTTCTTTTCTAGTTATGTGTTGGGCCATGATGCCATGAAGCGCATGCAGAACTCCAATGTCCTGATCTCAGGTATGAGAGGGCTAGGAGTGGAGATTGCCAAGAATGTCATCCTTGGAGGAGTCAGAAGTGTCACTGTGCATGACCAAGGTGTTGCAGAATGGAGAGACCTTTCCTCCCAGGTGTGTAGACACATACCTGGATGTTATCATTTTCTCACATTTTTACCCCCTAACTAAGCACTTTTAACAGTGATAACTTCCTTTGACTTTTTTTGGCTTTTTTTCTCAGGAAAATCAGGTGTTGTGTAGTGGTGGAGCCACACTGGACTTCGGTCAGATTTAGTCTATTATGAGTCACGGGTGTTGTAATGTGAACCCCTCCCTTGCTTATCATGATGAGCTCTATTTCATTGTTGGTGGCCTCTAAGTAGGTTTTAATGTCAGTAGAGTTAAGGTCTGTTTCAGGACATTTTTGTAGGCCACACCCTGCTTTGAGACATGTATTTTAATACTGGCACACAGATGAATAAATTGCTTTGTGCAATGTTTGCACCGGCAAATTTTGTGGGGGAAGTGTCCTTATAAATTCTGTCTGATTTGTAGATTTACTCTGTGTGTGGATTTGATTGGTTAACTCAAACTCACTTAAATTTATTTATTTTCTTTGAGCTGCAGTGGGCACTGCCAGTAACCAGATGAAGTAGCCAGTAGTTTTAAGTAATCGAAGAAAAACTTGATCATCCTGATTCTAAAGTAGGGGATGAGTAAGAGTTGGAACGTCTGTAGGGAAATGTGTGATGAAACAAGTGGGAAATATGCACCATCTAAAAGGGCAGCAGTGCAAGGAAGGCACATGGAAACACAGGGAAGTCCCTACACTGTGTGGTGCCATGGTGACTAGGAACAGCACAAACATATTGCTGGACTGTATGAAACAAGAAGTTGCGATGTCACAAAGGGAAACCTGTCAAATGGTTGTGGCCACTGTGCCCTGTGAAAAGGAAAGCTCTGACTTCACAAAGGGGAATGCAAAGTGTACTGTGATGTCTAATGTGTATTAAATAGACTATGAGGAGCATTTCAGTTCTGATCTAAGGATCCTGTGGAGTGTAGTTTTGCACATTTATTGCCAATATAATGTGGAAATCAGTGCCCTCTTAAAACAGAGTTAGCATGTTGATCATTAATTTTGCCACTTGGTTACATAACAGTGATCAGATGCTCCGAGATGCTGTCAAGCAAATGTCCTGTCATTTCAATGTAGACCCCAGAAAGGCAGTAGGAAATGGGTTTGATCATAGCAGATCAGGTGTCCATTTAGATTTATGGTGGTTGTATCGGCATCTATTCACCAGGGCTGGAGATGTGTTGTCAGTGCTGCTTTTCAGTGCTGCCATATGTCGCGTACATACAGACCATTGATAGTTGCATTCAATTAATAAAAGGTAATATTTTGTTGAAAACAGTAAAAGTCAGTTGTGTGTTGGAATTTATTCTGTAATCACATCTCCCTGCCTCTGTTTTGAAAGTCTTTACTGTTGCTCTTAGAGCCACTGTTTGTTTGTTGTTGTTTTTTTAATTTAATAGCTAATGTTAATGTATTATTACTTGACATGTCATTTTCTTTTGGGAGCAAGATGAATTTTTTTTTTTTTTTCTTTTACAAATTGCTTGACAATCAGACATTTTTGTATAACCATGATCAGGTATCAATTTAAAGAAAGGTGCAAAGGCCTGTCACCTATTTTCGGTTTTTGTACTTAAAATGTGTCGACATCATGGAAACATAGCTTTGGTGAATCAGTCCACCAAACGGGAAAAAAAAGATTTTCACAATTTAATGTATTATATTTGTACAACAGTCAACAATTTTGGCAATGTCATCATTGAGGTTTGAAAACAATATTTAAATTTTGCCTATGAATTTCAAATTGTTCTTTAAAGGCTGAAAGAGTTTCATTAGGTCAGACAAACAGAAGAAGTCAGAAAATGCCCTAAAAAACTGAAGACCTTTTCCTTTATGCTATAAAAGATAAACTTCCCCTGAATTAATGTCTTTTAAAGTCAATATTCTCCATTCTCTGTTCAGTTTTACCTTCGGGAGGACGATCTTGGAAAGAACAGGGCAGAGGTTAGTCAGCCCCGTTTGGCTGAGCTCAACAACTACGTTCCTGTAACTGCTTACACTGGAGCACTCACAGAAGACTACCTGACCAAGTTCCAGGTATAACTGACATGCTTTGTCCTCAATATTGCAACATTTGTGGAGAGAAATGTTACTTAAACTTTTCATTTTTTGCAATACAGGTTGTAGTGCTGACTAACTCTACTTTAGATGAGCAGCTGCATCTTGGAGAGTTCTGCCACAAAAAAAGCATCAAGCTGATTGTTGCAGACACTCGTGGTCTCTTTGGGTAAGTCCACTGTCTTTCCTTTTGACTCAATGGAGTGTATGGCTTTTAAAAAAATATGTCCACAAATGTACTCCTGTAGCCAGCTTTTCTGTGACTTTGGTGAGGACATGGTAGTATATGATACCAACGGAGAACAGCCACTGAGTGCCATGATTTCCATGATCACCAAGGTATGTCCTCACATTGGTCTCAATTGTTCTAAACACTTCTTTTTATATGAGAATTCTCTAATAAGTTGTAATATTAATTTGGGATAAAATGGCTCCTTTTTTTTTTTTTTAAGGACAATCCTGGTGTTGTGACATGCCTTGATGAGGCCCGTCATGGTTTTGAGAGTGGAGATTATGTGACCTTTACGGAGATTCAGGGTATGACCGAACTCAATGGCTGTCAGCCAGTGGAAATCAAAGTTCTAGGTAATACTTTTGTCTGATCTTGGCTGTGTTTTGTCCACCATCCTTTGGATTGTGATAAGTGGATGTAGACTAACATTGTTATCTCTGTCCAGGGCCGTACACCTTCAGTATCTGTGATACTGCTGGCTTTACAGATTATGTAAGGGGAGGAATTGTCTCACAAGTCAAGATGCCCAAGAATGTTTCTTTTGTAAGTTTCTTGTGCACAAACACTCTGTCACAGTGACACAGCAGTAGATATTATTTATTTGTTCCCCCGCTACTTATAGCTAGACATGGTTTGATTACAGCTTTCATTCTAAGGAGTAAAGACTAATCAACAGCATATTTAATGGAGTTGCAATTCACAACTCTCTCACGACCCTTTTATTGTGAGCGTCTATATATTCAAGACGGCATATTACTTCTCACTTGCTACTGGAACAGCCACTACTGCCCACACCAGTGCCAACTGTGTAGTTTTTATCTCTTGGTCTAATTACCTCTATGTCTAGTTCTTGCTTGTACATTTATAATCAGAAACCTTTGCCTTTATCTGGTGGTCTGTCACAATATTGAATATAATAGATAGATGGATAGATGGATAGATGGATAGATAGATGGATAGATAGATGGATAGATAGATGGATAGATAGATGGATAGATAGATGGATAGATAGATAGATAGATAGATAGATAGATAGGCTTCTATTCTTTTTCCTAAAAAGGTTGAAATAGAGACCTTAATAACTTGTCTTATAACAATACATCATTTTTATTACATTACTCAAAATATGAGTAATGATGATACACTTGGCTGTAGCTGTCATTAATGGAAATATTTATACTGAGTCTTGATTTTTGGTATGTAGAAATCATTTTCTTCCTCAATGGCTGATCCGGAGTTCATGATGACAGACTTTGCCAAGTTTGAGCGTCCAGGACAGCTGCACCTGGGCTTCCAGGCTATTCACGCCTTCCAGAAGAAATACAACCACCTTCCTGCACCTTGGAACCAGGTAAATCACTTTTGTGGGTGGTGACAGATAGTAGCATTGACTTGTTGGCTTTTCTTTTTTTTCTAGTAGGGAAATATTGAACCTAAAATATGTATTAGAAACTTAATCCAGCCAAATGACAAATGCTTTTTCCATTTCATCATAATTATGTTATAAAAATACCTGAGCAAAAGCTGTTAATCAGTTCATTTAAGCCAGTGGACTTGACTTTGTCTTTGGCAATATTTGTTAATGGTGCTCTGTATTTCAGGCTGATGGTGAGGCGCTGTTGGCATTAGCCAGGGAGTTGAATTCTACCCAGACTGGATCAGCTAAGGTCGAGCAGCTGGATGAAGCTCTCATCAAAAAGGTGTCGTTTCTTGCCGCGGGAGATCTGGCCCCTGTCAACGCCTTTATTGGGGGTCTGGCTGCACAGGAAGTGATGAAGGTCAGCAAAGCACTGTATTCAAAAGGAGCTGTTTGGTGGAGTTGTACTTGTTTTGATTGTAAAGCCTGTTAGTTATTTGATTTTTATGTCAGAACATTATTACAGTTATGCATTGCTAAGTTTTGTGTCACTCTTTCAGGCATGCACAGGAAAATTTATGCCCATAATGCAGTGGCTATACTTTGACGCATTGGAGTGCCTGGCTGAGGAAGATGGAGTTATTCTTTCAGAGGAAGAGTGTGCCCCTGTAGGTCATTATAGAAATCACACATTTTGTACTGACTTTCGCATAATTTTATTATGTAGAGATTTGTGATCCCGCCCCCTTCAATCTTATGCTCTCAGAGGAGCAGCCGATACGATGGACAGATTGCTGTTTTTGGCACCAAACTACAAGAGATGCTTGCCAAACAACGCTACTTTTTGGTAAGTCTGCTGATCTCAATAATTGTAAAGGTTTCTGGTATTTAATTAAAAGATTACCTAGCTACATACAACTCAGAAGATTCAGACCACATACACAACTACCATTCTCATCAACATGTTAACACTGCTGCTTACCAAGCGTATACTACAAATACTTTAAGTCTTTTACAAATCCCCGACCATTTCAGGTCGGAGCTGGTGCTATTGGCTGTGAGCTGTTGAAAAACTTTGCCATGATCGGACTTGCTTGTGGTGAAGGTGAGGTCATCGTGACAGACATGGACACCATAGAGAAGTCCAACCTCAACAGGCAGTTTCTCTTCAGACCATCAGATGTTACGGTTGGTACAAGACTTTGTATTGGTCAGTATGGTGCTGTTGTGGGTACTGAAAACAAAATCTTCGAAATTCATCTTTTGTATTTTAACAAATTCATAGCAATATATGAATGACTACATTTACAACAGCTTTATGATGTAAATATTCATTTTGCCTGAAAAGAATAAACACATCTTAGCAGGTTGTGTTCACTCTGCAGAACAAAGCTATACGTAGACAGTGTGTAAGATCCCTCTGTAGAAATAGAAAAGCAATATTGTCTGGTACGAAACTGTTGAAATGAAATTATTGTAATAGGACAATATTGCTTCTATCCACAGAGCAATCACTCAATCATTATATTTAATGCTGTGGCTCTTGGTCTTCAGACCAGGAATTAAGGAATCATTTTGGCATCCTAAACATTCATCGAACCTACAAATGAGTGAATATATGTTGAATGAATCGTGTTTATCCCTAACATAGACTTAGATACATTTTAATGCAAAGACAAATTAATAAATGGTACAATATTAGGCAGACAAAACTGCCTTTGGATAGAGACTCAATCTTGTGGTATTTCTTCAGTGTTAAACCATGTGAAAACCATGCAGCCTAAATGCAGAGCCCCAGTTTGTTAGTCTAGAATAACTATAAATACTCAATATTGTCTAATCTAGACAACTGGCCCCTAGTTTTCTAATTAATTATCAGAGGTTTGTACCACAGTCAATACATTAAATGCAATGAAAATGAATAGAGGAACTTCTGACTAATGCACTAAAGGCAGTAATCTAAAATGTTAAACTGGTCCAACGCTTGACTCACCTATGACTTGACTTATCCTAGATAATATTTAATATTCCAACAGACATTGAAAAGGTTGTGAATAATCACAATTGCGCTTGTGTATTTTTTTTTTAACAGAAAATGAAGAGTGACACGGCCGCTGCAGCAGTTAAACAAATGAACCCGTACATTAGGATCACAGGTCATCAGAACAGGGTGGGCCCTGAAACAGAGAAGATCTATGATGATGACTTCTTTGAAAGCCTTGATGGGGTGGCCAATGCACTGGATAATGTTGATGCACGTAAGTAAATTTGTTTTACATTTTCCTGCACAAAGATTTTATACTTGGTCATATACACTTTTTTGTTTTGATAGTAAGATATTTCCTTTTAAACAGTTGCTCATTTATTTGAGAACACAATTTGAATATAACAAAAGTATTTTTTTTTTTAACCCCTTTCGATTGTCAATATTTGGAGCAGTTTTTTTTTTTTTTCATTTATTTATTTTTACACTCCTATCTTCTTGCATAAGTTGTGAAAATTTAGTCGAACCATGTGACTCTTAATTAGTACTCTACCAACATCATTCAGTAAAACAATGTTATTTATGTAGTAGCTGGTGAAATGCTGAACTGAATAACTTGTATATTCTTCTCTTTGACCTCACTTGTACCAAATCTGCCCAGATAGAAACTAACCCAAATATACTGAAAACAAGACAGTGGGGCTGCATGCAAACTACTGATCATAATAAATCTCTATTTGCTGTATTCACAACAAAATGGATGGTTGTGTATCTAGCAGCGCAATGAATCATTTTAACCCATTCTCATGATTGTGCAAAACAAGGATCGTAATTGAAATAATTTAGTCTAGTATGTTTTTCTTTGTTTTTTTTCTTTGTTTTTAGTGCGAGCCCATAAATTAAACACTGCATAGTAGTCAGCATTTTCATCTTTTCAAAACCAAGTTTTTTTAAACTGTCATTAACCAGGTGTTTATTTCTATGCAGGTATGTATATGGATCGGAGGTGTGTGTACTACCGTAAACCCCTACTAGAGTCTGGTACACTGGGTACCAAAGGGAACGTCCAGGTTGTGATCCCATTCCTTACAGAGTCATACAGTTCAAGCCAGGACCCACCTGAGAAGTCAATTCCCATTTGTACTCTAAAGAACTTTCCAAACGCCATTGAACACACACTTCAGGTTTGTAAAAACACATACCGCCAAAAACATCCAGTTGACCCTGGTGCCAGTCCCCCCCCCCCCCCTTTCAACCTTGTGCTAGACCAGGCTTGAAAAGAACCGTTTTGTTGTTTTAAGCTCTATTATAATTATCCACACAATATCTTCCTATAGTTTTCTTTCTTGAAGACTAATGTGTATATCATTGATCTGTTTTTCGTTTGATCAGTGGGCCCGTGATGAGTTTGAAGGACTTTTCAAACAGCCACCAGAGAATGCCATGCAGTATCTCACGTAAGTTAGTATATTTTATTTTGCTTATCTGAAGTTATTTGCATGTAACAAATCATTGTATTCAGGTCAGGTGCTGTACCTGAAACATTTCTGTATCCAAAGGTGGGAGCTGGAGTCTACAAACTGCTCAAAACACTTGTTTGATTCTTATTGCAGTGATCCCAAGTTCATGGAGCGTACTCTTAAACTCCCGGGAGCTCAGCCTGTTGAGGTGCTGGAGGCTGTTTACAAGAGTCTCGTCACAGATTGCCCACACAGCTGGGCTGACTGTGTTGCCTGGGCTAGAAACCATTGGCAATGCCAGTATAGCAACAATATCCGCCAACTATTGCACAACTTCCCCCCAGATCAGGTATACATTGATTGCATCGGGATGAATGTTTTATATGCCTTATGTGCCATTTATAAACCCCATTTTAAGAGAGATGCAAGTAAAATATAGAAGTAATAGTGATTAATCAAGGTATGTGTCTTCTGGCTTTCAGCTCACCAGCTCTGGTGCCCCCTTCTGGTCTGGACCAAAGAGGTGTCCTCACCCCTTAGAATTTAGCACTAGCAACGTAAGTTTGCCTGGATTCTTTTATTTACAATTTCTTGAAGATTAATTCTCCCTGAACAGAAGTCTTTCGCAGTCTATAACAGAAGAATCTCATTTTTTAGGACCTTCACATGGACTACATAATGGCAGCAGCAAACCTGTTTGCACAAACCTATGGCTTACCAGGCAGCGCTGACCGTGCAGGTGTGGTCAAAATCTTGCAGGGGATAAACACTCCAGTTTTTACCCCACGTTCTGGAGTAAAAATACATGTGTCAGATCAGGAGCTACAGAATAACAATTCCTCTGTTGGTAAGTCATATGTTAAACTACTAAATGCCCTGTTTTAGACCATATGGTGTGAATATTCTTAATTGGAAGGTATTGGACTGAGTATGTGACCCCTATGGTGCCTGTGCAGTAAGCTCAACTCCTGCATCTCCTGTTAACTCTAGGTTGTTTTCCAAATCATTGTAAAAAAAAAAAAAAAAAATCACCACAGTAATCGCAATCTACAGTAGCTGGCAGGTGGTCCGTCAGTACTTCTTGCAGTACAGATTTTACACAATGCAATTAAATAAGATAACTTAATATCTTACATTATACATCTCAGGCATTTTAAAATATTTTACATCAGGCGAGAAAAATTGTAATATAGAGTACCAAATAAAAATAAGTACCCTGGTAAGACAAATTTTCAAGGGCAGTTCATTAACTGCTTCACAACTTAAATTTGTGTGGAAAGACAGTATTTCAACCCCACTTACCTTTTCAAATAGATGACTCCAGATTGGAAGAATTGAAGGTGCAGCTGCCTTCTCCTGATTCATCTCAGTTCAAACTCAACCCCATTGACTTTGAGAAGGTAAGTAATCAAAATTAAATGTCTTTAATGTTAGCATGATAGTGATTTTATGTGTGTGTGTTATTTATGTATTTGTTTTTATTAGGATGATGACACCAATTTCCACATGGACTTCATTGTTGCAGCATCAAATTTGAGAGCAGAGAACTATGACATTCCCCCTACAGATCGACACAAGGTGGGTAAACAATTTTGAGAACTGAAAATAATTGGTACTTTTTGCAAAGCATTTAATTTTAGTTGTAATCTGCCCCCTTTTTTCCTGTTCCACAATGCAATCCAGAGCAAACTCATAGCTGGAAAGATCATTCCTGCCATTGCCACCACCACAGCTGCAGTGGTGGGTCTGGTGTGTCTGGAGCTCATCAAGATTGTTCAAGGACACAAAAAGCTGGAGACATTCAAAAATGGCTTCATGAACCTGGCTCTGCCTTTCTTTGCCTTCTCTGAGCCTATTGCTGCTCCTCGGCACAAGGTAGGTAGCTTACCATTTCTTGCTCTATTGAGCAGATTAGGTGTCAATTATTTCTGATGTAACTACTGCAGGAAAATAGTCTGCTAATGTTCTGATGTGGAATGCATCACTTTTACAGTACCAGATGTCACTTTTTTTCTCCAATGATGATCCAGCCATGCTAATACTGATGCACCAGGCATATGCAGTGTGTGTATGTCTGGGTGCAAGTGAGTTCAACTCACCTTCTCACGCTGATGGAATCAGTGTGTGCTGAGGAGAAAAGTCACACTTTTTTTTACCGTTGAAACTTAATGACACAGTCCTTTGTCAGTGTTAAGATAAACTTCATTGATCTTATAGGGGAAATTCCTTTTTCTCAGCAGCGTAATAGTTATGTCAAAAAAAGGAAATAAATATGAATTTAAATAGAAAGACAGAAAGATAGCAAGATTTAAAAAAATTAACAAAATAAAAAAAAAAATCCACAAATAAGTAGACAACAACCACATCATCATCATTAGGGATGACAATGGGCAACATCAAGGGACAGTGAGGGTGAAAAATACACAACTAGAACTTAACAGTATAAATAGTGACAAAAATAAATTGCAATGAATAAAATAAAAAAAATAGGCAGGATGTGTGCGGGCTGGGACAAACAAGGATAAGGACAAGAGAGACAGCAGAGTTAGGACCTGACGTGAATGGGGTAGGGTAGTAAGTGTTGTGGAAGCAGCACAAGTGCACAAATTAAATTGCATCTTTCCGTGTGAAAATGATTAGTACTTCATCTGAAATTCACATTGCTTTTTTTTTTTTTTTTCATTGCAGTACTATGAAATTGAATGGACATTGTGGGACCGCTTTGAGGTCACAGGATTGCAGCCCAGTGGGGAAGAGATGACGCTCCGGCAGTTTCTGGACTACTTTAAAGTACATCTTCACCAGAATGTGTCTTTAGTTTACCAGAAAATATTTCTGTACATACAGCACCATAACCCATTTTTTTCTGTGTTAGAATGAACATAAGTTGGAGATCACCATGCTTTCTCAGGGAGTGTCAATGCTCTATTCCTTCTTCATGACTGCTGGCAAACTCAAAGAGCGACTGGACCTGCCGTGAGTGCAATGCTTTTCATGTCCGTGATATATAGCATGGAAGACGTGTTCTAATTTGGTCATTGTCGTAATGGTATTTCCGTATCTGTGTTCCGTGCAGGATGACAGAGATTGTGACTAAAGTGTCCAAAAAGAAGCTGGGCAAGCACGTGAAAGCGCTGGTTTTTGAGCTATGCTGTAACGACCTGTCCGATGAGGACGTGGAAGTGCCCTATGTCAGATACACCATCCGCTGATCTCCATACTCAAGCTAGCCACAGCAGGGTCAGGGCTGCAGGGGGTGGATGTTTGTGAAAGAGTTGAGGTGGTTCTTTGGGGTGGGTGGGTTGATCCCGGTCCGCCGTATCGGATCAATCTTTTTTTTTTAAGGCCTGTGGTTTGTTTAAACCTGTGCCTGAGTGTACATAGCCCCACTAAGCTGAGTTAAGGATACCTGTATGTGTGTTGGGCATCCAGTTGTGCTTGGCTGTGGGAACAGGGGAGTCCTGGGAGGAAGGGAGCATGTATATACTGGGCCTCCTGATGTTTCTATCTCAAATCCTCTGCTCAGTTAAATGTCCAAAACTTTGTGTTTTCTTGGTACTGGAAGGGTCAATTAGTGTCCTGAAAAACACCCTGACACTCTTGAGCACTGAAGGAGGAATATTTTAATCCAGCCAACTTTCCCCCTTCCACTCTATTTGCTCTCCTCTCTCCTCCAAACCCTGTCTCTTAAGCCTCACATTTTTTTTCCTTTTTTTGTCCAGTACACCTCAAAATATCAGCTGAGAAACCCAATTATAGTGACACATGTATTGAGAAACTGTTTTTGCCACATGGCCATATCACTGAAGTTCATTTTTCCCCCCAAGACTGAATTCTTAAATATAGTATCACCTGATGGGACAATTAAACCTCATTAGCTGCCTCGTGACTATATTACCATCCACTGGCAGAATAGCTGCATTTGTTGGTTCGATTGGTCTCGGGGTATTGAGCACCCCTTCACCCACCACAACACATAACACTGTCTCTTGAGGGGCTCTTGCATACGACATCAGTTCTCTTTGTTCTTTATACTTCATGTTTTAGTTTTGTCATTTTCTATTTTATTTGAGGGCGAACAAGATTTTCGGCTCACAAACCTTGTAGACCATAAATGCATTTGACATAAACTACACAACATTACAATACAAGAGCAAGGCAATGAGATGTATCTTGAAATGGGAGCACTTAGTGTGATAGTGAATAAACATTTAAAAACACCAGAAATTGTGCTGTCTCTATTTTCATCATTGTCTTTGAAAACAAAATCTTATCAAGGTTTTTCCTTTTCTCCACTGCCTTTGGGTTTCATTAGTGTGTTCGGGAAGCTCTGTCTTGTCTGCCTTAACAGATGACCTACTTCTGAAATAACACTGAAAAATCCACTATCAGATGGATAATTTTTTCTACAAACAGGAAATAGACACTTTGGTTCTTTAAACATCTGTAGCTATCTCCATTATTCAATGAATTGTAATGAATAATATATTCTCTGAAAGCTATTCCCTTCCTCTATCTGTGGAAATTTCAGTTAGGACATACATTCTGTAAGCAAGTGTCAAAACTTATTAACAGTTTAACCTGGTAATGAAGCTTCAAACCCTCCCCAACCAGTACATAAAATGCAACCTTAAAGGATGTGGTTGGGTGAGATGAGGAGGAACTGCGCTGAACTTTATGTGCAAACGGTTTTCCGTCAGCAGCAAAATCATTCGTGCATACGTGATCCATGCCATTATTTTCGCATTCGTGAATCTGAGATGCATTGACAAACGATGGAAGTGGAGGAGAAAAGCCAAACCCAGACTTTGTGGTATGATGCCTTTTTCAATCCATCCTCAGTTTTTTAATTTTACTTTATGTTTTGAACTACTGTAATTTGTCATTTCCAATGTCTTCTATCATGGTCAAATGTAATATTGATTCTTCATGAGAACTAGACAAAAGATTACTGAATGCACTTTGAAAAGGATATGAGAATCAGCTTTTTTCAAGCCCCTGAGGCGTTTTAAAACGTACTCGCAAGCAGATTTAAGTTAATTTGATAGTTTATTTAGTGTGAATGTGGCTTTGCTTTATTAGGTCAGTGACAGGAGAGAAACACTCCAACAACAGTGACCATGCTGGAGTAAGTACTCCATTACTTACTTACTACAAACTTAAAAACAACCTGTTCTGAGAATGCAAGAACCAACATCATTTCATTTACTTTTTGAATTTAGAAAAAAAGAAAACAAGACCTGGCCTATGAACCAGCACTCAGAACTAAAGAGGTGAGATACCTCACACATTGCCACCATAAAATCCATGTAGTTAACCTTTTTAACAAACGGAAGGCTTTCAACTTTACCTTGTGACCACAGTAGTACCTCTAAAAGCTGACAACAGTTGTGAGAGTTGTTCAATTCCCCTGAACTGCCAAGGAAATGCAATATCCAATCTTGATGATTCTATTTATTTCTTTTCAGCATTCCAGTCAATATTTATACACATGATCACTTCAAATGCTTTAAATGTCGGCATATTGCATATACAGCTGCTGTGGTCGATGCGGTAAAATAGGCTGACATCTTGTTGAGATGCAAAGTTTCGAAACTTCCTCTTTGAAAGAATCACACAGGAAATGACATCTCTGCATCGATGCAACATCACACCCTTCTCAGCATCTCTTTCAGCTTTCCTGAACCTGTTTCACAAGAACTTTTTGACTTAAACTTTTATGCTCTCTTCCATCATCCTAGGATACATTTGAAGAGGAGGATGGGGAAATGATGTCTGATCACGTGAAGGAATCAGAGGTGAGTTTCTTAATGCAGATGCAACTTCTCTAATAATTTGAGTAATGGGCTTGAGTAACTGACAGACTCGTATACTTTTCTGCAGATACATGATGATGGCTGACAAAGTTTCAATACTGTTTTGATTTCAGGAACCCAGTAATAAAAGGGTTAAACCTGTGACAAAGTCCCATAGCCTAACAGGAGTCACCACCCCAGTGAAGACCCGTGCTTTACAACGCTTAGGACAGTCGGTAACAGCTCTTTCGGTAACAAATTCATAAATATTTGTGTTGCTGTCCACTGTGAATGGCGTGTGTTCACAGGTGTGATTAGCTGCTCTGGCTGTTTTCACAGAGGTCCATCAGTTTTCGCACAGAGACGAGGTCCTTACCCACAACCCCTCTGCACTCTCACCCCAAGCCCTCATCGTTTCTGCGACGACGCAATAGTCAGTGCTGGAGCGACACTGTGGAGATTCATGACCTCACTGCCAAAGAGATCAAACGTCAGGAGGTACTAAGGGCATCAGAAGTTTGATTTAGCTACCATTAACCAGAGTGTTGAAGTTTGGGGCTGGATGACAACAGATGGCTGAAGTAGTTCAACATGTGGATTATGAAAGAGGATGTGAGCAAACAATGACAGATCAACTTCTGTTATGGGACAGTCCGCTTTGAGAGTTACAGGTCTCATCTGTGTGTATTCAATAGTAGTTACAGTAAATGTACAATTGCATGTCCTGTATATACTCCTTGCCTTTGCTATGAGGTCATTTTGTCATCTAATGCCTTTGTCTCTTATGAAGGTCATCTTTGAGCTGACAGAGGGAGAGAGACAATTCATCGATGACCTCATGTTGGTTAGGAAGGTACTTGCCCTCCAAATTCCATCACAATTTTTCACAATAACTCTTACAAAGATTAAATGACTTGTGTAGTTCCATGATAGCTTTGACATCAGCTAAAAAAAAAAATTCTTCATCGACAACAAATTGGCGTGAAAATTGTAAAGGGTGGGTTTATGATGCTACACCTGCTTCCTTGCCTATAAATGCTGCTTAAAGCCTTTCCTGCAAACTTTAACACACTACTATTTGCTCTCTGTGCTGCCAGGTATACTATGAGCCAATGCTGAAGTTGGAAATCATGACAGAGAGTGAGCTTGGGCAGATCTTCGGCACCCTGGACTCCCTCATCCCCCTGCATGAAGGTAACTGCAGCTGTGCACATGAAACTCTCCTCATATAATAATTAGTCAGTCTCGCCAAAAGACTTGTATGAGTCATTTCCTCTGAATAATGGTTAGATTCCACAATTAAGTGTGTGAAGAAAAAGTAGTACACATACACAGTTTGTTAAGCATGAGCCATGCTCAAGACTCTCACACACATGCTCTCTCTCTCTCTCTCTCTCTCTCTCTCTCTCCCTCTCTTTCTCTCTCTCTCTCTCTCTCTCTCTCTCTCTCTCACACACTTTCGCTCTCTCTCTTCCTTCCTCTCACGTGCATACATACACGCACACACTCTATCGACCTGCACTACATACACTTTAAACAATCAAAGTGCTATATTTCTTTACATAGGTGCAATAATAATACAAACTACCTCCTTGCTTTCACATGTAAATTCAGCTTTTACTAAATTGTCGCGCTTACTTGTTTAGATGCTTACATTTGCTCTTTGTTATGTTTTTTTGTTTTTTGCTCTTCTATTTATTTTCTATGGCTTGAAACTGGACCAGGGTCTAATTTTGTACCACTGGTATGACAATAAAAGTTCCTGTGTGTTTTTATGTCATCTTCCAGACAATTGATCACTTTCTATTTCCATTTCTGATCTTCTAACAGATCTTTTGAGCCAACTGGAACAGTTGAGGGGACCTGAGAAAACTGTGGGAGAGGTTGGACCTACTCTGCTGAATTGGGTGAATATCACCATAGGAACCAAAACTTGAAACTAAAAGAGCAAAAAAGTGCAGGGCTCATCTGAACTTTATATGGCCCTCTTATATTCAGTCAAAGGACTGTATTTGCATCTGTGCTCTAAGAGCAGCGCCCCTCACATCCGTGACCCTCCCATTCTCTTGTGTGCAGTTCCCCTGCCTGGAGGCCTATATTACATACTGCTGTAACCAAGTGGGAGCCAAAGCCCTGCTGGACCAAAAGAAGCTTGAGAAAAAAGTCGAGCATTTCCTAGGCCTGTGTCAAGAGTCTTCATTTAGTAGAAAACTGGACCTCTGGAACTTTCTGGACCTCCCCCGGAGCCGTCTGGTGAAATATCCCCTATTGCTCAGAGAAATTCAGAAGAGCACCCCTTCTGAGCATCCCGATGAGGTCGCATTGCTAGAAGCTGTGAGTATCAGATGCATTAACATATATATGCCTTGTATTTGTCTAAAATATTATGATGTGTCTACACTGTTTGTTCTCATCATGATATGTTTCTGCTGAAATTGAAGTGGATAATCAAGCATGGAAGTTCTCTAAACCCTAAAGTTCATGTTTCTGGTCTTTTTATCAAGTAGCGTGCACTGCATTGTGTAATAATCCTTGCAAAATGTTGAAAATTACCGAATAAAATCCTGTACTAAGAGTTGAAACTTACTTGATTTATTTCGTTTCAAGGATTTTAAATATACATTAAAAAAATTCGGGAAGTAGAAATGTGTTCAATCGTAATAATACCTTATTTGCTACAAGACGACAGTATTCAGGCTGGTTTTTGCTAACAATTTGTTTTCTGCTCAGATGGCAGTGATCCAGACCATCATGAGTAAGGTGAACAAGAAAACAGGAGAGGCTGAGTGTCAGTTTTACCGGCGTGGGCTCTTCTACGGTGAAGACTACCAGAGACTACCGGAGATCCAGCAGTCCCGCTTCCTCTACTGTCACGGGGAGCTTAAGAACAATAAGGGCCAGGTTAAAGTGGTTTTATGTCCCCATCTGTCATCAGTCTCATGAGTTGACTTGTGTGTAGTCCCATGTACCTCTTGGTAAATTTGGGGTATCATTTTGGTGAAGCTTCCCATCATCTTAGGGGGAGTGAAGATAAAAGTAGAAAAAACATGACATTTAATTGAGATTGGGGTCAAAAATCACCTGAAAGGTGGTGAATGATATAGAACTTGCTAAATCTTTTTCACTAAAAATTCAGGCTGTGAATGAAAACTAGAGCAAGGATTGTTTTTTGCAAATTGTTAAAGCTGGATTACATTAATTATTATCATCTTACTTTTCACTAACTTTTATTAAATATATTGTGAGTGTCTCAAATCTCAAGGCCCGTATTATCTAGTGAACCAAATGATGGTTCAACTATATAGCATATTTACAGGACTGTCTCAGAAAATTAGAAAATTGTGATAAAGTTCTTTATCTTCTTTAATGCAATTACAAAACAAAAATATCATACGTTCTGGATTCATTACAAATCAACTGAAATATTGCAAGCCTTTTATTATTTTAATATTGCTGATTATGGCTTACATCTTAATAAAACTCAAAAATCCTATCTCAAAATATTAGAATATCATGAAAACCAATTTTTGCTTTTTTAATTGCATTACAGAAGATTAATAACTTTATCACAATATTCTAATTTTCTCAGACAGTCCTGTATTCTTGTTCTGGTCTGCAATGCATTTTTTACTTTATTTTTAATATCCAATATCTGTTATAATACCGTAATGACTTTCATTGCTTAAATCCTGTCTCTCATGATGTATTTCTCTCAGCGATTGCATGTATTCCTGTTCGAACTGGCTTTGGTGCTGACCAGACCTGGAGAGGATCGATGCGGAGGGCATTCTTTCCAGGTCTACCGACACCCTCTCCCCAATGCTTTGCTAAACCTGGAGGAGATTCCCGATGGGGAGGCTGGCGGAGTGGGCTCCTTCAGAGGAGCCTTCACGGGTGGAAATGATAAAGGTAACGTACATTTATTTATAATTTAAACACAGTGGCAATAAGACATTTCCACATAAGTGCAGGACATGAAACTGTTGTGCTGGTTTTATGCCCTTTTTTATGTCCCCTTTGTGAGTGAAATTGATTATAGATAGAGTTCTAGATCCTAAAACACTGCTACTTAGCTACATAAGCTGAGGTGTAACTTCTAACCCCCTCCCTCCAGTGAAGAACTGTTTCCGAGTGAGCAGCAGAGGACGCGCTAAGGCCTACTCATACAGCTTGCAAGCCAATGACTCCTTCAGTAAGCAGCAGTGGATCACCTGTTTGCGCCAAGCCATCGTCCAATCCAGAGACGGGAGTATCCACAGCGGACAGTCACTATCTCTCCACCAGGATTCCGACCTCTACCACATCGCAGACCTCAGTCTCAGCTCTGATGCAGAAACGACCAGCCACACCAGTCGCTGACTGCAACATCTACTCTTGAGGAGAGTAGAATATGAACTCAGAGTAAATAATGATCATGCATAAACCCACAGCGTCTTTTGTACACTGATTTCTTCTGTCCCTGCTGTGCTATGAGTATTTTGATTGGACGGTTCCAAGACTAGTGAGGATGTGTACTGTACAGCCTGGAAATAGTGATCGTGAATGTGAATTTTGGATGTGTTTGGGTTGTTTTTTTTTTTTGTTTTTTTTTCCAATAAACTGACAAATGAAAACTTGTTGCAGTACCCTTGGAACTTATGCAAAGGTGTGTGGCCTAAGTATAGCCAACAAGATCTACAGAGAAAAGATTAGAGATGATTATCCTCCCTCCCGCTCGCCTCCTCTCCCTCTCAGACGCTGGTGATAGAGCAGGGGAGTGCAGTACACACACTGAAATAATACACATCAACTTAGACATTTTTAACACTTCAGCACGGGATGGAAACAGCTCATTTTGGACACTTTGTCCACGGATAAAGTGGCCAGGTGATCAGGTGAGTCCAAATTATTCAGCTTCTTGTTAGAGCTTTGAATACTTTTTAGTTACTATTTGTAGACAGTTCATGATTGTAATTTTGCAACTTGATAACTTTCATTGTGTCACAGCATTCCCTCTTTATGTTATTGGCTGCATTATGTACATTTTAAGAACAAGACAGGCTGAAACAACAAGAAGTCCAATTTTGGCCCAAATATTATTTTTATTGTCTATTTTTTTTAAATTAAATGCCATGAAGCTGTTGTGTATATACTGGATACTTTGTTGTCTCTGTTGGGCCTCGACTTGCTTGGCACGATTGAAACACCAGGTACCTGAGGATTTCCTTTAAAATAAGGCGATGGTTATTTTGACAGCGCTCCAGATTGTTCCTTCATTCCTGTCCCAGATCCTTCTCCTTTTTCCCGGACAGACCCTCTGATACCCCGCTGTGCTTCATCTATTCGAAAAAGGTAAACTTTTCTCCCTGTGTTGCAGCTCATGAACCAACCAGAGTCCGTCCAGCATTGATCCTGTGGAGGTTTAAGACCAGAAATTTTTCCTGGGGCAGAGTTCTGGCTGTCTCGAGAACCCTGCCGTGACACACATCAGGGGTCACACAGTGATGCCCGGAGCCAGCAGTGCCAACGCAGAGGGTAGTTGTGAAGCTCTGTGTCGAACTCTGGTTTCTCAGAACGGCCTGGAAAGAGAGTCGGTTGATATTTCCCAGTCTGTCCTCTACACGTCACTGATGGGCCTGCTCCTGGTGGCCGATAATGAGGTGCGTACAGCGTTACCAAGCTCAGACAATCAGCTCATGAGATCTAATGGACATTTGTGTGATGTGAAATCTTGGTGATGAAAACTATTTTACGTGACTTAATGGAGAGTACACACATCGACACACGTGTATCAGCACCTGTCAGCACTCCTCGGACTCTAATAGGATGAATCCTTGAGACTGACCTCCTTTTAGCCTTTCTTGTTACGCTGATGAGATAAGAAGGCTAAATCTGTCCCATCAGTACGGTACACACATATACACACACGACTTACGCAGCGGGTTTAAGGGAGACACGTCCAGGGATAAAACATTGGAAAAAAGTGTGATATACAAATATATTTTTAAACATATTTAAATCGGCAACACATGCAGTTAGTAACTGTTTTTTTGTCATTCGTGTTCTGTTGGAAAGAAAGAGAAGATTGACTTGGGAAATGGAAGGGTTGGCCTTAGAAACGTCGGAAACACCGTAAGTTGATCTAAATATAAATGTGTTGCAGCACACAGAAAACTTAAATTGTGCTCTCACTCTCTGATGGGAGAGAGGATTATATTCAAGAGAATTCAGATTTTTGCATCAACATGCTCGTTTTGCCCTTGACTGCAGTGCTTCCTGAATGCAGTCGTCCAGTGCTTGTCCCACACACATGGCCTACGGGACTACTGTCTTCTCAAATCCTACAGACAGGAGAAATTCTCCAAAGAGGAGGCTAAACTTATGGAATGTATGTTCTGCACCACTGGTGTTTATTCTTCCCCATGCATTGCTGTTTTTCACTTTCTAATTGCTGTTTATTTTTCATTATTAGCCTTCACTCAGATATTTTCCGGCCTATGGGGTACAAATGAAGAAGGCACCGTTGTAAATCCACGGCAGTTTTACAATATTTTTAAAGATGCTGTGCCATACTTCAGTGGTTACAGGTGAGACTTTGTTTTCAGTTTTCCCTTAATTAGTTCTGGCTCTTTCAACGGATGAGCTGCAAACTTTTGAAGCTAACACCCGCCCCACTTTTCATTTGATGTGATGAAATCTCTCCATCCCCTTTTCAACCCAGTCAACAGGATGCCCAAGAGTTTCTCAGGTTCCTATTGGACAAGCTGCATACCGAGATCAACCGGAGACCCTACATATGTCGAGCAGGAAAAGACCCTGAACAGAAATTTGCAAGATTTAGGTACGTGCATTAGTGTAAAATATATACCCCTGAAATAGTGAGATGCGTCACATCACCGCATTTTGTTTCCATGTCATTCTCTGACAGAATTTCGGAGGAGGCTGCTGTGATGTGGAAAAAACACTTGGAGAGAGATGACAGCAGAATAGTAGGTAAAGAGATACATCTAATCATCTATCAGTCTCGTCTCTAATCGGTTGTTCAGTGCAAATAATATTTTCTACCTCTGTCACCATCACAGACCTGTTCTCGGGCCAGCTGCGGAGTTCCCTGCACTGTTCGATTTGCTCCCACTACTCCAACACATTCGATGTGTTCTGTGATCTGTCTCTGCCCATCCCCAAGCAGAGCTCTGCTGTGGAGGTGACACTGAGACAATGTCTGGACCTCTTCTCCCAGGAGGAGAGACTGGACAAGGAAAATTCACCTGTGAGTTGCAGAAAGATCAACATGAATAATGATACCTCAAATGTATCGTCATCTGCAAGTCTCAGTTCAGAGGTGCTGCTCATCATGTCTGTCTTCAATTTTTTTTATTCATTTTGCTGTAGATGTGCGAGAGGTGTAACAGGCGTACAGAGTGCACCAAGCGTCTGTCCATCCAGAGGTTCCCCCAGGTTATCGTGATCCGTATCCTTGGCAACCACTCTTATTAATCGCCCGATTGGTTTGTAATCTTTACTGTCTTGAAGATACTTAACACCCTGAATCAGATCTGAATCGCTTCACCACCACAAAATGGTCAATCAGTAAAAGCACGGTGTGCGTTTCTTTCCCACTCACCAACCTGGATCTTGGCCACTATGGACCCGTGGACTGTGGTAATACTTTTTCTCTCAATTTGTCCATGTTCAGTTGTGTTTGATGATCATGACATCTCCTTGAATATATCTGAAATGGTCTTACATTGGAATTATTCTGTGACATTTTATCAAGTTTGAGACAAAGACCTCAAACGGTGGGGGAAAATATATCCAGGAAAGTTAATCTATGAAAAGATGTTTGAAATGGAAACATTTCATTAATATTGATATTAATATTCATAACATTTGAATCCATTATGAATATGAGGATGATTATCACTTATCACTACTTGAATTATCAATCTATCCAATATGCTAAATATTGAAAATAGAGGAAGAGTGATATATAGAACAGGTCACCCGATCAATGTCATATCATATGTATTCTTTCCCAGTGAGATTTTTTTTTTGTTAAGGGATATGAAGATAAGTGATACACAATGAAGTATGGTATGCCTCACAATGTCTCTTTATTTTCACATAGGTCCAGTTCTGTATGATTTATATGCCATTTGTAACCATACGGGAACAGTGAATATGGGTCACTATACAGCCTGCTGTTTGGATGAGAGTGGTTGGTGCTACTATAATGATGCAAGGTGAGACTTGCCCGCCACAAAATGTCTTTTCATATAGATTTCTGCTTTATTCATGATGTGCACCCCTTCCGTAGAAGGGGGCACCTTCTACGGAAACTTTGTCATGATTTCTGTATCCGTCCACTTACAGTGTGACTCCAGTTTCTGAGAACCAGCTTCAGACCAATCAAGCCTATGTGCTGTTTTACCAGCGCAGCAACAGCACCGCCGCCATAAGGAAGTAGCTGAGACTGGCTGATGCAGTCAGCCAATCAGAGCACTTTTACCTCCAGTGTCCATAGAAACAAACAGTATCAGCAACACAGTTTTTCTGGCATAAGTGAACTTTTCAATATCAAGAAGCATCCAAAATTTTATTGTGCTCTTAGGAGGACCTACAAGTCACATTTCCAAAAAGGGAACTTCAAAAAAGGATTTTGTCTACTAAATCAAAAGAGATGCTTTACAGGAGGGCGTATGATCAGGCACACTGTTGCCTTAAGAGTCTCCGAGGCCTACTTCTCTGCTGGCAGTGACCATTGTCCTTGCACATGACCCATGGTACATGTGTGGTATGACAAAGAAAAATGAAAAAAATAAACAAAAATAAATGTGTGGTGTGTAAGAATCAGCCGACATTTTTAAAATAAATTGTGACACTGTGAAATTCTTGACTCAGTGTGTCCTAAATGGTTGTGAATATATACAAAAAAATTAATCAGTCATGTTAATTAGCCATGTTAATCAGCATTTATGTATACAGATCACCTGTTGATCCCAAACAAATGCTCTCTACAAGGCCTAGAATTGTAATTGAAGTTTATCTTAGTTTTACATATGCACATGCATATTATGCATTGCAACGCCCCGAATTCCCACCGAATATCAAAGTATTTGTGATTGTGAAAAAACACGCTTCCCAGCAGAGGGGCTGCTGGCAGCTGCTCAATGACGTCACTTCGCACATGCGTCCAAGCGGTGGGCGGAGTTTTCCCAGTCGGTCAGGAAGGGGAGAAAGGCGGACACGGGAACATCTAGCGGTAATCTTTTTCCAGACACAGCTTCTAAAACTTTCCCCTGTCTCCTTTTTTTAGCAATAGAAACGTCGGAGTAAGGCGATCGATGTCGCGTTTGTTGTTTCGGTGTGTATACGCTGAACTACAGTTTTTAAAAGTCATTGAAAACACTAATTAGCCCTGATGCTAGCTAACGTTAGCTGCTTTGACAGGCCTACGCCAAGCAGCCTTTGAGCCTGGAAACCGGAACGCCGCTCGAAAAGGTTTTCTGCTGACGCCGTCCATCTCAAGCTTTAACGTTTGAGGGGAAAGTGTACGCATCCGTAGCTAGCACCTCCACGTCATTTAACTATCTATATAGGGTGAGAAAAAACAGAGGGAAAGTTAAACCTTCGCCCTCTGCCTAGTTTGCACGCAACACAACGGCGCATCACTGTCATCAGCTACAGAGGAGCAGGTTTGACAGCGGGGCTCGTCATCCGCGGAGGAAAGATTTTGTTTTTGACGTTATTTTATTTAAGTTGAAAGTTGGAAATTATATAGTTCTTGCAAAGTAGCGTTCTCCTGCTGACCCGTCTTTCTGTCCCTATATTTTCTCACATTTTCTCAAATTATTTTTTTTCTATATGTTTCGCTCGTCAGACGCGAGAATAAGTAGCTGTCTATTTTACCGACTGCCACCCACCAGACGTGGCCGTCGTAAGCTTCTGCACTGCGGTGATGGATATAGTCGCAGCGTTTCCTTTCGTGCAACTGTGAAGCAAGAGCTTGCAGATCGTTTTTTAAATATATTTCTGCGTTATCTTATTTCGCGTATAATAGTTCAAGTGTCAGAAGACTCAGATATGACAAATTGCATGTTTACGACTAGGTCAGAACCACTTGATTGCTCAAGCTACCTAATAAGAAAACCAAAGTATAAGTGCAGAATTATCTCATTCCTACACAGCCACACTGCCACATTTCATTCAAATAATCTTCCCACAGGGCAGCAAATTACATGTTTAGATGTTATGTGCTTGATAATCATTCAATGCCACAGAGGTAAACAAGAAATGCTATATTTGAAAATCCCAGATAGATGACCAACCTGCCATCACAGATATTGATGATTTATTGGAGGAGACATTCTCCTCCAAGATCAACCAGTGTGTATTCTGTCATGTAAAATGACATGCTTAATATCCACTGTGTTCACTCACATCAATCTCGGTACTCATTTACTTAATCACAATGTCTTTTCTGGCTGTTAACAGATGGCTCTCTACACTTTGCTGAGAGCTTTTGGCTAGGGTAGTTTGCCATTTTGCTGGACAAATCCAGACATGCGGGGTTATGGTTGCTCAGATTTAGAGAAAACGGCTAAACTCAACCGTGTCCTGAGATTCTTGCATCACTTTAAATAATTTAAATTCTCACTTATCCTCGATACTTTCAGAATACTGTTGAACCAAGAAAACCGCTGATAATAGTTTTAATGGTTCAGTAACATCAAGTTGGTTATTTTCCAATTATAATTCAATGAGGAAATGTTTCCTTGGACCCAATAATGGACCCTTTTTTTGTAATTCCAGGTTCTTAAGGCATCTATGATACCTTTGCATGTTGATTCACCTTAGATTCACTTGGGAATACTGAATGTCAGGAGCATTAAAACACAACAGAACCTTGATTTTCTCTGGTACCCTTAATCCTTGGCACCCACTTGACCTGGCTATGACAAGGTTCATCCCCACGAAGGTTTTATTTAGTCTGCCTCGCAGTGTCAAATCCTAACTCATACAGCAATCATTTTACTATGAGTTTTGTTGCTATTTCCAATTAACAAGGTGAGTTTGCCTGGTTACTTGGATGAATTGATGTTTTCCAGTGTGGCTAACAATGGCCTCAGACTAAGCAGTACTGTGGATACAATTACCTTGACTGACAATCAATCAGGGTAAACAAACAGGTGAAACAGCAGCCAATCAGACACAATATGTCCGATGGAACAACCAAACATTGTAATGTAGCACATGGCATTGTGCTGAGAGGCCTGAAAGCTGCAAACAGACTTTATGCTCTGGCCAAGTACAGTGTGCCTACTCTTTTTCTCATCAAAGGCAATGGTTATCCTTTTTTTTAAAAAATGGTTTCCTAAGCAGTGAATTGTATGTTCAACAAGAAGATTCTTCCATAAGGAGCCAAAAGTTTTTTTTTAGCAATATACTGGCAAGGCTTAATTTTTGCACTATACCCATGCCCAGTTTCCTCATGGCACCAGTTCATGTCAGGTTTATTTATCTTTGTTTAGTTTGGAAAAGTGAAAGAACCTTAGAAGAAACATGCATTAACCCCCCAACAAACCAGGGAATTTGATGATCACATCTTTATTAATATCATATCAACATAGATAGTGATATCCCTCTTTGCATGTTTGCCACTAGTTTGTTATTACACATGCAGTGACATCTACACTTTTCTATAGATGGCTGCCATCAGGAAGAAGCTGGTAATAGTTGGAGATGGAGCATGTGGAAAGACCTGTCTACTCATAGTCTTCAGTAAGGACCAGTTTCCAGAAGTTTATGTCCCAACTGTGTTTGAGAACTATGTGGCGGACATTGAAGTGGATGGGAAACAGGTGAGGCAAAGAAAACTGACACTACTATGTAGATGGTGAGCTCCAATGGTCCATTCAAAAGACACTGGGCTTCCAGCTTGCTGCAAAATCATTATGTCCTAGTCATATATATCATATATAAGCATTTGATATTGGCATTATCAAAAATTAACATAGTATTGTTATTTTCAGGGTGAAATTATATATGGTTTTCCTTACCAATACTAACGTTGTAATTTGTTTTGATGTTGTGTGTTGTCTTTCGTTTTTTTCAATGTCCTTCCCAATCTGTTTCTTTGGCCCTCTCTTTTTCCACCTTTTTTTCTTTAGTGATTTGGGGTTAATGCATTGTGAGTCGGCTTTATAATTTGATAATGAATGTCAGAGCACCCTGTCAGTGTAAGCATTGCCAACATTTTGACAATGTAAATCAATGTATCTATTCCATCTTTATTCTCAGGTAGAGCTAGCACTCTGGGATACAGCTGGCCAGGAAGACTATGACAGACTGAGGCCTCTCTCCTACCCAGACACTGATGTTATCCTCATGTGCTTCTCTGTAGACAGCCCAGACAGTTTAGGTAATTTAATTTTCATAGAGCAAGTAATTAGATATCTTGCATTTTTCAAAATAACAAATGTTGCTATTTTTTTCCATTGCAGAGAACATTCCAGAGAAATGGACACCAGAAGTGAAACACTTTTGTCCAAATGTTCCCATCATCTTAGTGGGTAATAAAAAGGATCTCCGAAATGATGAACACACCAGAAGGGAACTTGCCAAAATGAAACAGGTAAATATTGTGTTTTGTAATCACAGTGATCAATTTTTCTGTTTAATTGTCAAAACATCCCTTTCTTTTTCAAATGTGTTCTAGGAACCAGTTAAATTTGAAGATGGTAAGGAGATGGCGAACCGAATCAGTGCCTATGGCTACCAAGAGTGTTCTGCCAAAACCAAAGATGGTGTGAGGGAAGTCTTTGAGATGGCAACAAGGGCAGCACTGCAGGCCAAGAAACGTGGCAAAAAGTCCACCTGCCTTCTGTTATAGGCCCTGGAGAAGAGGGAGCTGCCCTAAAGCACAGAGGAAAAGTTGTGTGGCTGCCCAGTTTCTAATCACCCATTTACCCCTTATCAAATTAAAGCAGGTCTGAAATGATTTGATAGGCTTCTGCACCAATGTCCTCAGTCTATATAATACGTTATGTGCAATTTGCTTGCAACTATCAAGAACTTTCAGATCTAGAGGTTTAATGCCCAGATGGAGGGGGTGATTTCAAGTTAAGAAGATTAAATGGGGGTTAAGATGTGCCATGATGGGAATGAAGAGAGAAAAGGTCCATACCAGGCCAAAGACAAAGAGGACATGCATCAGACAGAATCAATAACAAAAAACAAACATGAGTTAGGTTTGAATTAAGACCATTTCCAAGTGGATCTTACACAGTATCGCCTATATGTAGTGCCTTGAGAGCAGTGGTGATGATGAGTAAAGCGACAGATGGGAATTCATGGCTTAGATGTCTATTTTTTATCATTTGTTGTGTTCAAACTTTGTTCTTGAATGTTTTCTCTGCCATTGGCTTGGCTCCTTCAGGCCCATCATCTGACCTGGGCACTGTACAGGAGGAAGTCGAAACTCGATTGTATGAAATACTTTCCCATATTGATTTGCTTACCTATAGTTAAGGGCGTATATGTATGTGTGTATGTATGTCTGTCTGTCTGTCTGTGCGTGTGTGTGTATGTATGCAGCTTTTTGGTGCTGTGTTTTCTCAAGTGCAGGTTTGCATGCAGTGGATGTCTACATTGTGAGGGTGTGTATTAATGTGTTATGTACTGTATGCATGGGAAGGCATTCTTTATCACTGACATAACCCCTTGTTTCCGTGCCAAAGTTGCCCCTGATAGCCACATTTTATGGCTCGGATGGGTAATGGAATTAACAGCTTCTCTGAGGGGTATAGAAACCCTGACTTTACTGGAAGGGGGTGTAACATAGGTAGAGGCACAATCAGGTTCATTATGTTATGAATTTTAAGAACATTTTTGTGTATACAAGAGATTCATTTGATTGTATTAATCAGTGGGTCAAATCATGATTGATGTAGTTAAGTTGAATATTATTTCTGGTAGTTGATAGGCTTATCATATTACTATAAAATTCATGATGTACTGTATATCTTACAATGTCTTGTAAGGACATTTTTATGATGTGTATTTCAAGTTTGCCTTTTACTCAAATCCCCTCAGTTCCCTTTAATGATATTGCCATCATTGTACTATAAATTTTTAATGTTAACTCTTAATTTCTTAGTATATTTTAATCATTTTGATTAATCATGTAATGATCAGCTTATCAAAATTGTAATCATAGTATTGTGTCATTTAATTGATTGAAGGTCGAGTATGGGTTGCAATGCTGGTTATGGGGATGGGGTGGTAGATGACTTTTTTTGTACCGTGTCCTCTTTGAATTTCTGGATTTTTATTTTCCAAATAAAGCTGGTATTAGGGTTTTCTGTCATTAAGTATGTGTGCGTGCTTTGATACTTGTCAAGACTGATTCTGATTTCAATAGCGATCGATATTTTTAGCGCTCATTTAATTCCTCCGAAACCACACAATTGTCAAAACATTCGTTTCTATGAACTTTTGGCTCAAAAAAGAAAACACACATGTCGAGGATCTGGTATGTCAGCGAGACGTGGCGTGATTGGTCTGTTTCTCCCGTCCAATCGGTGTTCATTTCGATGACTAGTCTCTCCCTAAACCAATCGCTGAGCAGACTGTTATACTAGTCCCTCCCTGTGTGAGATGTTGGCCTACCGAGGCCATTTTATGCTGTTTTTTTTTTTATAAAAAAATATCCATCTTACTTTAGCTTCGTTGTGACATTTACTGGATTTTTGTCGGTTCAGTTTGCGAAAGGTAAGTGTTTCCGACAAGCATGAACAGCTGTGGTCACATATGGGTAGAATGACAGCCATTTGGACGGCTTCTTAGACTTGCTAGCATCCTTGTGCTAGTTAGCTTGCTCGTGAGCAGAGATGACCGCCACACGTCATTGTTGAATACTGCTTTTTATGGTTGTGCGCGTGGTTTCAGCTAACCCATTTCATGTCGCATATTAATAGTTATGCAGGATTTTAATCCTATTAGTGTCTGTGATGTTCAGTTGGTCGCCTATAACGCAGAGATTACATTTCAAAGTTTGGCAAGTAACTTACCCAAATACTGCTAACGTCAACTCAGTGACAGAACCAAGATGTTACGTTACGTTTCTCCTATGCACACATGCTGTACATTACTGCGCCTTTTCGTCTATCTTGGGACCTTTCCTCTTGTTTTTCCGAGGAAGTGGTATTTATCCAGTTACATAATAAAATTGTCTCTTAATGATAAGTAATTTTAAATAAAAATGACACCTTTCGTGCACTTTCAGGTGATCTAATGCTGTAGTACAAGGAGCAGAGTCAGTGCATGAGCATGGACATTGAGCGGAGGTGAGTTAAATTATATCCAATAACCCCCAATCCATCCCAATAGCCCATGTCATACAAGTCTGTTTCATATAAGGCTGAAGGAATTCTATGTTTGGCAGGGGTGGTAGAGGTGACCGTGTTGGGCGCTATGGCATCACCCACAATGATCACAACTTTCGTGATATGGACTACCGAGGTTACGGTCAAGAAGACGAGGCAACTGGAACAGGATTTGACATCAGGATGGAGGATGAGAGACAGTTCAGCCAGAAAGAGATAGGCCAAGCTGTCTGTGACTTCTCACCAGGTCCTTCCCAGGATCAATTAGGGTTTCAACAGAGAAGCGATGGACGAGATGATACTGCACTTGAGGGGAAAGGGCAAGTGTGGCCTCCACACTCAGATGTAGCGCCTCTCTTGCTTCCGAGAGAGGATGGATCTAAGAGGGACTATGAGCAGCTACAGACTAGCCAAAAGGAAAGGGGTAGGGGTAAAGGTGGTAGAGGCTTCCCTGAGAATGCAACTCCCGCTGTAGGGGGCATGGACAGCAACTGGGGTCAAGGAGGTCCACATCTTGATCAGTTGGAATACAGCAATCCGAGACAGAGAGAGGATGACAAATTTTCCCGTGGCACAGGAAAGAGAAGGGTGAGCCTTAACTGGTCCGGCTATCTTATACAGTGCCTACATTAAAAAAAAACAGCTAATTATTTTTGCGTATGTAGCTAATTATTGGCTGTTGTATTCAGGCTCTTTCAGTTGAATCAGAGGAGCATGGCTCTAGTAGTGCTGGTCCAGACCTGTCTCTTGAAGAGTTGGATCAAAGGGACCAGGATTATCGTGCTGAGGTAGACCAGAACCAGAGGCCTAGCAACATTATAATGCTTCGCATGCTGCCACCTAATGCCACCGCTAATGAGGTAAGTGTATGGTGCTATCATAGAGAGTGTGTGTTTGTTTCCTTGTCTATACATTTAATTTATGATGCCGGAATCTAGTTATCTAAATCTTTACCAAATGTGTCTTTAGATCCGAGCACAGCTTCAAGAGCAAGGAATTCAGCCCAGAGAGGTTCGGCTGATGAGGAACAAGTCATCAGGTGAGAACTGGTCCATTTCCCGGAATTTTTTTATTTTTTTTTATTTTACTATTTTGGCTTTTCCCTTTTACTGTTACTAATCCATTAGCAGCTTTTTGATGTTCATTGCTCTTACAGGCCGGTTTCTTCTATTTGCATAGTATTCTTTCTCTTATTTCCAAGTAATCATTCTGTCATCATTCTTTACTATTATTGTCTTCCTTTACCCTTGACAGCAGGCTAGATGTACACTTGATGCATCTACACAACATTTACATACTAACTGGGGATAAGATGATGACGCCAGCTATTTCGAAATAAATTATTCTTAGTTTTAAATATTGGGAAAATCCAGCCCATATTTCAGTAAAATTACATCAGGAATCAGTATTATGACCCCCTCCTTAGCCCTGGACTGGATTTGATTATTTACCTCCCTACTGCTTTGCTTCTCCTCCTCATTCTGTCACTGTCTGTTTGCATGAGCTGAGAGGCAAACACACACAGGGAACAGAGGGGAATGAGCCATAAATTTGCAATAGTTCTTTTACCTTTTTTGATATGACTAAATATACAAGGTAGTTGACATGGACATAAAGTGTAGACTCCAGTCCTGCAGCCACAGAGTTTATCATGCCATTGGGGAAACCAACCAACCAAGATAAGAATTATATTTACATATAATGTATGTTACAGTTCATTAGCTATTTTTTATGTATGTGCTGTGTCTTTAGGTATGAGGCTGAGACTGATCAGTCTTTCTTTGCCAACTCACACATTTGCCATTTAAATATAATTATTGTGCATCTAAGTGGAATCAGATATCATGATTAACATTATTATCTTTATAGATATGTCAGGCCAAGTAATTGTAATATAATTTTGAAAGGCTTGCATTACTTTACTTTCATTCATGCTTTGATCCACTGGTCTGTCAGCGTGTGTAACACAGTACAAAAACACTTCCATGAGCACTTTTAAGACATTGATGCATGCATAGGGCATAGGTCTTCATTTCATGACTTTTATTTTCCTCTCACACTGTTCTTTTCCTCTACATGGTTTTGCCATGTCCCTGTTGTAGTGGGGTGTCACTGAGTAGCACCATACCAACTGAGAAATGAGCAGCCAAAGCACAAATTTCCAGATTGCCTTCTGCATTAGCGTCCGTGTGTGTGCGCGTGCGCCAGAATATAGGGGAGCTTCCAGATTTTATTTTTATTTTTACCATCATGCATACAACTTGGAAAAATGTATTTTTCTAGATTTTTCATTGCATATCATCTCTCTGACCTTTTTTTTCTGCAAACTCACTAATGGTCTGTAAGATATGTTAATCAACTTAGCCACAGCCCTGCCTTTTTCAATTTGAGTCAGTGGTTCGGGTCATCTTTGTAGTTGAACAAATTATTCTTTATAGACATTTAGATTATGTCCTTTTAACTCCATTATTAAGTTCAAAAATGCTTAACAATGATAAATGTAAATAAAGGGGGGTTTTAGAGTTTGACCATCAAAATGCTACATAGTAACATGCCACCCTGACTTTCTAATTATGTTTATTTCTTTTGGTGGTTTGGTGCTTTATTATTCAAAGCCCATTGGATTTCAAATTGATTATTGGATGGAATTCTCCCTCTCTCGCGCTTCTTTTTCCTTGACCCTGTTTGATTTTCTTAACATTGCATCCTCCCACCATTGCAGGGAGTTAAATTGTGACTCCCCGACTTTCTATGAAGTGTATTATTTTCAAGGGGGAGTGGAAGTAATGATTTATTTTGTCAGTGCCGATACAGGGTCTCCCTCTCCTCTGTACATGAAGCACTAACCCCTCAATGCGTTGTTGTTATGTTGTTGTTGTTGTTGTTCGGTTACCATGGCGCTGGGCGGTGTCCAGGTCAGAGCCGAGGATTCGCCTTCGTCGAGTTTAATGTCATACAGGAGGCCACCCGCTGGATGGAGACCAACCAGGTCACTCTCCCTTACACAGACACATACATATGTATACATGCATACAGTGGGATTTAGGAGTCGATATCCAGACAAATGCACAGTTGAATTGTGCCCTCACATGCTCTCATGACATATCCCAGTGTGACATTTGTATGCAGAGTTGGAGAGATATTCCCAAGGTAGGTAGTTCTTTATACTTTGAGAGCAGATTAATCTCTTCTTTACACTTGTATAATATTCTACGAGAAGATTTCATGTTACATCAAACTGACGTCTGTCTGTCTTGGGTACAAATGCAAAGTGTACGTCACAGGACTCTCCAAGTAACATTTGTCTTTTTACTTGTGCAATAAAAAGATCCTCATTTTATAGAGGATTCCTCTTTCTTCAGCAACATGTTCTCACTCTTTTTCTTAAGTTTTCAGTACCACCTCTGGGATATTATGACAGTGAATATAACTTCTCACGTGGTCAGTTGTTTGAATCAGAGCCAAAATCCTACTCATGTTTTTTTTGTTTTTGAATGGTTCATATCTGGATCATCTACAACCATAACATTTTTGGGATTGAGTTATTGTCTATTTGGGTGCTGAAGATGGTAACAGCGAGGTTTCCCCTTAAGGGGGGGGGTTTGACACAGTTGAACAAACACATTATGCTCTTAAAAATGGACAGTCACACATTATACATACACCATCTCAGTCCGTCCCAGTTTTCTGAAGCTGAAGGTTACAATTCTCTGGTGTCCTCTGTCTCTCAGCCTTACTTTAAATCTCTCTCTGTCTCACTTGTCCCTCCCTCTCACTCACTCTCATCTCTGAGCTGAGGCCTTTCTCTAGTTTTCTGGCCCAATTATCACTGATAATCATCCTTTGTTCCCCCTCCCTCTCTCTGTTTCTTTCAGGGAGTGTTGTTGATTATGGGACACAGAGTTTCAATGCACTATAGTGACCCTAAACCACGTGCCAATGAGGACTGGCTCTGCAACAAGGTTTTATGCGCTTATAAATGCTTGCATTTGTGCTATGACTGTCGTGGTTCATTCTTTTTTAAATAACTTGTTAAACATTTCAACAGTGTGGTGTACAAAACTTTAAAAGGAGAGAGAAGTGCTTTAAATGCAGTGTACCCAAATCAGGTAAATGCAGTTGTATCACTAGAAATATTTTCATACTCTTTTTCTCCCTTGACTAGAACACAAGTTCTCTCACAATATCATAACACACAGATGATGCATTATCATCCCCCAGAGGCTGAGCTGAAGTTGCCCCAGTTGCAAAGGGATGTACCGCTTGGTCTTCAAAAAGAAGGAGCTCAAGGCTTACTGCCCCTGCCAGCACCTTTTCACTCTTCTGGTCCTGTTGTTAATCCAGGACAAGCAACACAGCAAGCAGATATTGCTAATGACAGTAAGTCTTCACAGGCTGGAAGTATAGGGAACAAAAAAATTACAGGATTGCGACAAATCAGATACAATAACAAATAGGAGTGGAACAATCTGTTGTGACAAGTCAATTCTATAGTACAATACTATTTTAGTTTTTGAAGTGTAGAAGTTTGTCAGTATGTAATAATTTTGTGCAATGAAATGGTGAATAATTGTCCCAAAAATTTGCTGGTGTACAGTGGAAGGGTAAATGTCATTTTTTGCATCCAAAGTTTAGAATTTGGAAAATAGAAATTCTGTCATACAGTTTCATAAGTCAGTATAATGAGTTTTACAGAGACTGACTCAGCATTGGTATCAAAAAGACAATGTAATTCATGGATCTTATTCTCAATTTAATAGTATTTTTAAACCAGTATTCTCAGTGTATTTGATTGATTAATCAATCAAATCGGACACCTCAGGTTTTGTGGTGTCGACAGCAAACCATGATGGAAATAACTGAATAGTCTCCTTTACTGTCAATTTCCACAGTGGTTATACTTCAAGCTATGAATATAATATTCTCTCTTCCTTTTCATTGCCAGCTCTTATCCTGAGAAACCTTGGACCACACACTTCTGTGGAAGCCATACTTTCAGCTTTGGCTCCATTTGCTACTCTTTCTCCTTCCAACATCCGGCTTATCAAGGACAAGCACACACATCTTAACAGAGGCTTTGCCTTTCTACAGCTCTCAACAATAGTGGTGAGAATCGCATCAGGTGGACATATATGCACTATTGGTCAACAATCATACTGTATTTGAACATTGTTATTCTCAAATATTTCTACCAAATTCAATTGTCAGTATTTTTAGCCCTTTTAAATATTGTGCTTTTATCTACAGGAGGCATCTCAACTATTACAGATTTTGCAGGCCCTTCAGCCAGCGCTCTCCATCGATGGGAAGGTCATAGTAGTGGAGTTTGCCAAGGGCTCAAAACGGTAAACTTCAACATGCATACTTGCCTGAACAACAGAAATAACTGTACACAATTGCTCGTAGGAAAAGCTGTCCGTCTCCATAAATGTAAAAAGCAACTTGATATACGATGCTCCTCAAATCTGTGTGATATGGAGAATGAATCAATGAAAGAACTCGTGAAGTTTGAAATCACAAAAAAAACGTATTTGAAAATGCATGTCAACAGCTGAACGCCTGAAACATGCTCTTTTCCTTCACAGGGATGTTTTTTTGACAGATGGCAGTAGAGTGAGTGCTGCAACGGTGGCAAGCACAGCTATAGCTGCTGCACAGTGGGCTGTCACACAAGTAAGCAAATTCAAATTGTCAATGTTAGCTCAAAATTCTTTTCTTTCTGTATTTATTTTTAATTCTAATGGTCTGCCCACGCCTTGTTTGGAAACTTTGCTTTCAGACCGCTCAAAATGGATCAGGTGGAGGCCAGAATATTGATACAGCTGTGTATCAGCAGGGGGCAGCGGTGACATACGGCCAGGAGGGGCCTAATTATTCAGGGCCAGATGGCACAACTTTCAAGTTCCATCCAGATACCAGAGTTGCTGCCTTGCCTAGTGCAGGAACAGCCCTGATGGGAGCTGCCCCAGGTTAATATGACCTATGTTATGACCTTAATGTTAACGTGCTACATTACCAGGAACATTAAAGGACATGAGCGGACAAAAGAAGAATTGTTACTTTTTTTGACAATTGAACTTGAATTAATTAATCATCTAAAAAAAATGCAGAATACATGGAAGAGAATTTCTGATTGATTGCATTTTATTGTAGAAGTTAACCCATTGCTTCTAAGATAGTGGGGCGCGGCCCCCAGGGAGCATGCATATTTTATATTTTTGCTGTACTAGAATAAAATGTGATTGCACATCCACAGTAGGTGGCAGTGGTGCTCTCATTGTCAGTGTGTAGGGTTTTTTTTTCGCACCAAGCATGCACACACACATCACAGAACATGAGCTATGAAGTGCAGTGAACAAACCCTCGAGGCACCTTGGAAAAATATTTTAACAGGTATGATAAGAAAGGCGGTGAGAGACTGAAATAATGAGACAAACAAAAGTCACCCGAAAGCTAAGATGAGGAAATGTGACGAAGTGTATGTAGCGCTTGGCTTCACTTTGGCTATGGTGGGAGACGAGGAAAGACCGGTGTGTTTTCTTTTAGCTGAAAGTTGCAGTATTATCAGTATTAAATGGTTCAGTCTGTCAAAAAATGTTGATAGTTTAAGATTTAATATTTTTTAAATTTCAGGCAAATTAATGCACTTTTAACAATGTTAATTAAGTTATTCTCTGTTGCAAGTTGATTTATATGTCTCTTTTTTAATGTTAATAAAGATACAATGTTATGCAGAAGTGTACATTTACAGGTGTACTATTCATAGTTGCAGCGGAGAGTGGGGGGCGAAAGGTTTTCTTCTTGGGGATGGGCGGAACAGAAAATAATTGTCTATGATACTAGGCTATTCTCATGCATTCAATGTTTGTGTATTTGTTTGAATGCAAGTTTTCCCTATTTTGTTTTCATACCTCTGTTCTAACCTTTCCTTTTCAGCTGTCATTTCATCTGAGGCAGTGCCATCTAGCGTAACGGTTGTTCAACAGTCTCTTCCTCACACACAGACTGCCCTCATCCCAACAACTACAGTCATACCAGCCACACAGGTAGAGTGTTACCACATGCTTTTCATGTTGCCTTAACCCATTACGCCACTTTCTTATTTTAAAGAGCCATTTCTTGCCCTAGGTTGAGATAGTAGGAAAACCACAGCCAGCTGCTCCCAGCCAACCCGCAACACCAGGCACTGAACATGAGCTCCAGCAGTATCGTAAGGCTCTATGTACTCATTTTCAATATTGAAAGTACACTGATTTACTTCTTTAGCTCCCACTATATTCAGCTCTCCCTTTAAATATATTTCACAATAAAGTACAGAAAAAAGAAACACCCAAAAATAATGTTATGGATATGTCTCATAAGGAAAGATTACTAATACTGCTAATGATTGCCTCAATGTTAAAAAATGTTTACAGCAAATTTGCTGGCGATGTTCAACTGAGGAGTGTTATTTAGGATTACAATGTTATATGCTGCTGTTACAATTACACTTGATAGTAAGTTGTAAATTATCACTGAACCTGTGAAAACTACTCTCTCTCATTGTAGCCATCCCAGATGTTTCCACATATCAATATGATGAAAGCTCTGGCTATTATTATGATCCACTAACAGGACTTTATTATGACCCGACCTCTCAGGTATAGAAGCCCAGTGAATGTTCTGATAGCAGATTGTGAAGCCAGCCTTTCCCTATCATATTACAATGTTTTCTCTTTTTTTTATAGTACTATTACAACCCTCACACGCAGCAGTACATGTACTGGGAGGGAGAGAAGCATACCTACATTCCTGCAGCAGGTGGTCAGTCTAATGCAGAAGGTGGTTCTTCGAGTGATTACCTTACAGATTCAACATTCGCGCCCCCTGGCAGTAAGGAAAAAAAGGAAAAACCCAAAAATAAAACTGCTCAACAGGTAATTAAAAATTGAAAAATTGTTCAAGCACCTATAGCACCAACACTTTCTAATAATGTATAATTCATTTGCCCTTGGTGTTTCATATGTGGACATTGATTCAAGTTGGTAAGTGTTGTAAAGGGCAACAGGAACAACTGTAAAGCACTACATGTAACCTACAGCAACTGATAGTTAACTGAAATATTTTACAAAGTTCTATTGTTGATTTATCAAGAATGAGCAAATATCCAAAATTTTCACGTACTGAAATCTCGAGCACATTCCCCATATAAAGCACAGTCCTGGTCTTCATCAAGGCTATGTAAGTTGGAGGGCCATTGAGCTTAACTGCGTAACATTGCATAAGTATTATGTTACTACTACTACCAATACTACAAATACCAATTCTTTTGTAGAAAGTGTTGATCCGTTGCTTGAAGAGGCTAATTGTGTTATCTCAAGCTCATGACACAATTATTAAAATAAGGGGTTCATCTCTTATATGTTTAATATATGTATATGCTAATGCTTGTCATGTGGTTCTAATAGATCGCAAAAGATATGGAGCGTTGGGCTAAGACTCTCAATAGACAGAAGGAGAACATGCGCTCTGTCTCGTCTGCCCCTGCTGTTGGCTCCCCAGTTCTACCACCTGGTTACAGCAGAGCATCCAGCCAAAGCCGTTTGGATGACCGCCGAGAATCTGCGAGTGCTGATGCAGGCTATGCTGTTCTGGAGAAAAAGGTGCACATATATTTGGCTGCAACCTTGTATTTGATTTCCATGAACACGGCTTCTTGGTTGACACATAAATATGTAAAAATATGTCATTCATTTTGTCTCTTCCACTGTTGTTCACATTATTGATTTATCTGACTTTCTTTTGACACCTGTTCCTTTGTCATTTAGGGTGCATTGTCTGAACGGCCTCAGGTTTTTCTGGATCAGGTCAGAGCAACTGCAGATGTGAGAGAATTAGGCAATGATTTGCCTCTTATCTGGCTTTTTTTCCCAACGCACTGTCTCCACAGATGATTTTAATTAATCCATGACCAAATGCCCCCCCCCCCCCTTCTTTCCTTCAACCCCATAGTCTTCCCCTCCTCATCAACAGGGTTTGGTCCCAGCCTACAGTGGAGAAACTGACAGTGAGGAAGAAGGAGGTGAGAAAGATGAAAAAGAAGGTCGGATGACGGACTGGATTAAACTGGCCTGTCTGCTGTGTCGGAGGCAGTTCCCCAGCAAGGAAGCCCTTATCAGGCACCAGCAGCTTTCTGAGCTACATAAGGTATAACATGCAGGCTCAGCCAAATCCTTTAGGTTAATACTGGACTGATTTAACCACAATTATCTTGTTGTATTGAATAGGTGTCCTTTAATTCTTGTCTCTGGAAAATAATGTTGAGATGTAATTTTTTCTCAAGTTTAACTTCTCTGCTCCTAGCAAAACTTGGAACAGAGAAAAGCCCAACAGGAAGCAGCAAACAAAGAGGTAAAGCCACATTTCTTGAACTTATTCTAAATTTCACTTATTTAATGCAATGTGAATTTATACTGACTTGCTATTTGGTTGCAGAGACATACAGATGGCCCTCAGACTCCTGATCCGAAGAGGAGGAAATTTAACCCGATGTAAGAAGCAAGAACAACCTCTAAGCCCCTTACATTAAGATACATCCCGAATGTTTCTTTTAGTTGTCCGAAGCTTAAATTTCCCCCATTTACGGTTGACATCAAACGAGGACACATTGCCTCTTTCGCATTTTCATAAATTTTTGTTTGAAGTTTATTCACGAATATGATTTTCTTTCGCCAATAAAAGTTATTCATTAACACAGAACAAACTGTGCATTAAGTAACTTCTTCTAGTGTGACAGAAGGTTGAAATTCCAAACATCTGGTGAATTTGTTAAATTACAGAGCAAGCCTTCGCCAAACACACTGGTGGTCTGACCCAACTGTTTAAGGGTTAGATAGGTTCACCAAGGTCTCACTAAGTTTTTTTTTTTCCCTACAATACTAGGTTCTGTGTATTGTTAGTGGGCCCTTGTAATTGAATCCCACTTTCCCAGTCATTATGCAATAAATACCCACACAATTTCCATTTACAGAGAACAAATATTGTTTGTTAATACGTTTCTCCACATTAAAAATTTTTGTGTATTCTTGTGCCAAGGCAAGATATTTCACTGTTTTCACTGTACAGAGGGGAACTAAAAAGAGAGCAGGGAGATGCAAGAATGACTTAAGTATTACCTGAAATATTTGTAATGTGTCTTTGGAAAAATACCACTGCTGGAACGTAAGAAACCATTTTGTTCTACTCAGACAGACCCAGTCAAGGGATTGCGGTTATGTTCAGTGTCCCTGGCCACATTTCTCCACAATTCTAGAACCCTGTTCCCACATATGTCTAAGCCTAACCCCTGAATATGGACTCGACATCACTTCCGCACGTCAAGTGTTTTCAGAGCTGTGTGCTGTTTTTCATGTCACTCAGGATGAATCCTAATGAGAAGTCTGGACTGGGTGTTTGTTATGTCAATTGTCATAAGTGTTTTCTATTGTGAAACTACAACTGTGCCAACCTATATTCAATTGCAGTTACATGTGTTTTCATCTTAATTTTACTCTTTCTCTGCAGTGATGGAATGGGCACAAGCCTTGGTGCCAGGATGCTACAGGAAGGGGTGAAAAAGGGGTTTCTGTTGCGCAATATGCAAATGAAGTGAGCCACCATCCCGAGAAGTCCACAATCTGCTCCAGACAGCACAAGCAGAGCCCAGCACGCAACACATCACTATTAACATCATGTAGATACTTCTAGATAAACTATGATTTGACATTGCATTTACCTCAACAGTAATACACTCGTATGAACTGATCCCGTAGCAGTGGATGTCAGGACAATGCACAGTTTGCACCTTTTTTGCTTTCTTCCTGAATTAATGCCGTTTTTACTTTTCACTTGCTTCAGAGACTGTCTGTAATTAAGCAGCTTTTTGTCATGGGGAGACATTTGCTGTCCAAAAGGACGGGTCCGTATGGATCTTTGACAGCAAACTACATTTTTACGATAACTGTCTATGCACCATAGATTGTTTTTATTTAATGCTGTATGCCTTATCATTCAGTGAATGACTGATCTAGGCATCTGTACAGAATCGAATGGGCGCCTTTTTTTAAAACCTCTGCAGAAGTTAAGAGATTAAGGAACTAGTGTCGGACTATGGATGTATAAGAAATTTGCATGGAGGTAGTGTGGCAGGTGATTAAGCAAATTTTTGTAAAGGCCAAACTAATTGTGTAGTTTTCTGTTTTGGTTTTTGGTTTCCCTAATCACTGCAGACTTCCAGACATGAAGCTAAACTAAAACGGTTGACACTGAAAAGGACAACCCCCACCCGGTGATCAGTGTGACCGCCCTGTCTGATTTGTTTGGACTGATTACTTTTTTTTGAGGTTGTAAATAAGGAGCAAGACGAATTAATCTCTATTTGAAGCAGCCCAGGCTTTAGAAAAAGTTAATGAACGGGCTACTTTCAACTGAACGGCCGCTCAGCTTCCAGGTTCCCTTATACATCCATGGATGAGATAGTTCATGCAAACTTGTGTATGTCCATGAAGTGTACAGATATATCACATCCTTCAGTTCACAATGTAATACATAGTTATCTATGGAGATTTTTTTTTTATTTTATATCTGTATTCGCTTAGGTATGCGTCAATTTCATCTTTCTTGTGTAAATTAACAATAGCACATTTTCATATTGATATATTGGTGTGTTTTTTTGGGTGGGGAGAGGGGCAGTAAGGACTGGCTTGCATTTCCAGCCTAATATCCAACCGAATTGCCAACTGTGATGGAGATGGAGCTGATGCTGGAGTTTGGACGTGAATGTTTGCATATGATGGTGTTTATTTTGTTTTAAATGGCAGGGAGACTTGACTCGAGATGTGACGCTTTTTGAGTGGCAGTAGCGTCATCTACGTGACGCACCCTGGGTCGTGTTGCAGCACTGGTTGCCATGGTAACATCAGACGCTTGGCTGAACTAACTTAAATTGCGATTAGATTATCGGAGAGGATCTTTTTTTGAATACTTTGCGGTTACCCGTGCCCTCTTTGTTTGTGTTATACGGCAGAAACATGGGTTGCGGGCGGTGGAGGAGTAGTTAGGCTAGTTGGTGAAGGAAATCTGGTCAGAAGTGTCAGACCGTTGAACTTTTTGGAGCACAAGCAATGGATGAAGACGTCCTATCGGATGTGGAGAGAGGAGAAGAAAATCAGCCTGTCGATAAAGAGGAACAGGTACGGAAACCTCCGAACAGTTCAAGCGTCCGCGAAAGTCAAGGAAGCCAGTTCGGTCCCCGGCCCCGAAGACGGTTGTGAAGTAAGAATGGATTTTAAACGCAGGGCATCTCAACGAGCGGGTTACCTGTGCGGTAGTTGGACCGCATTCCTATCCTGAACGACAGGTTGCAGCCCATTTCTGCGGCTTATGATTAAAACTATTGTGTTTTTGTGTTAAGAGTTTACGGCAGTTGACGTTGCCGCCGTCAGGTTCCATTCCAGCTGGAAGTCCTGTTTCCTTTTCCCGAAAGCGGAAACGCAAAAACTACTAACCACAGAATACTTTCATTGTACGCTGACGTGGAAACAGTGATGCAATCCTACTGTTAAAAGGCAGGGAATATTTAAGTGAAAGAGATGTCTGTGGAGGTTCTTTGTCATCCAGCTCAAGGTGAATTATTTTCATCACTTGTTCCTCTTCAGAAGTGATGAAGCCTCTCTGATGAGGGGTGAAGAAATTCAAGTCCGATTGCCACGACAAGAGGTAGAAAGAAAGCATTATGAAACACCTGGCCGGAAATGAATGAGTGCTACACTTCCGGGTTCAACCTACGATGTAGGAACCGGAAGTACAGTGAGTCAGGAGGACGGCGCTGACCGGATGGAATAAGTCTCTTAGCTTGGTGGTCATGCTGCTCCATGGAAGCCAAGATTTACGAACTTTAGTGAAATAAGAAGATTAAATAACTCCATGCCAATGCATTCACAATGTTCTGTATTCGTGAGGCAGAAACCCGGGTGCACTTAACAGCGGTTTTACATTTGGATGCTTTCATGCGTCTCTTTTCAGTGAATCTCCTTGCCTGTACATTTAAGCTAATACAAATATTTTATCTGTCTTCTGCATTTGCAGGTGTCCCACTTGAATCAAGAGATTGTTGTTCAAGGGCTATCACTCTTGTGCAAAATAGGAAATGGATTGAGACATGCGTTTGTCAAACTGGACATTAAAGAAAAGTATGAGAGCAACTTTCTATGCAAAGTGAAAAAAATAAAGCTTCGAAACCTCAAACACAGACATAGCAACATTTAACATGTGTTTAATACATTTCACATTTATCATTCCTCTATGAACCAGGCAGTTGAAAGACATAGCTTCAATCAGCAGTTATGTTCATCTACGTTTCCTGGATTTGTCCAACAACCTACTGACAGATCTTTCTCCTCTGGCATCTCTGACACAGCTACTTTGGCTGAAGGCAAGATGTTCTCTTGTTTCAGTACACTCATTAAAAGTGACTCCTAAAGTGTTGTCACTGCTCGTCATTCCAGTTTTTGGTAACTCGAATTGTTATCCTTTGTAGATTGACAATAATTCGGTGAAAAGCTTCAAAGGGCAACCTTTTGCCAAGCTGACCTACCTGCAGTGGTTGAGCATGGCAGGGAACCAGCTCTCTAACACTGATGACCTAGTTGGTACATCCCTTGAGACCCTGAATCTCACAGGTTTGTTTGTATAACAGTGTAAGTGGCATTCAGTGGTACCATGACAGCATTCTACAAGCAAAGAAGTTTAGTCACCAAAAGTGAATTTTGAATGTGTAAGGATATGACATTCAATTTGAAACTTTGATAACAGGTAACAGCATTCAGATCCTGAATGGTCTTCATGTTGGCTCTTTTGCCAACTTGCTAACTCTAGAGCTTAGAGGAAACCAGCTTGAAACCACCGATGGCATCAACCTTCCCAATCTTCAGAAATTATATTTGGTAATAACAATCTAGTTGATAATACCACTACCAGGCTAGTCTGATTCTTTTACCTTAGACTGTGTCGTGGCCAAACAATTGTCAATAATTTTTTTTTTCTTTCTGCACGCAGGCCCAAAACGTTATTAAACAACTTGAGGGACTTGATAAGTTAGAGCGTCTCACCACCCTTCACCTACGAGACAACCAGCTTGATAGTCTGGGGGGTCTCAGCCCCAACATGAAGTGTCTCCAGTACCTCAATGTCAGGTACAAAATTGAATCACAGATCAGGCTATAGTGGTAGTTGGGTGAGTCTTCACTTTGCATGACAGATTACATATCAAATATTCTTTTGTCCTTCTCTCAACATCAGAGGCAATTTAATTTTAGATGAGAATGGTCTACAAGCACTCGGCAATGTCTCCAAAACGCTGCAAGTTTTGATCATCTCTGAGAATCCACTGGCAGAGTCGATAGAGTATCGGGAGAGGATCCTGATTTTTATTCCTAAACTGGAGAGAATTGATAAGGATCTTGTCAGCTTTGAGGAAAGAGCTGAGGCGTGGGAGAAAATCAAAGTAAGTCATAGAAAGGATTTGTCTGTGGCATATAAAAACAGTTCATTTGTCTTATTGCTCTAACAGCTTACTTTTCATTTCAGGAAATGAAAGAGGAGGAAATGAAGAGGCTATAGGTTTAGCAGAAATGCTCAAAATCTCAAGTGAACTTCCTCTTGGGAGGAAAAAAGTGCAGTCTGGCTAAGTGGACAATTACTGACATTTAAACAAAATTAAGCATAAAATGTATATACATACATTTTCATTTATTTGCAAAAATGTGCCTTCAAAGTAACAAAGCAATGTTGCAAAAGACAGCACTTGATATGAGACTCCAGAAACAGACTGTCCCTTTGTTGCCCTGAGTAAGGATGAGAAGGCAAAATGTGTGACCACTTCCTTGTTGGCTGCGACCCAGCAGCTATTTTAAAGGAACAGTGACGGTTGACACATATTTTCTATCCACCTGAGTAAGCGGCCTATTGTAATACATGATAGCAGTCCAGTGCATTGTACTTCCGTTTCCACACCTTAGCATCAAGGAGGTTGGAAATTCTACAACAGAAACTGAAGAACCTGTCATATGACTAGTATCCTACCTTCTGTCCTACCATCTCAAGAGGTGCCTGAAAAGGACCCATTTGAAAACCTTTCTAAATAAAGATCTCCATAAGGCAAATATTTATTTTCAAGCCAGTCCTGTCCTTGTTGATGTCCATAGGCATTTGTAAACTTTAAACATCCAGATCCCTGCAGCTTATTATTATTATTGATTTATTATGACGCTGAATAGGAGGCACACATTATCCAGCAGGATCATTTTACAAACATAGTGGAGGGCGGCATGACCAGGAGAGGTTTGTGCTTCTTCCTTTTGGTTCATTAGAGGCCCTGACCTGTATCCCCGGTGGTCTAGGGGTTCGGATTCAGCGCCCTCACCGCTGTGGCCTGGATTCGATTCCTGATCAGGGAATTAACTTTAGGCAGTATGGCTTGAGAGGTAGAACCATCTAACATTCTTCGTTTCAATTCCCGCCTGCCAAAGTGTTGTTGAGCCCCTCCACTGCTCATGGTTCAGCTATGATAAGTTAAATGCAGAGAAGAGATTAAAAAATCATTATATTTGTAACCCTGCAATTGACTGGTTACCAGTCCAACATGAACCCTGCATCTTGCCCAGTGATGGATGGGATTGCTTCCAGCCCCCCTGTGACCCTGACTGTAGGATAAGTGGTATAGATATGGGTGAAAGAATGTCTTTTGCATAAACGGAGACAGTTAATGGATTTTAATTCTGCTTTTTATGAAAATACAAATTCATCTTGAATTTCCGCTTCACAATTTTTTTCTCTTGGAGGAGGAGGCAAGCTGGAGCAACTGGTTTGAGTGAATGAGGCGTTGTGAGACGTACTCTGTCATGTGACAGAACTTTCCGGAAACAATGAACGCAGCCTCGTTGATCGACGTGTCCCTCCGCCAATGAGTGGTTTAGGTGGGAGGGGCCGACAACGGATACTTAACTGCCCTCCACCTTCTTCTCCTCCTCGGTGGTACTCGCTCCGTGTGACTAACAAACCACGCAGGCCATTGTTTTTTTATAACTCACAACTGGAAGAAAGCCACCGTTATTCCAAATCACCATCCATACGTCGACTTGAGCAGGTCAGACATATCCACAAAAGCAATGGCTAACTACCACAAACCCGACGAGAAAACTCTTCAGGGGCTGAAAGACGTCGCCAACAAGTTGAGGATTCACTCCATCAATGCAACATGCGCATCCAACTCCGGGTGAGGTGTTTTTTTTAACGTTTTGACGTGACGACCGACGAAAAAGAAAGTCATATATACCTAAACGTCGGACGGGATAGCCAACGTTCCCGGCCGGTTCACCTGCGGGGCCTCCTTGGCACGTGTCACTAATTACCTCTCGGCAGAGGGGTCGATAACCAGGCAGCGGAACCGCCGTTACGCAATTCATAAATGCGCCTTATGTTACTGTGCGCGTTAAGCTAGCTTGGCTCTACGCTTATTTTTAAAGCTAGGTCAAGTTCGTTGCTTGTTTTAACATCACACGCTAAAGGGAATAAAGGGGGGGTGAACGTGGGCAGTCACCCGGCTGCACGTTTAAAAGTGTGAAATCCTTTGGGTTTAAAATCTTGTGTTTTTTTTTTTTGTTTGTTTTCGGTTGGGGGCCGTGAAATCACGTGGTTTTAACGAAAGTCGCGTGTTCGGCATGACACTGTTTTTTAAAGTTGCAGGCTCAAAACGATGCACAAGAGTTTTTCCTGCTATCCGGGCCATCTGCCCACCCGGCTTCCAGTAAAATCACGTTTTGTATGAATAAAGTGTTGTTTTTTTTATTGCTGGTTTAATATTACCTGTCATCACTCAAAGATGTGCACTTCCTCCTCCGCGCATGTCACCGTTGGGGTTCAACGGACGGTGAATTCTTGCACTGAAATACAGTGTCGCATATCTTAGGCCATAAATATTATTCTAACTGCTATATGTCAACTGTTTTATCAGGACCAGCCTTTGCTCAGCGGATATTGAACTTTTTTTTTTTTTTTTTTTTTTTTTTTACATGTACAGTTCCTAATGGTTCTCTTTTTTTTAATGGATCATGTGCACGAACTTAATACCATTAGTCGTAACATGAGCAGTCACCAGTAGACTGTTAAATTCTTAAAAAAAAAAAAGAGACTCTAAGCATCTTGCATGTAGCTGACTGCAAATGACACTTTATCTGGCAAAGTAGTTTTAATCTGCAGTCTGAGTCCCCTTCATGTTGAACTGAACACCAAGAAATCTTCATGTCAGGTATTTCAATACATTGTCACAAGCCATTATTTATGGTTAATGCATCAACAGACCCTCCGGCCAGTTTCCTATTGTAGATGATTCCTATCATGCCAGTGTGGGCAAAATGCTAATCACTGTGTATCTTTTAAAGATGAAAGTTATTTTAATTTTGGTAAATCATTTGTATTCCTTTTTTGTCCCTTGTCAAGGAAAAGAGGGGAGCTCTATCCTCTTAAAGTTTGGAGTGCAGTAAATGAATCATGTGACATTAATGTCTTTTTGATTAGATATTTCATGCCACAATATGAGAACATGCTTTTTCATTTCATGGTTTCTATCCATTTCATACACCTTTTTATCTCCAGCAGGTTATCTGTCAAGAAAAGGAAAATGGGTAAACTGTGCAATATTCATTAGGGGTACTGTGTGCAATAGAACTAAGGAGCCCCATGTTTTGCAAGCATGGTTAAAATGACTTGCAACTTGAAACTTAACCCTCTTAGGGAAGTGTTGACGCTGTTGAGCAAAGTATGATTTCTAAATTACAAATCTCTACAGCAACTAACAGTTTCACAAGTTTGTGTGTTTTTTAAAATGCTCTTGATTGCAAAATTTGGGAGTACGGTGTGTAATAACCTAAGTACATGACTGGTACTTGTAAATTTAAGATATGGGAGTCGCTTCAAAAGAAAATTCTTGCCAAATGTATTCTCTCACTAAAAAAACTTATTGAAATGTTTTACACTTAAACTGCTTTTTAATTTATTGTAACTACTCATAGAATTAAGGCACGATGAAACGCTCCATGAATGCCTCGTGCATGTTTGAGCATGGTGTGAAATATTTATTTTATGTAATATCTTTGTAAATGGCACTAATGATTTATTTTTTTTTCCCGCGCACAGCCACCCTACGTCATGCTGTAGTGCAGCTGAGGTCATGTCTGTGCTCTTCTTCCAAGCCATGCGCTATAAAGCAGACGATCCCCGCAACCAGTGTAATGATCGCTTCGTTCTGTCAAAGGTTTTTCACTTTTTTTCTCGCTCAATGTATTCTTGTTTTTAGGAAGGGCATCAGTGTAATCCTTTGTTCTGCTTTCACGCAAACTCTTTCAGGGCCATGCAGCGCCTATTCTGTATGCTGTTTGGGCAGAGGCTGACTTTTTGAAGGAGTCTGAGCTTCTGACTCTGCGTAAATTTGACAGTGATCTTGAGGGACATCCAACACCAGTAAGTCTGGGATCCATATTTTGGCTCCTATTCTACTCTTCCTTAGAGAGAAAAACAACTTACATGCTTGTTTAAATTTTCTCCTGTAATTTGCATCGAGCAGAAACTGGAATTTGTTGACGTAGCCACAGGATCTCTAGGGCAAGGCCTAGGGGCTGCTTGTGGAATGGCCTACACTGGCAAATACTTTGACAAATCTAGGTGAGTAATTTTACTAGAACTAAACTATATGGGATAAATGATAATATTTTGCAGGTCGCATTGAACAATATAACTGCCTTGTATCATCTGATTTTCAGCCTGTGGTAAAAGAACTCTAGCAATTCATCCCTCACTAAGCCCTACCTGCTTCCTTTTTGTTGCTAAGTCTGACAAAATGTCCTAACTGTTAGAGTTAGCATGGTGCTCTCACTCCTTAGTGGCAGTGATCCCCGCTCCTCAAACGTACACCAGTACCGGGCCGGGTTTCCAATCAGTAGATTTGCATTTGTCCTCACTAATAAATGGAAAGTAATGTTTGTGGTCTTATGTTCCACTGTTCTGTAGTTACCGTGTATACTGCATGCTTGGGGATGGAGAGTCTTCAGAGGGCTCTGTTTGGGAGGCCATGGCCTTTGCCTCCTACAACAAGCTGGACAACCTGGTGGCTATCTTTGATGTCAATCGGCTTGGTCAGAGTGAGCCTGCGCCCCTGCAGCATGACCTGGACACCTATTGTAAACGCTGCCAAGCCTTTGGGTCTGTGCTTAACTTTCAATTTGATACTTTTCCTGCTTTTTTTTTGTTTGTTTTTTGTTTTTACTTTAGCTCCAGAAAGTATTTGTATCTGCCAGTGAAGTGTCTACATCTCCTCTGTGCAGGACTTGTGCCTAAAAGGCAATTTAGACTGCAGAGTCTCAATGTATTAATTCAAAACTGAACCAGAAAAGCCCTGACACATTGTCACATCAATTTATCTTAATTTGTTTCACAAGTTGGGTGGCTATTTATTATTTCGAGGTTAAAAAGGCACGTGCACCTCGGTATGCATTTCCTAAAACACGAGTCAGAGTTTTGTCTCCTTTTCAACCTATTATGTTTAGAATCAAAAATGCTTTATTGATCCTGGAGGAAATTGAGTACTTTAACGAGTTTTATATCTTTCTCTTTTTGAAAGGCTAGTGTGTCAACATGGTTTCTTTGATTTGATGTGGTAAGGATGAACTTTCAATATATCAATATAGGTGGAATACATATGTTGTGGATGGACACGATGTGGAAGAGCTGTGCAAAGCTTTCTGGCAGGCTGAGCAAGTAAAGGACAAACCTACCTGTATTCTGGCAAAGACCTACAAAGGCAAAGGACTCAAAAGTACGTTCTCCTGCAGCAAATATTTAATCCATTTTTGGACTCTCTGAACAATATCCATGACACCTGTATTTCTGTTGCCTACAGATATTGAGGACATGGAAAATTGGCATGGAAAACCCATCCCAAAAAACCTGGTTGAAAGCATCTTGAACGACTTACAGGCACAGATCCAAGTCCCCAATAAGCCCATGTACCCTCAGGCGCCAACTAACAACACACCACCTGCTGATCTCAGCTACATTTCCATGCCTTCACTCCCAGGATACAAAATTGGTGAAAAGGTACATTTAAACAGACTTTGTTGCTTTCAAAGGAGGGAATGGTTGATGAAAATCACAATCATTGTTGTTAGCATTCATTTTTTTTTTTTTTTTTTTAAACAGATTTGTTTTTTTTTTCCAAGACTGATACAAATTTGACAGAACATTTTATATAGTGATAAAACTGACAATTTTATTTTCCTTTCCATTTAGGTGGCAACAAGGCGAGCATATGGTACTGCTTTGGCCAAGCTGGGCCAGGCAAGCCAGAGAATAGTGGCCCTCGATGGTGACACCAAAAACTCAACATTCTCTGAGACCTTCAAGAAAGCCTTCCCTGATCGCTTCATTGAATGCTTCATTGCTGAACAGAACATGGTATGCAATACTTCACTCCTGTGGTTAATTTGAAAAACAAACCAAAAAAAATTTTCGATTTTTTTTTTTTTTTTTTTTTTTTTTTTTTTTTTTTTTTTTTTTTTTCCAAAGGTACGCCGCAGTTTTGAGTTCAGGGTTTTTTTTTGTTTGTTTTTTTGATGCTGGAACAATGTAATTCGTTCATTAATCGTCCCACTGCCTATTTGGGGGCCCCGTCTGTAGTTGCAGAAAATTGAGTAGGTCAACACGGGCATTGATTTTTAACTGTTCCTCATGTAAACTGGGCAAATCAGTCAACAATCTTGGCCTGTAGGTGCTGATACTCATCCTGACTTTCAAATTTGGCTGCAAACCATACATGTAAACTGTTGTCAGATATCTGACCCTTATCATGTACTGACAAGGAGGTGACTCCTGTTCTGCATGAGAAAATTCTCAACACAGCGACACTCACCTGGGGACTTGTGATTAAACGCTCACCCTCTTGACCCTGAACATCCCTCTTCCTTAATCTGAGCAAATTGCCTTTCTGTGTCTTGGTATGATGAGGTTGCTTCACAAAAACTACATGCTTTAATAAGATACTGACCGTTCTTATAGAATACAGAATATCTACCTCAAAGGATACAAAAGCTTAAACCTTTTTACGTACCAACCTACCATAACCTGTTCCAAATGGTTTCAATGTTACCATTTGCTCTCTTGGCCAAGCGTCACATTTTCTTTTCAGCTTTGTAAATGTTGGCTCTACTTTGCTGTTTTTTTGAATCTATTTTCATTGAAATGAAGATTACTGATTTACTTTCTGCTGCAGGTGTCTGTGGCCATCGGATGTGCCACCCGTGACCGCACTGTGGCGTTTGCCAGCACGTTTGCTGCCTTCTTCTCCAGAGCCTATGACCAAATCCGTATGGGAGCCATATCTCAAACAAACGTGAACTTGGTAGGATCCCATTGTGGGGTCTCTATTGGTAAGGTTTCAATTGTCTCTGCTTTCTGTTGGACAAATGAAGGCGTATGCACTTTCCTTGACCATCCAGTCTTTTCAATCTTTAAAGGTGAGGATGGTCCTTCCCAGATGGCCCTTGAGGATCTGGCCATGTTCCGTGCTATCCCACAATGTACCGTGTTCTACCCCAGTGATGGAGTGTCCACTGAGAAAGCTGTTGAACTAGCAGCAAACACAAAGGTTTGTACATTTTTTTTTTTCCGATAAAGTTGTGCAGTGGAAATATATTGTTTTTGAGTAACTTTTTTTTCCCCCTTCAGGGTATCTGTTTCATCCGTACCAGCAGACCTGACACTCCAGTCATCTACTCTGCAGATGAGAAGTTTGCTTTGGGCACAGCAAAGGTACTGATCAGAACAAAGTTGCAGGTTGTGGATAAGTAGCAGGGAAGTTAGAATGGCCACCAAAAAATATAAGGCATAAAGTCAGTTGTCTTAATTTTTAAAACCAGGTTGTGCGACAGTCCCAGACTGATCAGGTGACTGTGATTGGAGCTGGCGTAACATTGCATGAAGCACTTACTGCTGCTGATATGTTGGAAAAAGAAGGTAAACCAATATTGCCATCTAGTGGATACATAAGTTACCATAAATTCCGGACTTGAGTGCACCTATATAGGCTGCATCTACTAATTTTTAAAAGAAAGAAATTGCACATAAATAAGCTGCAATTGTCTATAAGCCGCATGTGTCCCCATTGAAACACTATCGTATGCTATTAGGTTTGCTGAAACCGTTTCATTTGTCCACTGTGACGGTGTTGCCGGAAGGAAGCTACCGTTATTACCCTATAAAAATCCATAAATTAGCCACATCGTTGTAAAAGCTGCAGTTCTTAAAGCGTGTGGGGGGGGGAGAGTAGCTGCTTATATGCCGGAATTTATGGTAGCTCATATTAAACACTCATTCAGGCGCTGATGTCTTCAGTTCCCTTGTTACAGAGTTACCTATCGAACAATGTCCTTTTTATAGGGATAAAGATTCGTGTAATTGACCCATTCACCATCAAACCCCTTGATGCCTCAGCAATTTTGGAAAGTGCCAGGGCTACAGGCGGAAGGATCATCACTGTGGAGGATCACTACAAAGAAGGTGAATTAGTGTCTTAATTTTTCTGAGCATAAGGATGTGGTGTTGAGAGTCAAGTTTTTCATGTTTTCCCTCATGTCCAGGTGGCCTTGGTGAGGCAGTCTTGTCCGCGGTGGAAGACATGCCATTTGTTGTGACCCGACTGGCCGTTTCCGGTGTTCCTCGCAGTGGAAAGCCACAAGAACTGCTGGACCATTTTGGCATTAGTGCCCAACACATTGCCAATGCTGTGCGCCAGACACTTGCTAACTAAGGACTGTGTTCTCTTTCCACCCATAGTTCACCACTATGTCTACTCAGCTAACAGTCTCATACAAGACGTGTTCTTTTTGTCTGACTCAAGTTCGATGGCTAATCCTTCATTGGTAATTAGAGGGTGCTGTTAAGTCAAGTCCTTCCACACCATAGTACTCCTACACAGTCTGTGTTAAGTATTGTCTCCTCCATATTAACTGAAGCAACATTCCTTGTCTGAAATTTTACACGACAGTTGCACAGACAAGTATTACTGAATGAATTTCTGATAACCATTTGACATTCCAGGTTGTCAGGTTTTCAGTTCTGGTCTTGACCCTTCACTCTCCTTATACCTCATGTATTAATTGTTTGGTATTCACACCACATGGTAGCACTGTTTTTCAACCAATGTACTACATTGTTCTAGCAGTTGTTTTAAGTGTTCACAGACTCAGTCTTAAGCTCAGTGTGGCTCCTATTACCAAGGATACACATTACTGGTGATCCTGCTGAATGATGATAATGTCATTGCTTTGCTGTGCTTCATTAAAATGATGTGCTACAGAATCTTGTTTGCTTCCATTTATTTTAATTTTAACAGTTGCAATAGTGAGATTCACCCAGGACATGATAGAATATCTTCAGTGGGCTTTGACTAAAAACTGAATCCTGGTCACTATTCACAAGCCCCCCCTTCCCCCCCCCCCCCACACACACGCCTGCTTCAATATTCCCTAAATTGAAATGTATATTTGCAAAAGCTAAGTATACTGCACAAAGTTGACAAAGAACCAAAAAAGGAGTGCTAATGTCTTGTGGGTATTCAACAAACATCCTCTGTAGTAATTTTGTTTTGAATTGCAGAATTGCTGCAGTTTGTTTTATTGGATTTTCTCATCAACAATGAAATGCCCTAACTGGATAAACTATATTTACATTAGAAGAGCATGTTGGAAACTCAGTACTGAGTGACAGACTGTTGTGTACCTCTGTCACCTCGATCTCAAAAGTTGTGCCGGGAAAACGTCTTCGTTTGACCAGGAAAAAATGTAGTAACTGTCAATCACACAGCTGTGACAAACCGATTTCTGTGAATTGTCAATATGCACATGTCTTTTGGCCAGTATTGTTAACCACTGTGGTTACTAGGCAAATATGAAAGTCTGTCTGCAGATTTTAAGTTTGTGTCCAGTATGAGGAACTGATCAAGCATCTGTACATGTCAGCATCCCAGTGAAAGCACGCTTCCATTGTATGTTTAACAGAATGTCACGGCAGACCTATATTTCCAAGGTCATATTTGGGTTTCATATGTAGATGCCACTTCAGCTTGTCTAGACAAGGCTGACGCGGACTTGAACTATCAATCCTCGTTAAAAATGAGTGCGATCTGCAAATTACATATAACTTCAATTCTGATTACAAAAGGTCTATGAGCTGCTGCAGTTTCCATTTTTTCTCACTTTCTCTTTTCTATCCAGTATTAACAGACGGCTTCGAAGGCAAGAGGAGACCAGGAAGATTTGGGTGGATCTGTGTATTTCATGCTATGATGGACAAGGCCTTTATTAACAATGTGAGGGTTTTTTTTTCCTTTTTTTTTTTTTCTAACATCCCCGCCTTCTGCACACTCCATTACACACATTTCCTCTGTCAACTTCACAGCACAAACCCAGGTTGGGACATGTGTAATTCATGGTGCAGGGAAACTCAGCTTAAAAAAAACTTCTTTTTTTTTCAACTCTGAGGGCTTATAATCTCCACTGCAAAGGATTTATGGAAAAATATCTTTTTATGTGAGCTGACTCATCTTGACTCCTGGGTTGGCAGGAATTGATCTATTCAGACAGCTCTTTTTTATTCATTTTTCGTTGTCCTTGTACAAGTCTTAGACAACATCAACTTGGACTTTACACCTGAACTGAGAAAACCTTGAATGATGCCACAGCCATGGATGATGCTAATTCTTTTGGGTTGTACAATTTCATCTGGACAAACCCGTAGCTCCTGGAGTAACACAGATGCACAAATGGAAACATTATCTCCGTCCGATGAGCTGGAATCATTTGCTCATCAACCAGATACTGATGGGCCAGAGGTATCGTTGAATAAAAACTCTTCAGTTCTCACCCTTGCTTCAGGTAAGCTGCAAGTTTTCTCTTTTAGAATTTTAGCAGAATTAGTTCAAAAAATGCTTTTAAATGGTGACAATACATACGGGTTTAAATGTTTTTGCATACTGGGAGGAAGAAAGGGGGGATGAACAACTTCAGCTGGAGCAGAGAGAGCAGCAAGAAGATTTGAAAATGCTGGAGGCTGGAAGACAAAAGAGAAGTTCCGGGTGGAATAAGAAACATACTGCAACGCTGGAGAGCTTTGCCTATAGAATGGTATCAGAATCCTGATTCTTTTGTGTTCATACAGGAATAAATATCAAGAGACATTTAAAGACGGCGCATGTGAACATCACACAAGCCATGTTTCATACATTGGATTTTCATGTGATTTACTCCTGTGGTTAGTAATATCGGTGGTTTTCCCGCTGTTTGCGGCAGCCAGGTTTGGGGCGACCACTGATGGGCTGGAGGAGAAGAAATGGAGAGGACGTTGTCAGCGCTTTGATGGCTGTACTCAAAGAACTTCATGCTGAGAAGAGGAGGCTAATGAAACAAAGGGAAGAACATGATGATGATGACGACGATGACGATGATGATGACAATGACGATGACGACAAGGATGATGATGATGACGATAGTGATGACGATGATGATGATGATGATGATGATGCAGAAGAAGAAGAAGAGGAAGAGGAGGAGGAGGTGCCAGTCTCATCTTCTTCAAAGCGTTTAATGTCAAATTATGTAGTTTCCGTCATGTTTTGTTTCATCTAATTTGGATCAGGAGGAAGAAGAAGAAGAAGAGGAAGAAGGAGGAGAAGAAGAAGAAGAAGAAGAAGAAGAAGCAACTGAGGCTCCTAGCAATCAGAAAGAACCTCACGACCACTTTACAGGGTTCCCTCTTGACCAGTGCCAGATTGGTGGCAGTGAAATCATTTGCAGAAACATGAGCATGACTGACCTTCCAGTCATCCACAACTTGGAAGCCTCAAAGCTGGACTTAGCAGGTGTGTGTCGGATGCTTGTGCTTAGTGATCAAAATAAGTAATTTGCAGCTTTGTGTAAAACATATCTGGATTATTGATTATATTAATTAATTCAAAGCGAGAAAAGTCTAATCAATGTCACTTACACTCTACCTGTCAGAATGTAGATGCAAACAGATGCAGATATTGAACATTTTACATGAAAATCAATGCCTTGTTCCGTGTGTAAAGTTCACCGAGGGATCATGTTATATATCTTGGTTGCCATCGTAGCCAAGATGCATGAAAGTGTGTGTCCTGTATCACTGACTACATCAGCAATTTTTACTTCTTCTTTTAAGAGAACAACATCACACTACTTTCCCCTGGTGTTTTCTCTGGGCTCCTGAATCTGGACACGCTGGACCTCAGTAAAAACAACCTGCGTGACGAGTCATTCAGCCAAAACCCTCTGCTTGTGAGTTAAACTGTTCAAGCTCTGTTTCTAACACTTCCACTTCTGCCTTCGGTCATTTTCTTATGCATCAAAATTCCAATCCTCAGGTGTGACTCTGTAGAGTTGAATAGGTTTCAAAAGTCTATAAATTCCATTTGTACCAGCTCCACCTGCAGGCAAAGAATTTCACAACATCTGCTTGGTTCACTGCAGGTCTCCGAATATTCAAGGCCGAGGCATTTTTATCATGGTCATTGTTTTTCTTGTCTCCATCTGAATTGTGATGTATTAACTTTTTCTTCTCAAAACCAGGAAAACAAAGCAACATTAACCACAGCAAAAGGATTAATAGAAAGGGATAAAAAGCCTCCAAATACTAATATACCCAAACTCTATAACTGAGATATGAGTGACTTTTCATCACACAATTGACATTTTTCTCATCTGATAGTGAAGCATTTAAAGGTAAAACTCATTGGTTGATTTGAATGTCCCTCACAACTAAAACACAACTATTGAGTTCCACATAAATGCACAGAGTGCACTTTGGTTGTTTTGTTTTCTTTGCTTTATTTTCAAATCATTATTTATTCTTTGAGAGTATGTGAGACACTGCAGTCTTTCTCCACTGGAGTGACCACTCAGACTGACACTCGTCTCCTGAAGGGGTGGGACACTGGTGAACCCAAAATGACACAGATATAGGAAATGACTTCAGTAAACCATTTTAGCAGGTCCCCCTGGACCTGCTAAAATAAGCACAGAGGCTAATACATGCTAAAGAGAATTTTAGTAGATGCATTGTTCACACATTGTTAAATGGTAGGAGTTGTTCTCATATTACATTCATGACTTCAACCTATGAGCCACAGAATGGAAAAATATAAAATAAGTTAGATCGTCGCCGCATCAAAAGCGAGATGGTGTAGGAAAAATCAACATTCGGGTTTTTTTTTAAATCCTAAATATGGGTAAGGAAAAATCACAAAATAGCTGCCAGCTTGTACCTGAAATATATGCAGTAAACCCGGCAATGTCCTTGTGTTGCGTCTCCGCTCGGGCAAAACAAGACAAGAAAAAGTAGAGCTTCTGATTTGGTTTGAAAGGTGCACATTTTCAAAGTTAGGTTAGAATATAAATTCCTGTTTCCATGTCATTTTGATCATTGTCACAGGATTATAGTTTTTTAACATGCATTTTTGATGGCACACACACGTTAATCGGTTTATTTCAACCGCCATAGAGGTCTGTGAAGGCAGCAATTTCCCAATAGGATTGTTCTGATAGATGTTATTAGATTTTATAAATCTGTTTTATATGTTATTTACATCTAATTAAAATTTAAAAAGAGACCCGTACCCTGTATCATTACAGTAATTTAAGAGTACCGAGAACATTAACTCATCCTTTCTAAGAATAACCTTTGGTCTAACCTCAGAATGACCGCAGGACAAACATAGATCGTGACCACACTGGAGCAGCCTACCACACTCTGACCAATCGTTCTTCACCACCGGCGGCACATTCGCTTCGTATTGGCTGGATATATTTTTTGGAAAACTGCTATAGCCAATGATGAAGAAAATAAAGGGAAATTATTTTGGGATTTTTTTTGTCAAAGTTCCTGCTCAGATCTCGATAATAACAGAGGAGCAATTGGACCGGCCATCGGGACACTGCAGAGGCTTTAGTCCACTAGCTTTTATTTGAGGCACATCAACCGCAGCAGCTCTCATTGAGAACCCACATTGATTGCCTGTCCTAAAAATACAACATGATAACTGAGATGGAGGAGATGCATAGATTTCACATACTGTCATTTCATGCATTTCTTTGAAGTCATTCCTGCACGGCAGTTCAAGATGGAAAGCTGTGGATTTTAAGTATCCATTTTTGTATGTTTAAGCTTTCTGGCCTGCTTAACGACTATTTTTGATATGCGTTTCTAGAACCTGACCTCTCTGAAGAGGTTGACCCTAGATGACAACCAGCTCACCATGATCCCAACATTTACATCACCTCTTGAGGAACTCAAGATGAACAACAACAAGCTTAAATCTCTCACCCCTAAATGTTTCAAAGGTAAAAATGGTGTTATCGCTCATTGAAAAACGATACAGTCCGTAACGAAATGATGGTGATGTTTTTTGTTTCCCTCTTCAGGCTTGATGAACCTCCAGAAACTGGAGCTGAAGGATAATTCTGTACACGAAGGCTTGGTGTCACCTCTTGCGTTCAAACCGTTAAAAAGACTTCTGCACCTCCAGTTAGGCAAAAACCGTTTTCGTTTGCTCCCCCAAGGGCTCCCCCCCTCGCTGCAGGTGTGCTAAAATCACAATACTTAATCCTGCAGAATAATCCATCCACTTTAAGATTTAACAAATCAATCAGAGCATCTCTGATTTAGATCGTCTTTCAGAAATCCAATTTATGGCGACGTCGTCATCCCAAATCAACATACCTGAGTTTGCATCTCTTTCGTTTTTATTCCATAGAAACTAGAAATCAGCGAAAATCTGATTGAGGGAGTGACAGAGGATTCACTGAAGGGCTGCAGGTATTTGACAGAGCTGGACCTGAGTCACAACCTGCTGCATGAGCAACACATCGCCCACCAGGCCTGGACCCCTCTCAAGTACGTCAAACCGTCCATCCAAGAATAAAACCATATTCTTCAGTTCCTTCATCAGCCACAAGGAGGGTGCTACGCTCTTCTGCTACCAAACTGGCATTTCTGTAACGGTTTATCGCATGAGCTCGTTGCCTCTAGATTTTGTGCACGATTCTCATTTATTTCAGTAAAGTCTTAATTAACTGTTGAAAAATGTCGTCGGCTCAAGATATATAAAGTCTTATCTTGAACACCCGTCTTCCAGGAAGGGCGATCTGGACGCATTTTGATTTTTGTAAACTCTTTAATTGGAGTCTGTGCATTTGTTTGCTGTTTTACACGGTTTGGCAAATGACTTTGTCGTCATTCCATGCGGGCTTCGTGCTCTGTGAAGATTAGGCAGGATTTCTTATTTTAAATCATTTGGCAAGTCACCAAATAAACCGAGCCCGACCGTGACACTGAATGTTATTTAATTTTCGATGTCTACTCTTGATCACTGGATGTCTACAGACTCATTGATGTTAATTACAGTTTTGGTATTTATTTATTTCAGCGGGACCTATTCGGTTTTGGGGAAACAGGTTAGATTTGCTCAGATTTTCTTTTTCCGCTATTTCCAGCTTTGGTGTGCACACTCCGTGTCCATAATCATTCTGAAATTGTGACTTTGTCAGTCCCATAATGTGATCTCCGTGCTCTTGTGTCAGGTATTCTGCCCCCCCCCTGCTGCGTGGGAGACAGGAAGGGCTCAGAGACACTCAAGAGTTGTTTTTTATAATTATTATTTATTTTTGCAAATAATTTTAAGGCTCCTGGAGAAACCGTGTTGTTAGCGGGTTGGGTGGGATAGGAAATACGGGTGTAGCATGAGCTGTTTGATTGTAGAAACTGGATTGTGAGATTTAATGAAAGGAAAGACTGTCAGGGGTTGAATGCAGTCGTCCTGCTGGAGCTCACAATGATCAGATCAGCGGGACAGATGGTGATTTAGTACAAAGCATGTTAACCTTTATGTGACATCCTGCAAGACAGGTCTGAACAGAGGCAGACCGTGAACTGGGTGATCTAGATAAGCTGTCATTTATTGATAAACTCTTATTTTGACAGAAATACCTGGTCTGTTGGGCAGCTCCGTGTGACTTCCGTGATCACACAAATCTCCCGATAGGTGTGATTCCGCCTCGACAAACTGAGCCACAGCTGCCTCAGAACTATTTCTCACTGTTGCACTTCTCCTTCATGTCTTTAGTTTTGTCAAGTGTCATCCAAATATCAACAGTGGCTACAAAACGGTGAAAAGAGAACAGCCCAAATGTAAATTGTGAAGACTTGAAAGTTGGATCACGAAAAAAAAAAATGTCACAAGTCTTGTCTCTGTTGAGTCTTGCTTTCATATTTCCGTCAAAAGATGAGCACATAAGTCTTTTATTGTTTGTCCTTGTCAGTAACTCAGGCGATGATTTAAACACAAAATAAGTCAGTGAATCGTGTGAGTGGTGTTGTGATGACACATGCAAACAAACAAACAAAAAAATTCTCCTCCCGCTTCTCGCTCTCATACACATATTACTATAGTTTTGACAGCTGACCTTGTGTACTTAGATAAGCGGGCGTGTGAGTGAGAGCTTCAGGCCACTTGTGTTCCTGAGTGTGTGTTTATGTATCTTGATGTGTCTGAGTGTGTGTTTGTTTAAATATAGTGAATTCCAGAGGGTTTTTTTTTTTGTTGCTCCCTGGGACCTCTGCGAACCGCAGTGGTAGCTTCAGGGGAAGAAAAGGAGGAAAAGAACTCCCATAAGAGAAAAATGAAAGACAATAGCGCCATAAAAACGGCTCACCGAAGGTGGAAGAAATATAGCGTTGTGAGATTATTCTATTTGCAGGATAAAGACTCTTAATTGCATAAAGAGAAATCTCAAACATATCAGCCCTGAACAGAAGGGGACTGGCACATATGTGAGGAGGGAAGGTGAAATGGAGACCGCTGACCCTTGACCTGTTTAGCAACCTTAGTGTTGGCCCCGGACCCCAATTAGCAGCTTTCCTATTTTGAAAGCTTCCTTCACTGCACAGACAAGACAGTGTGAACAGATTCAACTTGACCTGAACTCTACAAACACAACAGGCTGCTTTTTAAAGGGGAAACGACATCCCCTCCTCATACCTTAGCTTGATTTTTCTCAGGCTTGTTTATCACTAGACATGGATCTGATGGAACAAGACTGAACCATTAGCGGATATCCAAGCCATTTTGTATATATATATATATTTATATACATAAAAAAAGAAAAAAAAAAGAAAAAAAAAGTTATTATTTATATATGTATATTAAAAAAAAATTATATATATATGTAAAATACAAGATATATAATGCATATTATATATATAATATAATATATTTATATATTTCATTTTTTATATTTTCTATATAACATATATATATATATTTTTTGACTGAATGAGAATAATAGTAATAATAACATAATTCGTATAGTGATACCATTCTGTTTCTTTAAGGTTATGCTGTTTCTGCCCTTATAATGTGTGAATGTACGTGGTTTCTGTGAAAATTAATTTCCCTTTGGAATTAATAAAGTTTCTCTCTCTCTCTCTCTCTCTCTCTTTCTTTCTCTCTATCCATCTATCTGTCTAGCTTAAAATGTGAGCATTATATTCCACTCCAGATAGATATGTAGATGAAAACGTGATTTTCATTAGCATGGTGGTATGCTGGTTCTGGTTAATGAAGTGCTCCTGTTCGGTGTCGTTTCCTCCTCCGGGGATTTGAAAGACGTGAGCTATGAGTGAAGGAGCAGAGAGATGGAGGCAGCTGGGATTTATCAGGCTCACTGTCAGCAGTTCCCCACATTATCTACCTTGTCAATGCATTTCTGTTTCTGATCACGTCGAGTTTGTGTCTCTTTACTCAGATACATGCATTGTTTATATTATATATAACTTCCTTTTCCTTGATCATGTCATTTGTATCCAGCTCACTTTCCCAGGTCTGTCTTCAATTTGTTTTCTGGGCCAGTAAATGATTGCTGCCAGTTTGTCATTCTTATGCTAAATACTTAAACATGTTCAGCATCTGTAATGTTTGCAATTATCCATCCACACATGGGTGCTGTCAGAATGTGCAATAGCGTGCAATTGATGCAAATATCATGAATTGCATTACGAAGCATTTGTCTCTCCTGAGACGCGCCTTTAGACCCCCCCCCCCCAAATTACAATAAGAAGAAGAATAAGAATAAGAACAACTTTATTTATCTCGAAGGAAATTGTTGTGCCAGAGTTTCAAGTGAAACATAACAATAATAAATAATAGTAGGAAATTGTATAAACAGTATAAAAAAAGGGGGGAGAATAAGAATACAAATAAAACTATAAAGTGTCTAAGTAACAAGTCAAGGCTATAAAGTGTCTTAAGGTCTTAAGTACAAAGACAGAATACAATACAGAATTCATTAAAATTACAATATCAGACATATCTCAGAATTTTAAGTTTTTTATCAAAGAAGAATGTAATGCGATACATCTGCTGGTTGAAGTCACATTATCCTCATTATCGTCTTTCAAATCGTCCAAAATGATCATATGCAACAGCTAAAATATCTTTCATTTAAAATGTTACTGTAATTTAATTAGAAGTATACGATGTAAAGGCCCTTTAAATGTCATTTAAATCATCACTTTCACTGTTTACAGAAAAACAATACAGGAATATTGTGTCATTTAGACAGATTTCTTACTTCTGCGGAGCTCGCCAGGTTGAACAGAAGCAGAGATTTGGTGATGATCTTCACTACCAAGATTTGAGTGACATGTTAAACGTGTGAGCTTTATAGAATTTGTAACAAAAGCTTTGTACTTGGCCAGAAAAAACAGTGGTTGCAAAACACTGCGTAAACACATGCGCATGGACCCACTCAAAATCGCTTATGATGCCAAATCATCAAACAATAGCAACTGAAATTGGGTTTGGTTTGGTTTGCGCTCAAGATTCCCCTTTTGATACAAATGTGTTTCAGTTGGATTGTCTGCTTGGCGACGGACACAATGCTCCTGTGGAGGAACAGCATAGGCATGTTTTTCTGTCTGCAGTTATCGATAAATCATAACAAAATATGGATGTCATTATGATGAGGTCTGCGCAGATGAATGAGTGTGTGTGTGTGTGTGCATTTGTAGTTATGGTTCCATACTTACCCCTGTGTTGTATCTCAGTGAAATCCACAAAGATGAGCTTGATAACTGCCAGACCTGTTTTGCATTTAACACAGGGATCAATTTTGCTTAAATGCTTTGTTCCCCAAAGTAGCTCTTATTTTGACCGAGAAAAGCATCAGAAGTGTCACATGGGGTTCCAGAATCTTTTCTTTGCCAAACCAGCAAAGAAGTTAAGACCAGCACGATTGTAAAGAGCGGTCTTAACTATGAGGCGCCTGCCTCGGCATACACACTCCGAGATGCGAACAAAGAGCTCATACACAGAGCTTCTGAAAATTCTAGGGTGAAATTGTTGACACCTCTAACTTGAAACTTGGAATACTACTTTTCAGACATTAAGGTCGAAAGAACTTGGGATTTACAGTATTTACACGCACATACACTATATGTATGCAAGATTACGCAACGTGTTGTATGCGCCCATTGCTGTTTCTATATTGATGTGATGCCAGTGGGTGGCAGTGTGAAGGGTGGCAGACGGTCAGAAAGGAGCACACTGCACGTCCCTCCGTCCATTATTACCATGTGGAACTCGGCAGCGGCGCTGGACGACTGCTGAGCCTCCTGGCAGGGACAGAGAATACAAATCAGAAGCAACTGGTCTGAGCTGGTCCTGAGAAACGGACAGTGCAATGTATTCTAAGAGTTTAAAATCGAGCAGTAAACACATTTTTATTTCAGCTTTTATTGGGACCGAGCAGCAAGCAGCGTGCGGTGACTCGAGTTAAATATGTCATTGTGTTCACTCTCCCGTCTTTCCCGTAAAACATTTATGAAGGTGAAGTGTTTTTCGGCAAGTTTACCGAAGGCTATAGTGAACTCTCTTCAACCACTTAAACAAACCTTGGCAGGAAGCACCAGGGACGACGCGATTGGATATGGCCCAATGAGAAGCCCATAACACACCCCGCGCGCACACACACACACACACACACACACACACACACACTCTTGATGCCAATCAGAAATGCCAAGGTCAAGGGCGGCAGGTTTTACTGAAACTCATATTTACGAGCTCGCAGACATCTTAAAGGCACTACACGTTGGTCCGACAGATGCCAGCTTAAGCATCAACCCCATTCAAAGCCGTCCGCTCTCTCTCATTGGTCCCAATCTCACCTCGCTATAGTCATTGGTTAGTTTCCCAAGGGTGTTCTCGGCCCATTGGCTGTTTAGTGTGGTCTATGAATGGCGGAAAACAGGAAATTAGCTTTCTCTCCTGCGGTGCTGTAAACTCACAACAGCTGTACGGGATCTTCTTACAACAACACAGGACCCCTTTACTTTGCTGTTGCCTTTCTAATGCCCTTAAAATTTGGTCCTCCTCTCTGCCGTAGTCATTGTTTCTTTTACCCCTTATCAACCCCAAATTCCAACTCAGACACACACTGTGTCACCCCAGGCTCTGCAGATTTCTCCCCTGCTGTTTCCTCCGTCTCTGGACTCCCCAACACCCCCCATATGATACAGCGTTGCCCAATGATTACCCAATATTTCAGTTTAAAAAGCCTAGAATTAAGTGGTAGTCAATTATTACTGCACAATAAATTTGAAGCGTTTTTTGCAAGCTCCTTTCTCACTCTTTCATCCAAAAACATCTGAATTAAAAATCTGTCCTAGATATTTCTTCTAAAATATGTTTCCTTTTTTGCCCCAGATCCCTTGAAATCTTGGACCTGTCATACAACAAATTGACATCAATACCCGAGAATCTGCCTCGCCCTCTGCGTCATTTGAATCTCCAGCACAACTCCATCAGCCACATACCTGCCTTCCTATTCCGCCACCTGCGGCCTGGGCTGCAGTCCCTACAAGTATCTCACAATCCCTTGAGCGCCGATGGAATCGACCGGCATGCTTTTGTCGGAACGTATCGCTCCCTTGTTGAGCTCCTTCTAGACAACAACCGTCTGGAGGAGGTCCCTGCCTGCGTTCGAAAGTTCAAGAAACTGCAGGTGCTGAGACTGGACAACAATCAGATCAGGTACATTTTGCACACTCAGAGAGTTTTTTATTTTCACAATAACAGAGTAGTTCTGGTGCATCCCGGCTTACTGGATCAGACAGATACAAAGACAGTTGTGTGTCGTCTCATTCAAACTAACATTTTAATTAACAATCTCATCAACATTTTTACTAAGATCTGCAGTGAAGAAAGCATATTGCTCGATGTTTTCCATGAATGTTCATGTATTATTTAATGATAAATCAATGAGGATACAATTTTTTTCAACCCGCCACAAAAACTGCCATAATCAATTCAAATGCACAATTCAAATGCAAATTAATATAAAATATATACATTTGAATTTTTAGCAAAAAAAGAACGTACCGGGTGGCTTAGTGGTTAATTCTATGGTTGGATTCCGTCAGGAGGGCCTTTCCGTGTGGAGTCTCCATGTTCTATCCATGTCTGCAGGAGTTCCTCCCACAGTGCGAAAACATGCAGGAGGTTCATTTTAGAGCCTAAGTTCTCCAGACGTGTGGATGGGAGAGTAAATGTTGCATGTCTCTATATGACATGTAGATGAGAGTGAATGGTTTTTATATATGGCCCTGTGATCGATTAGCGACCGGTCCAGGGGGAACCCAACCCCTCCCCCCAATGACTGCTGGGGGCATAAGGACTCAAGATAATGAATGAATGAGTTAAAAAATGTTGATACGCCCAGTCTAAATATCCTTTTATTTCATGTTTGTTATTTCAGGCAGGTCAGTCAGTGGGGGATATGTCATCCTCACAATTCTGACTCTGCCTTGGCTTCGGTCCACATGGAACACAATCTGCTGGCGGTGGAGAAGATCCCCCCAAATACCTTCTCTTGTGTCAGTGATGCAAAAGGACTGGTCCTCCATCCACAACAGGAAGACTCACCTGACAACAAGGCTACATAGTGAGACAGAAACCCACACCCACACTTATATCTGCTTTATCGTCTTTATCTTTCAACTAAAAAAAATAGAGATTTATCTCGATATTTGTATAATCGTTCAATGACATTCAAATCATTCAACTTCCTTAACATATATTTAATAGTGAGTAAGTATTTACACATGTATTTTGTAATAGTCTGCACAATTATTAAAGAGTTTGGTAACAACGGTTCCTGCATTTTGAAATAGATTGCAGCCTACATATTGCGATGTGATTAAAATGCGGCAGTTTTTTACGATGAAAACGGGATAAATAACCACAGGTTAATCCATGCACAAAACATAGCTTATTTATTCTTTGACTAGAATCAATATCTGAGTGGTGACCCAAGTCTAGTTCAATATTTAGGATTCCAGATTGAATTCATCATATCTAATTTATTTGGGAGTAATATCCTCTCACCTTATCTTTACTTGGTCTTCTTTAAAAAGCGCAGCCCACATTTTGCAATGACCAATGACCTCACATATATTTCTCTTTGGGAGGGGAAACACAATCATGTTTTAGGATTCAAATTATTTATTACACAACCATTTAACAATGAGGCTTTTGTTAGAGGCTGAAGGACATTTTGCTAAATTGCATTCGGTTATTACATAATGTGTTTTCATTACATAATGCATTATTACCGACCCTGGACCCCCATCCTATTGAAGATCGGGAAGGCGACTGTAACGTGTTAGCGAGCATAAAAGTAAATGTAGAACCAAAGCGAACACGGCGGGTGCAGTTGACCGCGAAACTTCTTCTCAATGACAGACCATCCTCGATCCGAATGTCTCTCGCCCGTGAAACTGCAAGAGGAACCTTCGCTTTGGATAGCCCAATAAAAGTAGAGAACCTTGGATTTGAGAGGGACACGCAGCCGTTGTGAAAATGTCAGACCTTGGTGGTGTGGTGTCCATAAAGAAAAAGAAGTTGCCTGGTGACAGAGTGTGAACCTAAAGGGCCCATGAAAAGAAGGAAACATAAAGATCATGCGGGGTTCTATCATATGATGAATTTCGGTCGGCTCCAGCGGGGTCCTGGATACGCAGAGGTGATGTCGGTCGCTGTAGATGGATGTTCTGTGGATGTTCAGAGCTCTGAGTGGGATGGCAGAGGGTTTAAAAGCCATGTAACAACAAATTGCCCATGAGTTGATCTGGGTATGAATATGACAAGAAATGGTTAAACGTCTGGTTGAATCCTCTAAGACGTGGCAAGAGAACAAACAACAACAAGAAAAAAAAGATTTAAAACAGAGAGAGAGAGAGAGAGAGAGCGCACAAAGAGAGGAAAGAGAGACGGGGCATTTTCACCGCTTTATTTTTCCCCATTTGGGAACTTAAGCCACTGGAGTTCTGGTGTCTTGGCAACCTTGCTGAAGAACTGGCTGCCTGGATTTCAATGTTCTCTCTGTCTTTCTCTCCTTGTATCTCTTTCCACTTCCATATCTCACCGTCCATCTAGCCTACTGCATGCGCCGGCCTCGAATGTTTTTTTTTTCTTTTCATGCACACCTACTTCAAACCAAAACAGAAACAATGGGCCATTCTTCTGCCTCATCACACCAATGATCCCGATACCTTGAGCTGTGTGATCCAAGTCAGAGCCCTGACATGTGGATGCCCCTCAGCAGTCTTGGGAGAAACACGTTCAAGGGAAAATAAATCCCCCAGTTATTCTCACTGCTATTGTTTCAGTGTATCAACAACTGAATTATGATCTTTCCACTTTGGTCGCCTGCCATGTATTACTCCATTCAGGAGCGTGAGGTGATTATTACTGGGTTATGTTTGTAGTTCTCGCTCAAACTGAATGATATACGCTTTGACAGCTGATGCAAGTGCTGACCACCCTGCGATTCAACGTCTCTTCAATTACTTCATCCAGTCATGCAAAGGAAAAAAAAAAAAGACCACATAGTTCACGATACATCGCAGGGTACAGAATGTACGAAGTCATAATTTACAGGTTTAAAGTTTCTGCAGGGAGCGAGAGATTTGTGCAATGAATGAACAATAGAAGCCCTCCCGCAGACAAGGGTTACAGACGGAGAGGGGAAAAAAAGAGGAGAGTGGAGGGTAAGAAATATAAAGATTTAATCAGAATAAATAAAACTTGGCCATGGAAAGGAAAGCTGAGGCTGAGCGCTTCAACGCGGCACATACTGCCTATGAATTTGTTACAGATGCACATATTTATACTTCTCAATCTCTCTGCCTGGGCGTGTAATCACATGTTAGTTTTCTGCTTTCAGCCCTGTGCATGTGGTGCAGCCTCCATTCTCCATAATTGTACAGTCATTTTGCAAACAGCACATTACTGTTTAGGAAACTACACATTCACATTTATACTGCAGCTCCGGTGACTGGTAGCAGAGCCGCGGCTTTTCACGAAAAAACGAACGAGCTGCAGCGGCTCACGGTTTTGCAGTTTCTACTCTGGCCGTGTCCGTTTTTATCTTCGCGTCCCCTCCAAACCTAGACGCAACCGTCGGCCACTTCAGCGCCTTCCACCCAATGTGACACGTCGTAAGTGTCTCCTGACTTTACTGTTAAAACATCCCGTCACAAGCAGCAGATGTTTCAAACTAAAGCCAGAAAAAAAATGTTAAAACTTGACCAGAGAGCGACGTGAAGTCTTTCTTCTCCCATACTTGGGTCCGGTCTACTCTGCATCTGCAGCTTCCTGTGTTTGTTGTTGTACAAGGGGGTGAATACTGGCCGATAAGAACATAAACAAAGAAAAGACGCTGAAAAATTCTCCTTCCTCGCACGGATGAGTATCAGCCGAAATGAGTTAAGCGCGAGGGAAGGGTCGGCCGCTGGGTGGCTGGTCGGCGTCTTTCCTTAGACATGAGATTAGGTTCCAGAGTTAAGGGTCAACTATTAGGGGTGAGCAAGAATGTGCTGAATGTTGTGTGAAGCAGCTGCTAACTCCTCAGACATCAACGCTGATGGGCTTTTCCTTTTTTGCTCTTTGTGACATTAGTGAGTACGATGTAGACAATAATAAGGGGGCCAAAGACCCTTTGCCCAGTCTTCCCTCTTTCTGTGGCACGCAGAGGCGCAACGATTAGGAACTACTTTGTCTGCGTGAGAGCTGACAAGTGGATACACTCATCTCTGGAGACGCATAAGTCAAACACTCGTCGGACTGAAAAGAGTTTAATTTGGATGCCAAGCCCTCCGGCTACAGACCAACACCATAATCAACTGAACCACAGCAGGAGAGAGAGACGGGCAGACAGACAAATAAAAGAGGGAGAAACAGAGTGAGGTACTGGATCTGTAAAACGGCAGTGGGGAAGCAAAAGGAAGAAGGAATGTTATCTGCAAAGGCCCCCCTATCAAAACTATCGCCCGCTGTCAATATCCCTGCACAGCATCAACCTGCACTGTGGACATTCCAGACTCCGATGGAAAGATAGGCTGTGATGATACGGGTGATAAGATTAAAATATTTTGATTTCAAACCCAGCAGCCTGAAGCTATAGAGCCGGGGGATAATGTGTGCGGAGCTGCGTGTGTTTGTGTGGCCAACTTTGTGCGAGGTGGGAAAAGCTCCCAGATGGTGCGGCTTGCCAAACTCTGCCTTGCTGGCAATCCAAAGAGGAAGTCAGAGAGTCAGTGAGTGCGAGCCCTCGATCCTGCCAACACAAAATATGCTTTGTAATCACAATCCTGGAAATATATTTTCTCCTCGATTTCGATAGCGGTCAGTTACATCGGCTAATGAGAAACGAGAAGGAGTCATTTACTTTTCACGCATACCTCCGATAAGGTTTCACCCCTGTCACTCTTCAACAATGTGGAACAAAACAACAGAAATTCACTGTCACCGTTTCAGATCAGGTTGATAAAATTCCACCCTCACGATCGGAAACCTCCGTGTTCCCGATACTGAGAGGAAGTCCTGCAAACTGTCACGTTTTCAGGGACGTCGGGGTTTTTCTCTCCCACTTTGCACTTTGCTAATAAACCCTCCCAAGATGTCGACAGATTTCTTTCTGAATTACTTGGATGCACAGCAAACTTCAGGCGGGTACAAACGATCTGCCGCTCCTCCTCCTCCTCCTCGGGAAACTTTTGGTTCTTTGTTTTCCTGCTATATTTTGTAATTTAATGTAAAACCCAAGCAGAAATCCAGACGAACATGGCATCACATACCAAAAGTCATACACACTATTTATCATGTCATCATGTGAACCATGAAATCTCTTCAGACTTAAATTACCCAGGACATTTATTTCATTGAGCCCGCTCTTAATTTGAGTTTAAATCGGATTAGGTGAAAACTTTATATGGAAATTTGGAGATTGGAGTGACTCCTGGCAGGAGTCTACGGCGGTACTGTAACAGGAAGCAAAGAGCAAAGATGTACTGTACTCAGTCCTCCTCCCTCCTCCTCCCTCCTCCTCCTCCTCCCTCCATCCAAGAGGGGGGAGAAAGGAGGCTGGCTTGTTAACTTTATGGGCTCGCAACACACGCGGTGTCCGGACACGGTGCAGCGACGCGCGGTGGAGGAGGCGGCTGGATGTCAGAGGACCACCGAGAAATACTGCGAAACCCTTGAATGTGATGAAATTTTAACTTTTAAAAAACAAATTACCGAGGATAATTCCGACTCACTGAGGCAGGAAACATCCTTCAATATACTTTTGGAATTTTGGGATTAATATTTCGACCAAATAAGGTAGGGGGATGGGGTTTCCTTTTTTTTTTTTTTTTTTTTTTTTTTTTTTTGAAATTCCGTGCAACCCAGTCTCCGACTGGGACAGCACTTTTCTCCACTCCCGGTGATAATGTCTGACTTTTAAAAGTTTAGATTATATAGATATTTTTTTTAACGCTTCATTTCAGAGCCATTACGATTAATAGTTGTAATCTAATATTTATTACATGTTAAAGTAACTAAGAAACGGGTGTGATTATTAATCTTCAATGCGTTAATGTGAGAGTTTTCGAATAACAAATGTGGAGTCATTTACAGTGTTTGCGCATTTGTTTTTATGCATTTTGTCGGTGTTTTTCCCCCAAAGGTAGTGTTATTTATTTATTGTTATGTCATTTATTTTTCAATTTGTGTGCATCATGGCTATCATGGACCCTGAGCCTGGGCCGCAGGGCCTGCGTGTGCGCCGGGTTTCTATTTCAGCGCAGTAACACAGCGCATCGGCGCACAGCACTTTGCGCCATCCTCGACAGTAAACGGATATCCGGTCTTTTTCTCCACTAGATGTCGCCAAACAGCCGCTAGAAAGTCTTGTGTTCTGCCAGCATGAGCTGAAAATCAGCTCAAGTTTTTTAACTCACACCTGAATTGCGTGGCATCGATCCGTGATTCACCCTTTTTTCCAGAGTTATTTAGGTGAAACGTTCCTGGCAAGTAGACTTATTCCACACACGGGTCTGCACTAGTCTCACATTCTGTGGAATAAAACCATCTGGCTTGAGGCGTGTTTTTTTTTAAATGTATTTATTTGCAAGGATCTGTTATAACTCGATAGTCAATGCAACCCCCTCCCACCTCTTCGTTTTCCAACCACCTGTTTCCTTTTTTTTAATTCACATCAATCGACACAAACCCTTCATTCAAAGGTGGGCTGACTCAACCCAACAACAGACATTCTAATTGTTTTTTACAAAAATAAACACACACACACACACACGTCATATTTATATATACCTACAAGTAAATGTATGTATTCATATGTGTATATGTTTATGTATATGTGTGTATACATATATATTTCTTCGAAAAAGAACCCTGCTTCTTTCTTTTTCAAATCAGACATTGACAAGAAGTCAATTTAAATTGTTAATTTACTCTCCGAGACAAAAACAAACAAACAAAAGAAATACATTTGTTGATAAATAAATAAATAAATAAATAAATAAATCGTCGTTTGTAATGTTTGACACGAATAAAACTTAATTTGCACCAAATGAGTCCGGAAAATTAGTGAGAAACAAAAGAAATTAAAATCAGAAGCTATTTGTAAAATGAAAATCTTAAATATATAAATGACCACAGAAAGTTGATATAGTATGTTTCTAATTAGTTATGCAATTTCAAATATTTGCCTAACAAGTTACACAGTGATGCAACAGTGTAAGGAGTTTTGGAGCTGGTGTTGAACGCGTCTGCCTCCAAACCTTTCCCCCGTGGCCTCATTCTGTCTTGCAGATGGCCTGGTGTCCAACTCGGTCCGGGCCGAGCCGCCGCGGCCTCTCACTGAGTCACTGCGCTGCTCGCAGACAAAGCTGCAGTCTTACCAGGACTCAATGGTCAGACGGTGAAAATGAATCCCGTCTGTTTCCTGTCCTTCTCCTTTGCCAGACTGGCTTGACCGAACCGCAGCTGCACGTCTGTCTGTCCCGTCGACACGTTTATACACCTGTCTTTCCATCCACCTGTCAGTTATATTTTTTCAGTAGTTTTCCCACAGTAGTTTTCTCCAAATGGACTTGCTGTTTACGGTCTAAATTAAATTTCACTCTGGAAATGTTCTTGGCAATTTGTTTTTGCATTAAAACTGATGTTTGCTGGCAGGCGGTTCTCACTGCCACCTAACTCCCATTGGCATTAACCTTGGAATAAGGCACAAAGTCTGAATGAGGCTCCTCTATTCTCTATTATGGATCCAAAGGTCAGTTATAACCTAGTTGTTAACTAATTTGGCCCTTTTTTTTCTGTGTGTGCTGCTCTGCTTTCTGCTCTGGTCAGGTCTGGTCTCTGCAGTGCGGAGCAGTTTGCCACCACATCCAAGCTCGGCGGCCACAGAGAAGCTGCCAAATAGTTCCTTTTTTTAGTGATAGCAGTCACCAAATTACAGCCACTGGGGCAGTTAACTCCACCCGAACGCTTCCAACCGGACCCGCCTAGTGTACCCTGTGTGAGGGAGTGTGTGTATTTAGGTTATGTGTGTGCACGCTGGTCTGGCCACGCGTATTCAAATGCACGGAGAGAATTACACACGATATTGTTCAAATAGGGTCATCGGCAAAAAGTATATGCTTAGATTCACAGCTGGCTGTTGGAATAGATGTTATAGACAAAGCAAACATGGCTGCGAGTGTGTGGGACGTGCATGTGTTTAGGCACGCAGGTAATTCCCACAAGAAAACACTTGTACGAATTCTACATTTGCGTTGATCCAAGAATCTGAGTTTAGTTGAGCATTTTGGGGTCGAAAGAGGGGTGGAAAAACAAGAACGCAAACCCCTGTGGAGCAATTCAAGACTAGCTTAGATACACCTTACAACAATATACAAAGTAATGGACTTTTGCATGACTATGTTAGCACAGAGATAACTTTGAACTTTCCTGTAATGTTTATTTTAGCTGAGTTCTGACGTGGCGGCTGGTAATACACCAGCGGTGCCCCGCCAGCTGGCACGCTTGGTAAACTCTCTGCCCCACCTTCAGTCATTATCTCAACTCTCTTGACCTCCTCAGTGCTTGCAGCAAGAGAGAGAGAGAGAGAGAGAGAGAGAGATGCTTGTTTGCACAGGAATACACAAACAAAAATAGTCTGGTGTTTGATAGCTTGGTCTGTGTTGGAAAGGTTTTGTGGATATGGCAACAAAGCTTTGTCATTAATGTATGTATGTATGTGTGTGCGTGTGTGTGTGTGTGTGACCCCCCCTTTCCTGCTGACCAAACACGAGTGTTTTATCTCATTGAGATTATTGCTACTATCACCGCAGACAGCATATAGCTTAAATAAATGTTAAGCTTGACAAGGGCACCAGCTGCTGTGTAGGGACTAGAGTTTACATCAGAGTAATTGTGGTGGATGTCAGGTCTTACAAGTGCCCTCCACGTGATGGATGGTGCATATAGGAAATGTGAACCTAATCTCAGACACAGGGTGTGGGAAAGTCAAACAACTAATATGCTCGGAGTCAGTAAACGCATGCCTCTGAAATCCATTCCGATTTTCTCTCAGATCCCATGGCAAACCACCGGAGTTTTTAATTTTAGATTGGCGATGTCGAAGGATACGTGTCATGACAGCTTCAGCCACCTGTGGAGGCTCAGACAGGAGGTGCGTGATTCACGAGTAGGCCGAGAGCCAGCATATCCTCATTGCACATTACGACTTACTCCTTGTTCTCTATGCAAATGAAGAGGAGCCTCTGCAAAGTCTACGCAGAGCCATTCATGTTCAGATGATTCGGAAAAATGCCAACACTAACAACTCTAATTGGAGACTATGTCTATCAGGATACCGATATGACCTCCTCATGTCTTCCCTTTGTTTCATGAATATGTAAAGTGGGATTATGGATGATAAGGCCTCTCATTTGGCATTAAAATTTTAAATCAGGATTCTATTCGCCCTCAGTTTCAACCAAGAGTTGGTCGATTTACAAAGGTGTAAATCCTAAAACTTGGCCATATTTTGCAGCTCGTTTCTATGTGAGAATAGATCTGGAATCTACTCTCATCCTTTATGTTGTGATCAAGGCGGCCTTGTACGTCAATCCACAGTGATGGAAGATTGCTGGGGTTTGTGTTGATTTTTTAAAATATTTTTTATCTTAACTCTTAACTCCACCTCTGACGCTGTTGTTTTTGTATGTATATATATATATACATACAGCTGCACTGTGCTTGTTGCATGCAAAGCCAAATCAAATTGAAGGGGTACGAGTCAGCGTCGCAGTCTTGACTCGCGTCATTGTGTGATGCCAGTTATAAGTGCCGCTAGCTGCGTCCTTTTGGCTACATTCTTTTGACTGAGGTCGGGGCAGCAGGGTTTTTTTTTCCCTTTTTTTCTCTGGTGCAAAATGGTATAATTTAAAAGTTATTTTAGTCACAGAGAACAGAATGCAGGGGTCGGTTATTTATGCCTCTGCATAGGTTCACATCACACACAGCCAGACTTTAAAAAGTTACCTGTTCTGGCATACCTCAAGGATTACTAAGCCAACCAAAGGAATGTGTCTTTTGAAAAATCACGAAATGCTAGAGGCATAAAATTGATATAAGGTAGATGTTTTTCAATTTTTTCAGAATCAAGATGGATTATGTCCAGAGCTGACAAGATCCCATGCATACAGCAGTGGGTAGCGCAAAAATTGTATATTAGTTCACTCATGCTTGTTTCCATATTTCCTTATTTGCATTAATAACCCATTGATAGCACAGCTTCACAAGGCGGGGGAATATATCCAGCTTTGTTTTTCTTTTTATTCTCAGTGATGTGGTTGTGCTATTTTTCTGCCGGAATATTTTTGTCGCGTTCTTTTTTGATTCAGAGCATCAGCTGAAGCAAAGAGTTTTAGCTGTTGTTATGGACTGTTTGTGATGGTGAGACAATGAACGGTCTGAAAATCTTCCTCTTGGCAGTGTGAAAATCTGCAGTCTTCATATGTAAAGTGCAACATAAATAACATTTTTTTTGTTTTCTTCTCTCAAGACAAACCTACTAATGAATCATGCAGCCCATTCACACCAGGCCTTATAGTGATGCAGTCACTTCATTACTATTCTGATCCTTTTATCACAATCAATGATGGCTGTTATGAAAAATTGCGTAATATCCTGCTCATAAAGTGAGGTTGTAGTGTTAAGTGTTGCTCTCTGTGAGCTAAATCCCTGTCTTATATTGCTCTTTTTATCCACCCCACCCTCTCACACTCAACCTTTTCTCTCCTTTTGTTCAAATGACTGCATCTTCCTATTTTCCCCCATGAACTGGCGTTTCTGTTCCTCTCAGGATCTTGACTGTCTAGAATGTCATCTTGATCCTGCTGACTTCTCCATCAAATGTCTGAGTTGTGGTTAAAAAAAAAAAAAAAAAAAAAGAATTGATGTTGATAAAGACAGAGATTAAAAGGGATTTATCTGACCCAGGGGTCCGATGCACTGCACGGGTGGTCTTTACAGGATTAGCCTCCGGGTAAAGGTCAGAATATCCTGCATCAAGGATAAACCAGCCCAGTCATTTTGGTTTTGCAGGAATTAGTTTTTAGTTTGAGAATGACGTGGGAGTGCACTCTAGTCTCTGCTAGGCCGGCGCTTGCAGGATAAATCAAGCGATGAACGCATACACTCATATGTCTGGTGACCTCAATCGTCAGCGTGTACGCGCATTGCAATGACATCATGGAGTCTGACGTTTAATGACACGCGTACGCACTCAAATACGGATCAACTTGCTCTTACTCTCCCCGTAAATGAAGGGAGTCTTTGTTTGCTTCCTTGAAGGAATAAGGTTTTCCATCACTGAGGTAGATTTAGTCCAGCTAACAGATTGGCCAGTGAGAAGAGCCTTGGCCGCCTGGGATTCAGCCCGGTGTGCAGGAAGCAGACAGTGACATTTTGTGGTTTATGTGGCTTTCATTCCCAGAGCCGATTCCTGGCGAGTCTACTGGGTGGGGAAGGGGGAGTTGGGAAGGGGCAGGTTCCAGCTTCTGGTGTGCCACTGGGTGTGGTATGAAACAGTAGAGCTTTATATTTCAGAATAACCAGACCAGAACATAATATTCCAAAGCACATTTGTCATTAACAATCGTTCTTAGCTTGCAATGCTGCAGGTTAAACTGTATCCCGACATCAAAATAGTTGCTTCTTCATAACTTGGGGAAAGTCCGTCACCTTTTGGGTGCTGGGACGCACACAGCCGAGTGCGGATGGCAGCACAAACAATTATCCTGCGATTCCATATCAGCTATCCAAAGAACTCAAGTACTCTAAGTACAATTTTCCCAATTTAGGAATAGGTCATATGTAAAACGTAACAGACTATGAAAATAGATTCTCACACATAAAGGAGTGGATGAAATAAGACAATAGAAATATCAAATATTACTGAAACAATGTGCTTTTTTTTTATATTAAATATCAACACACACTTGGTAGATCAGGGCACCCTTCTTTTTTTTGTGTGATTTCTTTTTTGGCATTTGATTTTGAATTCACTTATTCATAGAAAAAGGGTGTGCTAATGAGGAGAAAATTCTTGTCAACAGTTTAAATGCATCACAATTGGCTGTGCAACATTTTTCGACTGCACGAAGTAACGATGCATCTCATGGATGACACTTCAAACTTAAGTGTATATTTATTTGCAATAATACTAACCATGTCCTCTCTACTTGTGTGTTCCAGGTGTGTGAAAATGCTGCCACACTGGTTCCTGTTGCTGCTGCTATGCGTGGCTCGGCTGCACTCCCCCTCCTCCGCCCTGTCCTTCGTACAAAGGGGCTTCTGGGATTTTGACTTTGACAGTACCGAGAGCGAGGGGATGATGGCGACGATGATGAGGGATGAAGAGGAAGGATCGACCCCAGATTCGTTCCCCGTACCAGATATGCCCATGTGTCCCTTCGGCTGCCACTGTCGACTCAGAGTTGTCCAGTGTTCCGATCTCGGTCAGTGAAAGTGTGCGTGAAGGAAAGACACGTTGAATTCATTTCTGAGTTACTTGTTAATATGTGTGTGTGTGTGTTGGGGAAAAAAATACCAAATCGCAGTTCGCGTATAACCCAAAAGTTGCTTGACTTTGGTAGCAAAGAAGAATGAAGCCCTCCTTTGTTGCATTATCTTCCGTAAGAATTTCTACCTCTACCTCAATATAATCCTGGTGTATTTTTACTAGGAAAGCCATCTCTTTGAGGGATTTCATGATCCAGATTTCATGTGTTAATAAATACTGGATGGGAACGGTATGACCTCAAGAGCCGGGATGATAGAAGAAGGAAAAAAAAAAAAAGGGCTGCGTTGTGGGCAACGGAAACTAAAAGAAAGAGAAAATGATAGAGGGAGGAGGGATCAAAGAGCGGAATGGGGGTGTTAGAAATGGCATGGGTGATGTTCGACAAAAAAGACAATGAGAAAGAGGGAGAGGATCTGTTTCATGTTGATTTTGGAACGTGAAAAGGCTGTTAATCCGGAGGATGATGAAAAGAAGAGTAAGGGATTCTTAGAATGCTTTATGAGAAAAGAGATGAAAGCTGACTGTTTGTGGGTAAAAGAATGACATTTATCAGCAGCAAGAGACCAGAATCAACATTATTAACCCTCATTTTAGCCTTGAAAAGAACAACAAAGCAAAGGAGCCGGGAAATGAACGGCAGAAATAATTGATCGATTAAAAGTGCAACAACTTTCTCCTTGAATTAGAAAAGAAGTAAACTCTTCTTGAGCATTCATTCTAATAATACTTTTAGCCTCCGTGTTAAGTGTAGTCATTTTTTCAAAAGTTCAGTTATGCGCTGGACACCGGAATAATGATTCCTCACATTACGCTCGCTATAATTCCAATAAGCTGTCTGTGTTTAGACATAATGGTTTTGTTGAATCATCATTTTTCAAACACTATATATTTACTGTCCCCGGCATTACTGCAGAGGGTAAATCTGGAAGTGTATAATTTCTGAGATGTCGAGTGCTTATTTAGAACAGATGTATTTCGGTGGTGGCGTCTGTCTCCTCTCAGTGTTCATCCTAGCCTAATGTTGTGTTGAGGGGCACCGGGGGTTACGGAGGCACTGGTTTTGTCAGCTTGCGGTAAGGGGCCGTGAGATTTGCGGCAGCCATGGGTGAGATGTTGTGTTTTGGGGTTTCGAGGGGGCCGGTTAATATGAGAGTCACTCCGTGTTTCGGTCGTGCTCGTAATGTCAGTCAGTTCTCAATGCCGGCATACAAATTTGAGGTATTCTAACCTGGATTAAAAACAATCTTGAGTCAATCTGGAGTCAATCTGGTGATATAGTCCTATAACTGTCACGTTGAAAGATTCATTTAAATGCACAAAATGCTCAAAAATGATTCCACCTGCAGCACGATTTATTATCTTTTTCCCCGCTGCAGGCGCAATCTTGCGCTTGAATTTCTCGGAAAAGGCTTCATCGTCAGGCCTCCGGTTTCCGTATCCACCGTGATAGATCCCGCTGTGGTGACCCGGAGGGTGTGGCGCAGCACAGCAAAGCTATTTCTAAACTTAACTCTTTGGACAGCTCCGGGTAGAGTCCTCCGGGTCAGATGTGGGTGGTGGCAGACTGCATCCCAGTGGGACAGCTGGCTCGCGCTGCCCCGGCTGACATGGTTGCATCACGGTCACGGTCCAGATGAGGTTCGCCCTGGTAGAGCCGCACATAGTGTGGCTCGTCCGTCGCCGCGGACCACATCTGACACGCTCGCCCGCTTGTGATGTGGTCTTGTTAATGATCCAGACAAGTCGTCCAACTCCAACAGTTTTGTCCATTACCACGGGTCCCGTTTGCATGCTCGCGTAGTCATTTTTGTCGACGGCGCTCTTAAAATATGTCTTATCGGGTGTCTTGCTGAAAATTAGCCGAAGCTATTGCGCTTAAGATGCTAAGCGTCACGGCGGCTTCACTGCACGCGCACGTACGATCACAACTTGTGCAGCATGTGTTTGGGCTGTGCCAGTCTCCCTCTCACTTGATGTGTGATTTTACTGACGGTATTTGAGTCATATCCTCAGTGACTTTTGTCAAATGGAAACCAGATGGAAAACATCTGGTGTCCCATCTGGTGCGAGGGAATTTGTGCTTCTGTGCGCATTGTACGTGCACGCGTATCTTCGCCTGTGACAAACCAGTAATGCGAGTTATGTGCTTCTTTGACGTCTGTGTGTGACCTCCGTGGTCGAGTCTCTGTCGACCTCTCATTAAAATAATAGCCCGAGAACCCCAAAGTGCTCATTTCACATTGTGTGGGACTGTGATTGGTTTAATTCTCAGTCCTGATGGGAGTTTTTAAAACACACACAGGAACTATTTATTTTCCATGGTCTGTGTCTGGCCTTTCTCAGGGTTTGGGTGTTGGTGGGCATTCGCCAATGGATGTGTTTAATGCACCGCGATCTCCTCCTGTGTTTTTATTGGTCTTGTCTTCAGGTCTGTCCGAGGTGCCAAAGAATATCCCCCCAGATACCAAGTTCCTGGACCTGCAAAACAACCATATCACTGAACTTAAAGAGAATGACTTCAAAGGCCTCACAAACTTATACGTAAGATAAACACACAGTAGTCACATTTATAAGATCCCTCTCTGCGTTAGCTCAGCTGCTTTTGCGGAGGTGTAGCCAACTCAGTTCGGCTTAGATTGGCTTGAGCGGTGTGAAATATCATTACCAACCTCTATTTCCCCCGGGGTTATATTGGTTCATTTGCTTTATTTTTTTCCACCCACTGCCCTTCGCTCTGGGAGCTTTAATTGTGTAAAATCGTGAGCCTGAGGCCAAATGGGAGTAGTCAGGCTCACATCCTTGCTTTTTTTTCTGCAGGAAAGCTTCGCTCACTCTAATAATGTATTGAAAAGCACTGACCAAGAGAATTTTTAAACTCCAGACGTGACATTATATCTCCGGTTAGGTCTATTGACCTCAGTCCACGTCTGTTGCCATATTTCAACCCAGCCAGGTGCATAGTGTTCTGGTATTTCCGATAGAAAGTACAGAGTATCAAAAACATGCAATTTTCCCTGTTTCCCAAATGTTTCCCAACAAATCAAATATGTTTTTTTTAAAATGTCCTCTCTGTCCCCAGGGCCTGTCACTGAGGAATAACTTTATCTCCAAAGTTCACCCCAAGACTTTCCTCCCCCTGAGGCACATGCAGAAGCTCTACTTTTCCAAGAACATGCTGACATCTATACCCAAAAACCTGCCCGCCTCGCTTGTTGAGCTCAGGATTCACGAGAATCGTATCAAGAAGGTGGCAGCCGGCGCGTTCTCGGGACTGGGCAACATGAACTGCATAGGTCAAAAATTGCTTTAATAAAGAGAATCATATTCCGTGATAACCAACATTACCTTATTCCCAGTACAGGGTTGTAGTTTTACAGAATGCATCGCATAATTATTTCCCTATGTCTTGCAGAGATGGGAGCAAACCCCATTGAGAACAATGGTTTTGAGCCTGGAGCCTTCAAGGGACTGAAACTGAATTACTTGCGTATATCGGAGTCTAGGCTGACCGGCGTGCCCAAAGGTATTTTTATAAACATACAAACATTTAACCCACAGCAAATGGTGTCATTGTTATTAATTTTACTGATGAGGAGTCTCAATATTTCCAGAGTCTTTTTAATGCTTGCATTGGGAGCCAGGTTGAGAGATTCAACTAGTAGATCTGTGTGCCAGGATTAACGTTCAGATTTTAAAGAAAAACATGAAATATGCAAAGAATAAAGGTTAAGCATCACAATGACATCTACACAGTGATAAACTAAATGCATCAAATAAGCCATAGAAAAAGGTGAGGCGTTAAAATTTACAACACAAAATATCCAACTACAACTCAGTAAAAGTGAGTGAAACACAGTCTTGTTTGATTATCATTGACTATTTTTTTTCCAGTGTGACAAAGCTAACGAACATATAATTCATAAAGAAGCAAAACCTTCTTCCAGAGGTTGAGTTTTATAGGTAGGGTGCTTTTCTTTCAGATCTTCCAGAGAGTCTTCATGAGCTTCATCTGGACCACAACCAGATCCAGGCTGTGGAGCTGGAGGACCTGAGCCGCTACAAGAATCTGTTCAGGTGCAGCCGACTCACCACATCCTTAATTCTAAGCTTTAAAAATGTTATTGCAATCCCCCCACCCCCTTTTTTTTTTGCATGCATGGGAAATGATTTCTGCTTATGGAGCACTTTCACATCTTGCAGTTTCATCTTTACACAAAGTGGCATTCACCCATTCACAAACACACACACTCACACACTTACAATCGGAGGGACCCCTGCTCAATCAATTGAGCCAAAGGCGGCCAACCGGACAGAGCAAGAAAAGCAAAACGATGATTTCTGCAATAAACACAAGCACATATGTAAATAACAATAATTATAAGAAGAACAATCATCCAATGAATCATTGTGTACATATATGCACAAAATATGCTTGTATTATAGATCAAGCCAACAGGACTATTCTTCATTTCACTGCATTAAAACGTCCTAAAACAACATCTGGAAAGTCTCTCAGAGTAAAACTCAAGTTTTAGAATATACGGTTTCAAATAAGTCTTTCAGTTCTTCACTTCAGTGCCATGTAATTACTTATTTCGGTTTTGTTTCGGAGCATTGTGTCAGTAAGTGCCCTGTACGGGTCACATATGCATTTGCCACTTACATGCATCGGGATACAGGCAGCACTTCATTATGTGTTCTTTCTTATTCCAGGCAAAATTGGCTGATTTCTTAATGTTGAGTGAAAAGTACCTGAAGAATGTTTTTCTACTGGTACCACCTTTTTCACAGCAGACACTTTGACAGTTCTTGTGAGCCAAAATAAACAGTAGTGGGACATTTAGACTGGTAAGCTGGTAAATGGTGTTCATTATTCCTCTTTAGTTTTTACACACGTGCCTCTGCTACTGATGCACGTCAACGTGTCTTTGGTTAAAATCCTCTTGGTTCCTCTGTTCCGCTCTAGTTCTCGGAGCTCCTTGCTCAGCATTTTTTTGAGGGGCTACAGGAGTAACGCAAAGCGGCAAAGTAGCCCCAGTTCTCACCTGCCTCGATGTCGATCACTAAATTTGCAGCAACCCGAGTATTTGTTTTACAGTCCGCCCTAAATGTACCATGTCGTAAACCATTCCACATTTTCCTCACTTTGCTGCCCTTTTCCAGGTTGGGTCTTGGCTTCAACCATATCCGTAACATAGAGAACGGCAGCTTGTCCTTCGTCCCGAGGCTGAGAGAGCTGCATCTGAACAACAACCTCCTCAGCAATGTTCCCAAAGGCCTCCCCGATATGAAATATCTACAAGTAAGTCAAGATATGCGGTGACTGCTTTTATTTCCCATCCGGTAGTGTCGATTACTTTCTAGGAGGCCCATCTCAACCTTTCACTTTGCCAAATCTGCTCCAAAGGTGGTGTACCTCCATTCTAACCATATCAGCAAGGTGGGCATAAATGACTTCTGTCCTCGAGGATTTGGGATGAAGAGAGCGTTCTACAATGGCATCAGCCTGTTCTCCAACCCTGTCAACTACTGGGAGGTGCAGCCGGCAACGTTCCGCTGCGTCACCGACCGGCTGGCCATTCAGTTCGGCAACTACAAGAAGTAGAGATGGGGGGAGGCAAATAATGCGGAGAATGAGAGGGAAGGTGACAATAGAAAAGAGAAGAGCAGATAATTTAAATTATGACCAAACGGGAGAGATGAAGAGAGGAGGGTTAATATTAAAAAATAATTCTATTTTCTTTAATTATAAGGTTTTTTTTCTGGAACGTGAACGATGATGATGATGATGATGATGATGATGGGTAAGAAACTGATGAATTAGAATTATGAGGGAGAACAAGTCACATAGCTGCCGCCGGAGTGGTAAACAGAAATGCTTGTAGGGCTTCGTCTGACTTTTTGCTTATTTCTTATTTGATATTTTACATTTGGAAGTAGGACTGAGGAGGTTGTCCGTGACGAATGCTACACAAGGCCTCAATCCACGGTAAATAAGGACTGAAAAGTTGTGAACCATTCCATTATCATTAGTTTTGACTCAACATCTTACACAAAAACGCAAGTGATTTGAAGCTTTTTTTCTTTTCTTGTTAATTTGCATTTTAAATTTGAAAGCAGTGCATTGTAGATTTCTATATCTATAAATTGTACAGTGTGTGACTCTGTGTTTGTGATGTCATGGGAGGGACACCATAGCCTGTATTGCTAATGCTACTAACAAAGCCGTTTGCCCTCAGCTGTGATTACTAGCAAATCACTAAACCAGTCAAACAAATAATTACAATTTTCCACCTTGTGCACAGGAGAAATAATTGCAGATCCAACTATATTGCCAATTAGGTAAAACTTTATGATGTATTTTGGAAATGGATCCAAGAGCGGGCACACGTAAATCCTCTCTTCTTCTGTCTTGATCTAACTGAACCAGCCTGCTTGTATAAAGAGTCTGATATGTGCCTTTTTTTAAGCAATACTCTTGTTTGTACGATACTTTTCGGAAAGTATTTCTCGAGGGGACACAAAGCAAGCGCGGTTTCGTCCATGTTAGAAAAAAAACACACATCGGCTTTGCTTTGCAACAATGAAGGCAGTGTGTTCACGTAGTGCTACGAACAAAAAGTAGTGTCGATGCATTGTTTTGCACAGTTTTCCTGTTATGCTTTATCTGCTTGGGGGTCAGTCTGTCTACTTTGGCAGACCTACATGGGACTCTTTTAGTATAGTATTCTGTCCTTTCTCTGTTCTGTAACCTGACAAGCTACTGCTGCATGTGAATAAAGACATTTCTATCCTGCTGCATTAAGCCAAAGAACCACTGATGAAAACGGGGTTGGATGCCGATTGAGAGATTTAAAGAAAAAAAAGAAATATCAAAAACGAACAACATTTTGATGAATAAATCCAACACACAGACAGGTTAAGATCAAGTAGGCTAACCTTTGTCTACATTTGGGTACAAACACACACATCATGCTCACATTAAAATATACCTTTTGAAGATTTTGACTTGCTCATTTTATTTGGAGTCTGCAGTCGACAGGTCCTGAACTGGAATGCCGTCTTGTGATATATTTAAAAGAAATGTTGGATTCCGACAGGGGCGGCTCTCTCTGTGGAGACTCCTCCATGCTCTCCACGTGTTTTAGTGGGTTTCCTCCCACGTGCAGGAGGTTTATGCAGATTCTAAATTGCCCAGACAGAGTGATCGGTTGTTGTGTCTCTGAATGTGACCCCCGTGATTGATCAAGGGTGAACCCCACCTTTCGCTCAATGACAGCTGGGATAGGCTCCAGCACCCCTGCGACCTTGAGTGCACGAAAAGAGGCCCAGATAACGAATGAAGGACGCAAGGAATTGTTTTGACATTTTATTTACATCAACATTAAGATGTTTACATATTTGCTCATAGGAAACAGTTGACAATTCTATTGTTAGTTGTCTTGTGAAACTGCTTTATAATCTAGAGACCAGAGTGACTGGAACGCTCAGATCTGTGTAGCGTTTATAGGTTCACATATTTTAAAAAAAGCTCATTTTAAATCAAAGTGACTAAAAGGCAAAACCGAAATACAAAAAAAAAATTGAGAAAATGATAGCACTGTAATATTAAATCCTGGGATTTCAGTGGATCAGCATGCTGAACGCGGTTTATTGGTGTACTCTTCTGGTAAAAATGGGTATTACAAAAAAAAAAAGAAGCAAGAAAGCCATTTCAGCTCAACATGGGCTGTAGTCAGACGACCACATTTGCGAAACGGGGTCAAACGAAAGACTTAAAACGTGGTTAAAATCCAGAGACATCTTAGAATTACCGGCCATCTAATGGATCACGACTGTGAGCTGGACGGTTTAAATTTCAAGAGCTTTGCACTGCGTGTATTTCCGTCCAGATTTGACGACATGGCTCAAATTCGCGTGCAGTAAATCTCGAGTGGGAATATTCGGTGGGTTTGGGGGGGGGGGGGGGAGGGGGGGCGCTGCGTGATTTCAAAAGTGGCGCTCGGTGCGTCACGCCGGTGCGTTGCGTTGCGGTGCGGTGCGGTGCGGAGCGCAGCGCCCCAGCCCCCCGGCGGCGCTGCGGCCGAGGACGCGGAGCGCACTTGGCCGTGTTTTGACACCCGGTGGATGCACGGCGATGCTCTTACGTGTGAACGCATCTGCAGCGGACCGTCAGCATCCCCGGACCGATTTCGCGTCGGACGAGCGTGTCAGAAGGCGGAGGAGGAGGAGGAGTGACCCCCCAGCAGGGACGAGGTACGTGAATTTTTCTTTTTTTTTTTGGCCCGTCGTCGACTGCGGCCCGTCGGAAGCCCCCGGGGGGGAGCGGGGGGGGGGAGCTGGTTTGGAGATTTCGCAAGGGATGCGCCGGTGATGTGGTCGTAGGGAAGCAAATCGAGGATGAACCGAGAGAAGGGTGTCGGAAAAAAAAAAAAACGGCGAAGTCATGCCGTGTAAATACGAGAGGAAGCCTGCAAAGGCCCCGTCTATCACCTGCGTGCACAGACGGGCGCCCCTCGGCTGCATTGTTGCTCCGTTCCGGTTGTTCCGGGTTCTGTATTGAGGGGGAAAAACACACCCTCAAACACAATACAAAAAAAAAGAAAAAAAAAACAACCCCAAAACGGACGTGCATGAAATTTTTCAGACACGCGCAGAAGCGTTGCTGCTGGATTAATTCGATCCGCAAGCATCATCCCCCCCCCCCACCGTGGAAATATCACGGCTGAAAATGATGCCTTCTAAATAAAGCCTCGGAGGTTGCGTTTTTTTTTTTCTTTGGTGAAAATATTATTATTTTGTAGCTCCTCGTCCCCATTTCTGATGAGGAGATGTGAGACAAAGCCGCCACTGCATCTCTCTTGTGTTATTTCAGAGGGCATGACGAGAAAACAGGAAGAGGAGTCAGCACTTCCGGTCACGAGACATGTTTTGATTAGACCCTTGTAAAAAGCAGGTACCATCTTGATCAATGCAAGAAAAATAATAGAAATAGTAATGTCCCACAGTAATTGTCCCGTTCCTCCTCAGTGGTCCGGAGGTGATGGCAGTGCAGACGGTGCATCACCAGTACAATCACCCTTTCCTACAAACGGTCGGCCCCCTGCTGCACACCTGAGCCCGACCCCAGCGCCGCCGCCGCCGCCTCCTCCACCCCTCCTCCCTCCTCCGCCTCTCCTCAGCCACCTCTTGTTTACCCCCCCGACCCCCGCCGCTCCCTCCGTCCAAGTTTTCACGATTTGGAATTTGACTTTATGACTTACTATGGCCTGCTGCGGCCGTTCTCTGGACTCCCCCTGCACGTTGGCCCTGCTGGTGGGCTTCCAGTTCGCCTTTGTGCTCTATTTCTCCCTCGGGGGCTTCAGAGGATTGGTGTCGGTCCTCGTTCACACGACAGAACCCGAATTTGATTATTCCCGACCCCACGACGTTTACACCAACCTCAGTCACCTGGGGGTGCCGCCGCCCCCGCCTCGAAACTCTGGCAGTGGCCCCCCTGTCACGGCGCCGCCGCTGAGAGACTGTCAGATCCCCTCCCCTCTCCTGGGTGAGTGAGAACAGTCAAGTATGTATTTATAGACCTCATGTATATATTAACAGGAAATGACTAGACGGCTCACAAATGGTATATTCTCCTTTCCTTTCTGACAGTCGGGCCCGTCTCTGTCCACCTCTCCTCTCCTTTGACTTTGGAGGAGATCCGGCGGAGGAATCCGTTGGTGTTACCCGGTGGACGGTACCGTCCCCCCGACTGTGAACCCCGTCATCACACTGCCATCGTCGTACCGTACCGGAACCGGCAAACACACCTCCGTGCCCTGCTCTATCACCTACATCCCTTCCTGCAAAGACAGCAGATCCACTACAGCATCTATATTGTACAGCAGGTCAGATTTTGTGTGTCTTTGTTTGCAGTGATAAATAGTGATGAATTGATAGTGTATTGTTGTAATGTATAGGCATGTAACTCTCAGCATCCACAATTTTGTGATTAGTTTCCATGCAAAAGCACAAATATTTCAACCGCCCACTGGATGAGTGGAAGCTCAAATCTCTGCCCGGGACCGATTCATTCACTTTCATTCAAGAAAGTTGTCTCGTCAGACGACGACGAATGATTTCGCATCCGTCAGAACTCGGGCTCTTTTTCTGAATCCAGTGGGGGAACGGTACTTTCAATCGAGCCAAGCTTCTGAACGTCGGGGTGCGGGAAGCCCTCCGGGATGAAGACTGGAGCTGCATCTTCCTGCACGACGTTGACCTGCTTCCCGAGAACGATCACAACACCTACACCTGCCACAAACAGTTCCCCACGCACCTGTCTGTGGCCATGGACAAGTTCAGATACAGGTAAACGCGCAGGGGGAATGTTTTGGAATAATATGCAAGTCCACTGCCCTGTATTATGTTTAAGGTTGCTGGTGTTTTCCCTCCAAGGCTGCCCTATCCACAGTATTTTGGCGGGGTGTCCGCAGTGACCCCAGACCAGTACATGAAGATGAATGGCTTCCCCAACCAGTACTGGGGCTGGGGAGGAGAAGATGACGACATCGCTGCCAGGTAGAGACGATAAATAAGCTGAGTTTTAATAGTGTGCCACCGCATCGGTCAAATGACGGCTATTCTGTTTTTCTTTGCTGTGGTTCGCAGTTTCAGGACTGCATGTTTGAGCATATTTTTGACTTTGTGACCTAACGTCATCTTTCATCTTCCCGTCCCTTACCTCTGCTGTGGCTTTGCTGTGTTGGAATGCTCAGTGAGTATGTTTGCCCCGGACTTTCTGGGCTGGAACGAGTGCTCCCGAATTCCACCATTCTCTCATTTCTATGCTTCCCCGACTCCTCCGCTCTCCGCTCCCTGGCTCCTCCGGCGCTCATGAATGGCAGCGAATGCGGCGCATAATTGAAATTAATTATAAGTCATAAAATTGGGGGGCAAACACATCATCAAAATAGGCCACAAATAGTAAAAAAAATAAACCCAAATTATCCGAGTTGGGTAGAGACGACAGAAACGAAGGCTAAAATGGTCTTGAAGCAAGATATGTGGCTTGAAATGTTAGCTTTTTGTTTTTCCTGTGATTCAGCTTTCAGTGGTGAATTACATTTTAGCATCTTATATCGCTTTGGTAACATATTCTGCAGAACCAGAGTCCACTGATGAAGGTTATGCTACGATAATCTGTCAAGCGACGTTCAAGCCGAGCTAATGACCGATTTCTTTGGGAAAACTGTTGTGAAAACTTTCTATTCTGTGAATATCAGTCTTAAGGGCTAAATCGGGAGCAGAGGTCATTGTCTGCACTGCCTTGGGAGTTTTAAGAGACAAAACCGTTTGGCACAGCCTTTTTCATACTTGTGCAACAAATTTTCCAAGGGAAATTATTTTTATTATTCCAATGAAGGGAGCATCTTTTCTACCATGTCAAAGGCTAGTCCAGCCCATGTCACGCCTTAATTGAAGAGATATGTGACACAGTAGTCCTTAATGGTCTTTTAGGACAGATGAGCTCAGAGTAGCTCTTTTAATTCCAATAGGAAGCCGCTAAATAATCGCGGTATCTCGAGAAAACGCATTAGAAAAAAGGAGCTTTGTTATCACAATCCTGATGAGACTAAAATCTTGTGATCTTTTGGGAAGGGGTGGAAAAGATAAGGATGCATTAAAGAACCGGCTCACTTCATGTACCGCAAACCTCTGAATATAAATCAGAATGAGGTGTGCCTCAGTGAGGTTTGGCACAGTTGGCTAGCTTTCCTCGCTGGCTTGGATGTATCATTGGAGGTTATTAGCTCTGTGATTTATTGTTCTTTTCTGAAGAATTCTAAAACTCGGTATGCGACATCTGGTCTTTCATTGTGTGTGGATCATGACTATATTTGGAAAAATTTCTGTTGATCCAACAAGCTGATAGCCATCTCTCTGCCACGGTTTGTTGTAATTGCATCGGTTTTGTCGAGCTTGCTAGATTCACAACACTTGTGAAATGTTGAACTGGTTCGGAAAAATACAACTCAGGCTTGGACATTTTAAAAAAAAAAAAAAAGGTCGTTTCTGTTTGTCCTTTCTACTTCCTCTCAAACTGAAAATAAAAAGTTGTCATTTATAGGATTTTCATCACATCAGGTTCATGTTTTGGTGCGGTCAGCTGAGTGACACAGTAGGACCAGAGACGGGAGTGGGAAACCATGACGCTATCCTCCACATTTAGATACCATAGATGTATTTTTCCACAGTTCTCCTTCTCAAGTTCTCTGTTTCTTTCATCCGGGTGTTTTCCTATAGAGGTTCAAGGCCATGTTGTGTTATTGTTCTCAATAACAGACCAAAAAAAACATCAGTAGTGACGAATAGGCCTTTGTTGGTCTTTATCTCCTGGCACCGATATTAGATTTCCTGGATTTTGTGCTTTGATTGAAACCCTATCTGTTGATAGCTGTCCTCTGCTGTCTGCTCAGGGTACGTCTTTCTGGCATGAAGATTGTGCGCCCTCCAGTGGCCATTGGTCATTACAAAATGATCAAGCACAGAGGAGACCGAGGCAACGAGCAAAATCCACACAGGTACCAAAAAACTTCATTTGTATAAGAAGCTGTCGTTCATGTCAAAAAGTGACTTTTAACCCGGTTTAACCCCTTTGACTTTCTCCATCGTTTTAGATTTGACCTCTTGAAAAGGACCCGACTTAACTGGCGCTCCGACGGCCTCAATTCCTTGACCTACGAGCTCCTATCCAAGGAGCTGGAGCCCCTCTACACCAATCTCACCGTCAACATAGGAGAGGACCCCCATCTCCCGCATGGGAAAGCACCCGTCCCGATGAAATCGACCGCCCCGGGCCAAAAACATAGCGTAGACACGACGAAAGACGATGAGGTGAAGAAGAAGCAAAGCGGCAAAGGTGTCGTGTCGGCGAACGTCACTGTAGCCAAGCCTGTTGGCGTCCAGACAGAAACCGGTCGGTCCAAGGTAGCAAATCAGATGAAAACAGGTGCTGCGAAACAGAACGGGATGTAACGTTTAAGGACCGCATCTCATCTCTATCATAAAATGGCTGCTTAGATGTTGATCAGAGAGTTCACAGAGGAGAAAGCAAAGTATAACACGTCAGTGTTGTGACCCTAGAGGAGGATTTTGAATAGCAATGCAGTTGATCAAATGAAGAAGCCGCTTTGTCCACATGGGTGCATTCAGGAACACGACCGAGTTGACTCTTCTTGGTTTATTACCCTTTGAATGTGACTCCGGCTCTGCTGAATGACTCTTTAGTCACCACTATAACTAGACTGGAGCCTTCAGGCGGACAGTGAACCACTCAGCCACATCTACATAAAGCTGCAAAAACAAATGAAGTGTAAATGAGGCGGCAACTTTGAATATCTGCTGTTGATGAGACACCTAAAGTTGTTTACAGCCCAGTCGCTGACCTGCAACTTCATCCGGTCTACTCCCCCCTAAAAAACCTGCTGCTGTCGGTTCACTCCACGGTGGGATTGTGTTTCTGTGCCTTCTCTCTTTTATGCGCTTTTATAGAACAAAATAGTTACTCTTAGACACCGATCTGGGGTGGGTTTACCTCTCCGGCCTCGTGGCAAAAGTTAAAAAGCAGGGAGGATAAGTTGTTTCGAGATCGGAATAACTTCTTGTTCTGGGACTGCCGTTTTTATACACACGTGCATCGGTCGAACGCTGGCCGACTCCGCAGTCGTTAGCCGATCCTAGAGTTTATATTTATATAGAGAAATTTCTTTATATGTTTACTGGTTTGTTTGAGTCATCCATTCTTTCAGTCTGGTGCCTCTCTTTTTTTGGGGGGGGTTTCAGTTTCTAGACAATCAAATCATTTTGAGAAGACAACCACTCATCCACCAAAAAAGTCAGAAAATATAGTATATCTTAACGTCTGTCAGATAATCATACACTTGGCATGATATTTGTTGTCAAGTTTAACTATATTCTTGATACATAAACCTGTGCTTCTGAGAATATCTGTAATTTTTATGGAGAAATGTAGACAATATTTTAGGCTCATTACCACATTTGCTCGATTCAGAATGCGTTCGGATATAAGAACGGTCATAGTTACAATCGTGCCACGTGTATAGGCTAAAGTCGACATTCTGCTAAGACGTCTGATGTTATCACAGTCTTTTTCGCTATGCTGTGAAATATCAGAAGCATCTAAATGTACAGACCAGTGTTTTCCGGGCCTTGTTTTGCTTCGTTTATGTTAAATAGGCTTTTCATTCTTTGACAGAAATCAGGCGAGAATAAAGAGAGAAATCTCTTTATTTGAAAGGAAATTCCATAGTTGTATTTTGACATCCACCAGACGAGCACTCCTGTGTATGTAATCTGGATAGACAGATAATCAGATAAAAAGCCACCTAATTTGTCAGATCACCTTTTTTTTTTTTTTTTTCTTCCCCCCACACAGTGTCTTTAGAATGTATCATTTTTTTTGAGTCCATCTTTTGGACGAGATTATCCAGTAAAGTGTTAAATAAGACTATGGTTGGAAAATTGAGCCGTTGCACTTGTAGGATCAGTTGCTGCTAATGGTTAAACAGTATAGTTAAATAGCCTGGAAAATTGTTCTGCTTATTTTTTTGGTGTAGAATTGTATTTTGTCATGCTAGCAGGTAATTTATTACGAATAGTCATTTGAATGTATTTTATTTATTTATAGAGCCGATCAAGAGCTAAATACAAAGAATTCTAAAGTGAGTTTGCAGTGCGGGAGTGTTGAGGGTGTTCGGGTCTTATCCCTTTATTCCATATCGCCATCTTTCCGACGCATCATTGTGCCTCACGACATAAATCTGGGTTGAAGGCAAACCGCTTGTTGTGTGTAAGCGCCATCCAGCGGCAACACATGGCTGGATGCCACCTCCGAGGAGTCAAGGATTGAATTAAACCGAGGCGTGACATGAATGTTAATCATTAATGTTTGCCATTCATAGGTTTCAGCCAGTCCAATCTTTGCAATCTCTGTGCGCAGCTTTCTTATTTGCATAGCATCAGTTACTGAGCCGGGCAGCTTAAATGTCACAAACAACTTGCTAATGTATCGAACCAAAAAATACATGGCGAAAAGTTTTATGAATGAATATAGTTTTATAGAGGGAGTTTATGCTTATTCATCTGTGAATTATCAGCAGTTTGGAAAAAAAAAAATCTATACAGAGTATATAGGGAGAAAATAAGGCCTAATTTCTAAGCTTTTTGCAACAGACTAGTCCCATATGATTAAACAACATATCCTTTATTCCTCATATAGCCCGGGACAATATGGCATGAAGCAATGATACAATGGAAGCTATTCAGGATGTTATGTTATCTGCAGATTAATCCGCAAATTGGGAGCTTATTCGAGATTGTTCTATATTTAATAAGTAGGCTAGCTTTTATAAAATGGTTGAACATGTGTAGTATGATACGATTTCAAAATAGGATTGGGACTTTATGTTCAATGTTTTATAAAGAATAAATCATCACATGCTCACAATAAAAACATTCCTTTGAGAAGTATAAACGTCACTGTAAAGATCCAACCAACTAGCAAGTTGTTCATTTATTCATAGTACCTGAGAAGTGGTCAAAATACTATGTAGTTTAAAATGAATGACTGTGATTTTTTTTTTTTTAAATCATCATCTCAGATTGCCTTATTTACTGACCTTTTTGTCAAAGATGAATAAGGTGCTGTTTGTGTGAGTGCGTGGGTGCGTGCGTGCGTGCATGTGTCTGTGCGAGGATGTTCGTACGAGTGTGTGCATGCAAGCATGCTTATGAATAACGCAAGGTCAGCAAAGAAGGCAACAGACACGGTTAACTGTGATGGACAGTGTTATGACAATGCAAATATGTATACCAATTAAACGCATAATCCAAACAGAATCTTCCCATGTATTTTTTTCAATTATTATTATTATTGTTAACTCACCAAACCCAGTGATCTCATGTGGACACATGTATATGCATAATTATGTACTATAAATACACAAATCCACTTAAAGAGATGCATTTAGAGCTTTTGATTGATGCTGCTTCTGCTTCGATATGGAGGAGATAAGATACTTGCCGTAGCGTGTAGATTAGGAATCACACATCGTGAAACTGCACTAACCTGTTACATCATTCCGTGAAGCGCAAGCCCCGGTGTTGGAGGCATGAAGAGCAGGATTAAAAAGTTGGATATGAGATCATACCTATAAATAGTCCGTGACCCCCAGCCTTTTATGTTCGATCTGTTTCATAATCTCAGATGCTGTATGACTCACAGAGAGAGAGAGAGAGAGAGAGAGAGAGAACCAAATACACAACAAACTTGAGAAAGAGGTGGATAAAAACAGTACCATAACAATCCAGCGCCACTCGACAACGGTGTGAGACCTCTGACAAACGATAATGCTTAAGACATCAAAATTCTCCTTTTTGTTTTGAACATTTTTTTCTACCGTTAAGATGTTTTCTATTTTACCCAACATGTCACCCTTCTGGTACGGCCTGGCATACGCTGTATATAAAAACAGAAATCCCATGTAATTCAAAAGACTGTTTGGATTGGAATGTGTCTATGTACAAGCAGCTTAACAGCTTTTCAACTTGAAAATGAATGTGGATATTTAAGATCATAGTCTATATCTATTTAACATGTTTCAACATGAAACTGGGGGAAAAGACTTTTAAAAGTATCAAAAATACAAATGCTCTTGAGGTAGAATAACCCAGTGTTGTATTTTTTCAGGCGTACTTCTGTGACGTAGATTCAACAACAAGCGGCACAGTCGCAAATGGAAATCAAATTGAAAAGGAAATCCACAGTAATGGACATTTGGTCTCCAGGAAGATGTTGGGTTTTCAACGCTTTATCAAATTTCAGCTTCATGAAAAAGTCAAATGATAAGAATAGCCTCATTATACAACTGTCGGGTTCTCACTGGACGATTTATAAGTAATCATGTGAGACATTAAAGAGCAATTTCCTCTTTGCAAAGTTGTCACACCTGAATGTCTTCCTCGGGATGTTTAGGGTTGACTTGCCTGACAGCAGTGACAGTCTAGTCTGCACACTTCATTCAGCAGACTGACACAGTGGCCTGCTGAAGTGAGAGTGGCAGGCAGACTCAGAGGGCTGAGACAGCCTTTAGTCACCTCCTGTTACTGTACTCCCTGCAGGACACAGCTGACCACTCATAGTCTCACTAATACTCACACACACACCCATACACAAAGACCGCTTTTTCACACACAATATTCACATTTGCATCTATTCATTAGTTTCTATTTATTAGAAAAATAGCAAGCGGCACAGTGGTTAGATCTTCGGCATCATAGCACGAGGGAAAATGGTTCGATTCCGACAAGGGGACTTTACTTTGTGGAGTTTGCATGTTCTCCCCGTGTCTCTGAGGGTTTCCTCCCACAGACCAAAAACATGCAGCAGGTTAATTGGGAAAAATAACTGAGTAAATGCTTGTCTGTCTATATACGTAGGCTTGCGATTGACTGGCGACCAGTCCAGGGTGTGCCAAACTCTCGCCTGATGACAGCCGGGATCGACCCTGAGTGCAGGATAAGCGGCAGAAGATGTATGGATGAACAATAGTTACACTTTTGACATTAAAAAGTGTTTTGGGGTAGTTGGTGTTTCATAGAATGTTGCAAACCTAAAGTTATCAAACCAAAGATAGTCATATTCTCAAATACATATCCACTATCAAGCTCCATACAAAGCAAACACATAAACAAGCAAGAACAAAAGTAGTGCCTATTTCGACTCAGTATTGTGGTTGATGACAGGTAAATAAGCCAAACACATGTGCAACTTGATCGTTAGTCGTGACAAATCACCTTTAATTTGACTGTGACATAAAATATTAAATGAGTGCAAGACTCATTTGAATTCACGCAAGACCCTCGCAATTTATCGTAGCATCTGCGTAATAGAACGACAGTTTCACTGTTTCAAGTACCAAGACCGTTAAAAATGAAAGATACTATGTTGGTGTGAGTCATTACCATGCGTCAGTGTGAAAATCTACCATGATACTGGGTCACAACATTTGGTTATATAACCATTTTTTATATTCTGCTCTCCAAATCACCACATTATTGGATATCAAAATAGAAAGAAGCGAGAAGATGCATCAAGATCCCGAGGCATCATGTGCGTGGGGGGATAAACAATTAGGAGAAACGGGCTCAGTCATCAGGGTCGTCAGGGCCGGACCTTCATTCCTGTCTCATCCCACTGCTGCTCAGCTGCTGCTGTCATCCATATTTGCAGCCTCAGTGGACAATTTCTTCAGCTGCGGGCTCTCAGTGCTCACAACAACACATAGATCAAGTGAATTAATTCTGCTATTGTGGCAGCACACTGGAGATCTAGGTCATGTTGTCGTGGCTCTGCTTTTTTATTTTTCTCCATGGCCATGTCAACATCCTGTCTATCTACTGACACAATCTGACCTTGACATTCCCAGGTGATTTTCCACAAAGGTGCGTGTGTGTGTGTGTGTGTGTCTGTGAGCCCCTGCTCCCGTGACTGCGCGTGTGAGTATTTGCGTGCACAGACTCGAGTACCAACATGTGTGTGTTCATGTGAAGTGTGCGTGTGGGCCGGAGTGTGATATTTCTAGGTAGCATAGGTATGATGGGATGTGCTATGAAAAAGAATGAGCTGCTGTCTATATGTGGGGCTTGCCTACGGCTATGTGTGTATGAAAGAGAAGCAGAGAGGATGGAAAGCAGAGGAGTGGATATGGGAGGGTGGCAGCGTGGAGAGGAGAGAAGAGGAGGAGAGGGGGATGGAGGGTGCAGCGAGGGGACTGTGACGCACGCTGGTCGCTGCTGCCTGCTCGTGATTGGCCACATTGACTATCAGTCAGAGGAGCTGGAAGTCAGGCACTGCCAGGAGAGCAGATTATGAAGCGAAGCTCAACCAGCGGCAGTCTCCTCTCATTGTCTCAATGGCTGCACACGCATTCCTCCTCTGCTCCCTCGCCTTGCTGTCTGCTCTCGGCCGGCCTGGGCTCTCTTTCACAGATGAAGACTTTTTGCCAGGACTCACCTATGAAGAAGTGCCTGAAATACTGGACAGAAGGTAAATCCATCTTTTCTATGGGTATGGACTGAAGATATGTGTGTGTGTGTGTGTGTGTGTGTGTGTGCGTATGGAGGGGCATCCTAGCTTCTTTCTTTTCCTCCCTTCCCTTGTGTCTTCCCCATCTCACCTTGGGTGTATCATAAATAGAGAATCCAAGTAGCACTGGTGCATTACAGGGAGCTCTGCTGCAAGGCTTTGTTTTTGTCAGTCTGAGGGACTGCATCAGACGCTGCTCATCGATCACGGACGAGGCTGTTGTCTCTGTATAGTATACTTCGTCTGGCAGGCAGGAGGGCGCTAAATAAGGCTGGGGCAGCAGGCCTGCGGGGGTACAGTGAGAGAGGACGAGAGAGGGTGGAAGAGTGGGTGCTGCGTGGAGGGAAGGTAAACAAGGATGGGACAGGGAGGAGGAGAGGATGCATCAGGGATGGTGTATTGGGGTCTATTTACTGATGCAGTCATTGAGAGAGAGAGAGAGAGAGAGGAGGGGAGAGGGAGAGAGAGAGAGAGAGAGAGAGACAAAGCTTTAACAAGGGAATTCTAGCCGGCCATATCTGCATAATGCCCATGCAGTCCTGCAGGTCAAATCTGGATAAAATAGGACTGGAACCGGGAGACAGTCACGGCGGCGATACAGGGCTCGGGCTGAGCCAGCAGCCGGGTCCTTTGCCTGCTTACAGGGTCATCACAGAAAAGACCAATAATACTGTGCCAAAGCCATGTAAGGCTCTTGAAACTCTGCCATGCACGGTGGCTCACACAATCCTCTGTCGTGCAAATGCTTCAAAGCCATAATATGCAGCAAATTGTTGCACAGTTGTCTTTATTTGGTTTGTGAACTATCCGTTTTGTTACTGTCATAGGAGGAGTGGGTTCTGATCGTGGAAAGCGTTGAAACCGATGATCTAATCTGTCGACGTACATGCAAGTGTACAAAACCTATATATTCAGGGAAATCACTTATTCCTTCTCGCTCTGGTGATCCTGAATACAGAGAGAACCGTAGCTTAACTTTTTACCACAGTTACTCCTGCGGAAAATGACTAGATCGATGTCTGCGGGGGCTTTTATTCCCCCGAATCAAAGTTTGTATGTAACTTTGAAATGTGACTGTCTGTAGTTACAGCTTCCTTCTCCGAGATGTTGTTATATAAGTGCAGCCTTTTAAGCCTATCATATTTACAGGCCCGCTAGTATGCATGCTATTGATTGAAAATTTGGAACATAAAGTACCCGCGAGTTTTGAGTCTGTACGGGAGACAAACTTAGAGTAGGATTTTCATAGTAAAGTGAAAAAATGAAGCAAACCCTAGTTAAAATGTAGGTATTTATAACTGCCAGGTCCCAAAAATGATAACTAAAAGTACATTAATCATTAAATTCTGAGGAGGCAATATGTAGCAGAGCTATGCCTATTTACAATGTCTAAAAATGAATAAATAGCATAAACATATTAACATATGTATTAGGTTTGTGTAACACTCTTATTATATCTGTCGTGACAAAAATCACCCCCCCGCAGTACACATTTCACCTAAATATAGATATTGGAATAGATCGAAGGCCAACAGACCAAGTTTTAATTCATACCTGCATCCAAATCAAGCCGTCGAAAGCTAGTGGGAAAAAAAAAATACTGAATGGAAAAACAGTTATGTTGAATTATTTACAAATGAAAAGACAAAACTAAAAAAATGTCCAGTCCTATTTGGATTTTTTTTCATTTCAATGAAAACGAAACACAAGTTGGATACTGGGCAGGGTCACAAAGGTGCTTACAAATGGCGAAAATCAAAAAGACTTTTTCTGTATGAGTTCCAATAAAAAATACAGAAAACTCTCTGGCCACAAAAACCTGTTCTCAGCAAGCTGCCTCGTAAATATCTCAAATAATTCAGACATGGCAGCGCTTGTAAAGCTTGCTGTACCCCTTCGACTACCATCACCCCTGCCAAAAAAAAAAGATCCCCACTTACAAGGATGAAAAGGGGCCATTATCATTATTATAACTCATTAAAGCGAGCTATTAGGTAGTCACATTAGTAAAAATAGTGTACAATTTTGTAAAAGAATTGGATTTCAATATATTACTTACTCATAAAGGGCAAGTTTATGCTTTTGTTGATACGCAGAGTGAGTAATATCTAGACTATGTGTTTCAGATTGCCTCTTTTATATCTTATTATGCAGTGAAGGAAGGTGGTCATGTACTTCAATTAGTCTGAAAAACAGCAAACTGCATCTAATATCGGAAAAAGCCGGAGAACATAAAGACGCATTTCCAAGTATTAGACTGATCTCCGATCAAAGAAATATCTCCCTGATGAAATATTCACAAGGAATTTAACAACACAAATTCAACGCAGTTCATGTTACAGCTCAGAAGAAGAAGCGAATGATAAAGGACACCAAGTCCGGAGCAGGAAACATGAATAAAACTTCCTCTGCGGCCACCGACGGTGAAGCTGGACAGGCTCTGTCCGCAGTTGCATGTATGCTTTTGATGCAACATGCACGGAACGATATGGACAGCCCTCACGCTCGACGTGAGGTCAAATTAGAAACTGTAATCAAGGCTTCGCAAATCTGCCAGCGGGGCTCTGCACAGCAACTCAGTAAATGCCTAAAGCTTAATCTGTACTAATAAACCTATTAATAGTTCAGCAACTACAAAGAGTAGACTTACTGCATGTTTCTCTGCCCCATCTGGAACATCATGACGCAAAAAGGTGTCGAGTACTTCATAATGAATGAACTTTATTTATTCATAACATGAGTAATCTCGCCAGTGAGATTATCACATGACTTTCAAAAGCAGTGCATACTGGGAAATATAAGTACATGGACATAACAGTATTGTTTGTTATGCTACTACTTTGATTTAGTCTATTGCTAATCAACTTGTACAATCTTCTGATTATGATGTTGCCGTATGCAACTATTTGTCAATAATAACACCCAGCTGTGGTTCATGTATCAATTCGTGAGGGATTCGAAAAGCCTGTTTCTTGATATCTATCTTAATCCGGGGAATTTCTCCAAATAAGATATTTTTCGGGGGCCGTAGACAGACCTCATCTCTAACTTTGCAGACCGGACTTGCAACTTTGCAAAATAGGAAAACCAAAAATCCACACTTTAGTCCAGTGCTATAATTTAAATAAAAAAAAAACACTGTAAATCATAATAATGATTTTGAAAAAAATAGAAATCCAGTTTTTTGAATAGTTTTTGAAAATCACTTCAAAACTGAATTGTTTTTATCAACTGATTCTTCAAAAGACACTTGCCATTATTGCAACAACATACCACTGTATGAAAATGACGTGAGGTAAAACCCCAGAGTGGATCTGATTTGATTTTGATTATATAAAAGGGCCTGTTCAGCACCCAGGCACCGTGTGACAGGCCGAGCCAATAACGGGGCTGCAGCAGCACTGGGCTGCTGACCTCGCGAAACTGGCACAAGAACAAACGGCTCGGCTTTAGTTAGCGCTCACACACTCCTGTCTGCACACAGAGACACCTCTGGCTGCTCTCGCCCAGCTGAGGCCTGGGAAGGTAGAGATGGAGCTCTGCTTATTCACTCGTGTTTGGGATGGACTGGATTAGGCTGCTTTTGCAACTTCTAGCTTGTTTACGAAGACGCAAACACAGAAGTCTCCTCAGTTGTGCCGTGCTAACATACATGTATATATGTGTATATATATATATATATATATATACATGTATATATATATACAAATGCCGCAGTAAATGTAACAGTTGAGAAAGTTAGAAACCTCGCGAGGCATTTTGTGCTGTTGTAAGACAAATCAATGTTTGAGGTGCGGGTGATGAGCGAGCACCCTGGCATCGTCTGTGCTCCTGGCTCGGAGGCGAAGAGCTTTTGGCAGTTTTTCCAAAACATGTTCAGCCAGTAAATACATGGACAAAAATACGAATTGTTGCATTGTCCCTTTTCCGTATCTTATTCGGATGTAAGCCCCAAGTCCGAGGCTGAAGTGTTGTAATATGGGGCACATCTTCCAAATCAATGCCAAAGGCACATCAGAGTTTGGAGGTCCTGGTTAAGACTTTTAATGTGAAATCCGTAAAATCTATCAATTATTTTCACTGGTGATACAGGAATCAAAGCTCTGCAAAAGAAAAATGATCAGAATGCCCCTCAGGCCAAAGCTTTTTGATTTATCTTAACTGTTTTTACAGACATCCAGTGCAGTGTTCATTGCATCTTGGTGTAGTTTGATCTTGTCTACATACATACATAGATACATACATACATACATACATACATACATACATACATACATACATACATACATACATACAGATCGACAGACAGGCAACTAGACATTAGCCAAAGAACTTAGAATCTACTCTATGGAAGACTGTGCAAAAGAAAATTTCATTTTGCACACACACACGCACACACACACACACACACACACTGTGATAATCACCTTGAACTGCAGTATTTAACTACAGGTATGAAATTATATGAAGTCTCGCTATTAGAAGTTTAAAATGATGACTTTGCTCTTGAGCTGTGTAGAATACTGTGGACTCCTACCATCAAGTTTCAATCTCTTCATCATGGCCTGCATGTCTCATCCTTTGTGTTCCAGTGGACCTGGCTCGTGTCTACCACTAATCCTAATCCACCTGGCGCCAAACTTCACAATATTGCCCAGGTGGCTTCACCAGATGGATAGATAACCGCTCCAGACTGAGGCCATTTATATACCTGGCAACCTCTGCTAAAACTCGTGGTGGTGTTGGACACAAAGCCTGCGAATTTATTTCAATTTGTATGACTCCCCATTGCCTGCAGTGAACTTATTATAAGATGTAAATTTATTTGGTTGGAAAATGTAGTGAACCATGTTCACGCAGCCAATCTTTCAAAAAATCCGCATAACTTTGCCCCCCCACAATCCGTCTAGAATTTATTGAGTCATATAAACAACCACATCTCTTTACTGTGATTTTGCTGCGAAAAGCAGAAGGAAAAGACCTGCAGTCTTATGAGACAAACATTTTGGTTTCCACAGCCAGCAGCGGAGCCACCCTCCCAAGCCCGTTTTTCCGGAATAATCAATTATTCATTCAAGAATCCAACAATTCAGTCCACTGCGCTGAAATCATTGATATTTAGATGAACGGGTTTCAACCGAACCCGATATTTTCTTCCTCAGAGCCGTATTTACAAAACCAGGGTTGAGGTTGGTCTCCTTAACTGAATTGACCTAAATGTTTCACCGGTATCTAGGTCAGATACCGATGAGAAGAAAGAGAAGAAACCACAGCTTTAGCAGCTTTCGATTCACCATTCAGGCCATCCCCGGTCCGATCGTGTAATTCTCCAAGAGACGTCGCGCACATTAGATTGGATAGATAAGACACTGATACTGCAAGTTTATGATGTTTACTCCCGGAGGTCTTAGGTTTACATTTAACAAGCCAATTATTACTAGCTATTGTGTTGAGATTAAAGTGAGCCAAAGCAGATGATCACTGGGGACGGTCCTCACGGTTGCAGGACGCAGTTGGTCAAAACATTCAGAACCGGCTGTGTCAGCGCCGCTTTAAGCCCATTGGCGGATGACGTCTTTGATTAGACAATTTAAAAGGATCAGGATTAGCTTCCTGAAGTCCGAGGGTATGAAGGGTTTAGCTAGGCTAATAGAAGGACGGCTGCTGGGCGACTATGTGAACTTGTCCTCTGTGTCCCTTGTACACTATGTGGGATAGTCCCGCATCAGATATGTAAAGTTAACGTCAAAGGCGAGGTTGATTGGAAATACACTTATAGCAATATTGACTTTCTTCATGTTGTGAAGTCCATCTTTGTGGATCCAGTGTTGATAGATTTGTCAGAATATTGCACTGAACCTGTGCTTTATTTACAAATGGGCCATTTAAGTATTTGCTGACCTGCTAGAAAATGGGTGTGGTAAAGTAATACTTAAAATATGTGTTACCATTGAAACGTATTGATTTCAAGATACAGGGTATATATGTGTTTTCCCATACACATATTTCTACCTGTGAACTGCCAGGAAAAAAAAAAACATTGAAATTGGATCTCTATCGTTTCCTTGCATTGTGTGCGACCACTGGCTCTAATTACCGTATGTCCTCTCTTTTTTCCCACAGCAAAGAAAACCCCAAGCAAGCAACAAGAGTTACATCAAGTAAGAGACTAATGCCGTCTAATAAAAAAGCCCAGTTGCGATTGTTTTGAGGCCGATGTGCTCGGAAAGACATTCTGAGCACATTATGTTTAATGAAAACAGATGTTTACCGTACATCCAAATCTCATTTCAGATGCGTTTCTGTATTTACCCACAAAACGTACGTTTTTTTTTAAGAGCACTTAGCCAAAATGTATGACTGTATTTGTGCTTAATGAATTCAAAATGTAAACACTGAGTAATACGTCAATATATGTTCAAAACAACAGCCAGTGAGTCACTGTGATGACGCAAGAACAAGTAGAAATAGAAAGACGCCTCAGCGGCGAGGTGCGTGAAGGATCTGTTTGTGTTTGTGTGTCGGCGGTGATGTCTGTGTGAAATTGGCTGAACTTTTATGACATTCTGCAGCGGCGCATTGAAAACAACTAATATTTAAAATGAAACACGCCTTTCGGGGTTCACTGAGGTGTGTTTGTGTTTTCCAGGTCAAGATGGTGGGTACGGCTTAGAAAGTGAAGAGGTTATTTTGAAGCCTGAAGATGAAAACCCACTCAGGAGAATACTGCAGGTATACGCTCTGTTCCTTTCTCATTTTCTCATCTCACGTTCACCAGAGGAAAAATATCTTTGCACCCACACGCAGGACTATCTGAGTGAAAGTCTGCCAAACCATATGCTGCATTAGTTAAAGCATTTGGGCATATTTATAACCATTTGATATGGATCAAGGGATTTTTTAAAAATCAAATTATCCAAAACTAATTCTTCCCTGTAGGTTTTCTGTGCTTTGGGCGGTGACATGTCTATTTTTTGTTGTCATCTTCAGAAAATAAGTGACGTAGGTTCCACCAATAACCGGAGGCTCGAATGTAATTTTACATCCATGTTATATAATACTGCCAAATTTGGACAAATATTTGGAGATGTGAATTAAAAGCTGAAAAGATTAAAGGGAGAATTTCTATTTGCTCACAGTAGCAACACAAGAATATAAGAAAACTGGGTGGGTCTGTGGGTCAAAACAAGGCTTTCGAGGGGTCAACTGTGAAACAATGACTTGTAACATTGAGACACAAATCCCAATGATGGATTTAATTGCCGAAATAGTAAAGTTGCATCTATTGTTTCTGTGGAGTCGACTGGTTATATGTGTCACCTGAATCCACATCCGTCTGGATAGCATCAACCCAGCTGCCGCTTCCGCTTCGGTCCAGCTCATCGCAGTTTGTTTTCTTGTTTCTTCTCGTAGCCTTTTAAGTGGCATCAGCAGGGGATGTCTCACAGTAAGAGGAAGCTGCTACAGTCTCTGATGGGACCATATGGGCCTCTTAGTGTGTCCTACAATGGCAAGACCTGCATTCTATTCAAGGCAAAGCGTCTGGCAATCCGTTACAGGAACCACACCTTTATTGATCTCACTGAGAGAGTCTTCAGCCCCAGCTCACCTGTGGACACCAAGGGCTCCATCTGCACCAAGGATAAAGCTACGTAAGTCAAACATCAAACCTGAACTCTCTCGGTGAGAAGCATGGTTACAAAACAACTTGTGGTGCATGTAAATCAGGGGTAGGCAAACTTTTTGTCTCAGGGGCCGCATTGAATTTTAAAATTTGACAGACGGGCCGGGACACCACAAGATACGGTACATATAAAAAAATTCCAAAAAACCCATTTGTTACCGGTAAATATCAGACTCATCCGACATTTGTCTGAACATTGTCTGACATTTGCTTTGAAAATAAAAGCAGCTCGGTTTTGAAGGCTCTGACATTTGTTTGCATTTCGTGAACAAACCATTTTTTCTCTCGTAGCTTCACATCCAGTTCATTCATGTTTGTCGGTATGTCCACAGTAAAGGCTAAATCACAAAGCTAATCTGTGTCTTCCAGCTCAGGAAAATTCTCAAGTGTTCTCAAGTAGCTCCGAAAATGAAATAATCTCTTGTTTGAGCTCCAGCATTCATTGGTCCAATCATTCAACCATTCACATCAAGTATGAATTTGGTACCGATTTTTGGCGGGCCGGATTAAAAAGAGCAACGGGCCGGATGTGGCCCGCGGACCGTAGTTTACCCACCCCCGATGTAAATGTTTGGCACATTTTTGCAAGTGTATAATAAAGCACTCGTGCATTACAATTTTTTTGAAATGTGAACTACCCTGTTTAACGTGATGCGGTATCCTTCCACAGACTTTCGCTAAGGTTTGGTGATGTGGAAGACTTGCGAGGTCTAGTCATTAGGTAAAACTTTAATCGCATTCAAGAAGTTGTACCCTTTTCATTTTTTTCACGGCATATAAATAACAATGTTTTCTCTCTTCTCCATCAGGCTTCAGATGTCAAACACTTTTTATGAGGCAGCTGGTCAAAATTGGTTTACTCTAGACAGTGTTCACATTCACTACAATTGGACTCAGGAGGCTACGTTCAACGCCAGTGAGGTCTACGCTCCGGCCACGTCGTCCTACCATTGCCAGCACGTCAGCAGTCTGCACAAATATGACACCCTGCTCGTGCCCAGCTCTCACACTGACACATCAGCTAACTGGCACATCACTTTCACTGATTTCCAGGTACACTATCATGGAAGGAATGCAGGCTTTGTTATTCGATTCCCCCACGAATGTAAACACTTTAACCGATTTCCCTTTCCTCCCGTTTCCCTTATACATGCATGTATCGTATTTTTGTCTGTATATTTTCCGCCGGCCATCTTTACTTGCCAGCTGTCACTCAATCGGTCCGTCTACCATATGTTTGGCCGCTCTTTTTTGTACACAGTCTGGTTAGCCATCTGTTAGGCTGTTTCCACCTGTTCACCTCCCCACTGTCTCTGTGCCTTGTAAAAATCCAGTGAGAACAAATTACCCAGTTTAATTCTAATGCCGCTGTCTCGCCCTCTATCCGCTTTTACAGATCCAAGCCTTCAACGTGCAGTCGGACAAGTTTGCGTCGGCCAGTGACTGTGCCACTTTCCTGACGCCGGCCATCTTGATGGGCTTGGTGACATCTTTGATTCTTCTCCTTGTTTTGGCCTACGCCCTACACATGGTGGTCCACCTCAAGCACATTGACCGCTATGAGGAGCACAAAGCCACTGTCTATTTTCCGCGTAGTCCAGAGGCCGAGCTGCCAGACAAGAACAGTCTGTGAAGGAAAAAAAAGGAAAGCCAGGGGACCAAGGGGAGGGGAGAGAGGAAGAGCAAGGCTGAGGTGGAGCTCACATGATACAAGATGGAAAAAGTATCCTCCACAGAATATTTCTTTGACAACAAAATGACAACATTACCTGTTTGTTTGAAAACCTCGTAAGTCTTAAGTAAATGCACACCGTGGTTGGATACTTCTACTTCTTTCCTCATTGTCCCGCATCGTGACATCCATATTTGGAATATGGTCGCCGGATGCTCGAGCCTCGCCCGGAGAGGTGGTTCTTTATCCAAATGTCGAAGGTCAAGGACAATCCCGGGGCCCTGAAGGGCAACAATGTGTTGACCTTTACCCCAGCCAGCCATTAAGTCCTCAACCGGCTAGCAGCTGTAGCTAATACAGTGAACATCAGACACTCGTGATTAAATATCCATGTTACTTTGGTCATAAGTGTCACGTTGCCAGCTTTTATCACTCTGTAATATTTCCAGCTTTCATTACAGTAACCTTTGTCTAATTCTGCAGCAGGAAAACTATATACTTCAAACAAGACAGATTTCGCTGAACTAGTTGTATTAGCTGCATGCTACAAACCGATGGTCAGTCTCAGCTAGCACAGTGTTTCCTAATGATCTGGATTATAAAACGTCTTGCATGAGTCAGAGTTCAAAATAATACAGTGTGGCACAAGGCGAAAGGGTTTGAAAAGCCTTCGCGGGTAAGGCAGGGGGAAAATCAGGAACCACTGGTCTAGCATCTGGCTGGAGTGAACGGAGCAGCGATCCTGGCCCTTCAGAGCCTTTGGAATCTCTTACCCCGCCCCTTAAACAAGAATGCTGCTTGGGACTTAACTGTGAAACGGCCTTTTACAGACCAGCCAGAAAAAAAGGGGACTTTACAAACTAGCACAACATTGGTTAGTTGTGAAAGCACTGACAACAAACTTTCAAAGACTATACAAGGAACTATGCTGCACAAGACGGCCCGTCTAGGGCAATGCAGGACTACGGTTTTTTGGGATGAACTGACTCTCTAAGAGTTGAGCATTTGGACTTTGGGGGCCGCGGGCCCTCCATTCACATCACTGGGCTTGACTGCCAAAGTGAGTTGCCATAAAACATGGTGAGAGACAGAGTGCAACAATGTGAAAATGAAAGTTAATCATCACAGCTGTGTACAAAACAAAAACGCATACGTGTACAGTCATGTCAATCTGAGGAGATTATTATGATTATTTTATTTTATTTTTTTTTATATGCGGTGTCGTCATGATCTACTATTAGGAACAGGAAGACTATTCTAATCCTCATAACCAAAAGGATATACAAAACTGTAGATACATTTAAATCTCTGTATGACTCATAGCTGTTTACTACGTTCAAACATTGCACAACTAATAAACATAGGTACAAGTAAGACATTCAGCTATGAGGATTGGTGAACTGATCGATGCTTATGATTTTTTTCTACAAACTATTAACATATGTTCGTCTATCTGTTTTAAGTTGGGCCACACAATGTAATGTCAAGTTTCATCCAACTGTAAATTACAGTGCAAATCCCTACCATAGAGGACGATACTATGGAATGCCGTCCACCCACTGGGACTTATAGATGCCATTATTACAGTATGCCAGAGGCCACACTAGCAGCAGTAACAGCATCAGTAAGTCATTACTACTGTTAAAAAAAGACTCAGCATGACAGTAAGTAGATATCTTAACATTTCGATATGGCAGTTCTGTCAATCTGTAGCAGTGTGAAATGTGTTCTTTGGTCATAAATGTATCCTACAAATGAAACGAGTGGAAGTGGTTTGTCCTACGACCGACCCGTGAAGATTGAATAATAAATGATATTCAGAGGAAAAGGTGTGCCGTGTTTATGTTTAGCAATTGTATGCATATTGTATTGATTTGAAATTCCTGATAAATATATGCATCTTTTTTTTCAAATAAATGGATATTTTCATCAAATATATTCATCAATTTTTATCATGTTGTTAAATTCATGCAAATCTTCAAACCCGCTGTGCCTGTCTGTTGGCGGACGATTTAGTTTTTCCTGACCAAGGGCAGAGAAATGAAAATGGATTGTTTTATCAGCTGCTCTTGTGAATGCCACAACCACCAGAGGAAACAGGGGTCTCCCAAACGAGCCAGGATACCATCCAATGTCAGTATTATCTGCTAATGGGTATTGTATAGTTTAATTTAATTTAATTTAATTTGATTTAATTTAATTTAATTTTATTTTATTTTATTTTATTTTATTTTATTTTATTATATTTATTTATTTTTCTTTTCTTTTCTTTTCTTTTCTTTTCTTTTCTTTTCTTTTCTTTTCTTTTCTTTTCTTTTCTTTTCTTTTACTTATTTATCATTATCAATTTCTATTAACTAATTCTTGGCAGAATAACAAATTCCGTGCAATTAACAAGTAACTCCAAAAACTAGCAATTTCTTCCCATTTCCCCCCCACTCCTTAAATCACTTTTATAGTCTGTAATTAATAATATCTCTAATTAATAATATCTTTGTTTAATTCTTGTTTGTTTCAACAGTAATATATTTCCTGATTTGCCGGGAGGATTTTGGTCACCTGGTCATGACCAAGAAACTACAAATGCATCCTATAATGCCAGGTGAAAAACTTTCCATCCAGCACACTCAGTTCAAGGTTAAAGTTTAAACTCAGTAATAAAACCTCTGACTGTTAAGGACTAGCCATGGACAATCACCACACAATAAATGCTTTTTCAGCTGCACACTGAGAATTAAAGGGGCTCTAGAATTTTCCTCTTTTGCATCTTGTGGTGGGTTAAGGATTTTCTCTGTGAGGTTATAATTATGGAATCGACGAGTTTTATCCATGGAGTGATTGATTTCCATTATGGCTGAAGCTGTCTTAGATATAATCTTACATATTTGCTTTATAAGATGAGGCTTTATTAGAAAGAGATAGACATGTTTTTTTTTTTACTTTTTTTTTTTTTTTGAGGTACAGACATGTAAAGGTTTTCTATTACAAACGTTACTTGGACGGCTATAATGCAGCTCTAAATCCACAAGGGGTCAGAATAGCAAAGCATTTGGCATTGGCTGGTGTCCCATGAAGTTTGCATGATTGTGGAGACATTCGTGTCTATGACATGCAATCAGAGAGGGTTTTCTTTTTGTTTTAATTGGAGACTCACGGGCGGATTTAGGCTTGAGACTGAGACCCCCAAGACGGAGAGCACAGCGCAGCTTAGCAAGAAACAGTAGATCTGGAAATGCAAATACAAGCCTTGGGTTTGCAAGAAAATAAACAAACAGATAAATGAATGTATCCATGCCACACAGTCACAAAAGCTCGTTCCATATAATTCAACTAAAATTTATGTTTTTGTAAAAATCGGGGGAGAACCACATATAAATCCACCTCTCCCAAAACAGAGGTGTGATAAAAGAAGATGGGGATGACACTTTAATATGTGTTGTAAACTATTCAAATATGTAATGATGATCACATTGCACAACATTGCAGTGACAGATAAAGCAATAATGCTGTATCACTCCCATGATAAGCAGAGACCCAAAGACAGTACTATGGGATGTTGTCAATGATGTGTTGACTCTTTAAGGCACCGATATCATATCCTTTGAAAACATGCAATTCTCATGAATGATCAGGATTTATGAATGATGCAGCAGCAACAGCATCAGCGGCATTTTGGGCTGCCCCATCGCTCTGTGCATTGCATGTATTTAAATACAATAACCACTAGATGTCCCTGTTTGTCTGAGGTTTTTCTTTTTGCCCATGAATTTCATCTCACATAATTTTTCACTCCTTTAAAATTCAGAATTAAATATAATTTGTGCACAGTTTCATATATGACCATGCATTTAAAAGTAGTTATTTTATTCAGATCGATTATATTTGTTTGATATGCAACATGAAATCTGTTGTAATCCATCACATTACAACAATTACATTACGTTCATCCATTAGAACAAAATATTCCGAGTGGAATTGGAACAAATTGTGAATAGTTTTTCATAGAAGGGCCAACATGTATTTTTTTAAAAATCAAACTGTTCAATATTTAGCGGTTATTCTTGTCTTAACTGATGGGTCATGTTTGTAGTGTGATGTTTCTGTGCACAACTCCATAGAGAGGATCCTCAGAGTGCTCAAAGCTGGGGATTTCAGACTTTGTGGCTGCAGCCTGTGCAGAGACAGATAGGCCCGCCTGTTTTGTATGTAAAGCTGCTGGCCAGAAAAGCACTGGCCTGCAGGGAACTTTGCACAACTCCTTTGTTGCAGCCAAACTATGGTGGGGTCCCTCTGTTTAAGCTGCTTTGCATTTCCGGGAGCACAAGGGATGGGTAGGACATTGAGGCTGGTAGGTGGATTTCTAAAAGTGTCAATTTTTAGAAATCCGTTAATGTGTTCATGTACTATACTTAGTTTGTTTGGGAATTGAGTTCATTAAAAAAGAAAAAAACAAAACAAAACAAAGAAATATATCCCCCTTCAGTATCCCCTTTTTAATTTAGAGTTCAAAGTTTTCTAAAAGTGCCTGGAATAATTCAGCATTAGAAATCAATGATTTGGCCAAATAAAACACTTTGATGTGTCTTAGGACTCGGTAAGTCAACTATTAATTGAACATCCAATTGCTGACTCTGAATTACTCATGCTATCAACAAAGCTGCAATCAATAGCCTAATTTTAGCCTCTTGGGCACGTTATCATTGCAAATGGGTTGGTTATCAACAGTACGGCCTGAGCCACAGCCTTTAACAAATAAACAGTCCAACGGCGTCCCGATGAGATCCGCATCGGGCTGCTCACCTGGACAATTTGCTTGATTTTTTTGTCCCCCCGAAAAACGGTGTTTTTATTCGTTGAGAGAGAGAGGGGAAGAGGATGATTTTTGCAGTTATAAGAGGCTGCTTTTTAGCAGTTATGCAAAGTGCATATGCTCTCTCCAAAATGGAGAAAGCAAAAAGTAATGACTCAAAGCACAGAGTATTTCGTTACTTAATGTGCTACTGTGTGGAAGAATGCTCCCGAAACAACCAAGAGAAAGAGGTCGTCAGGAGAGTGCGTTATCTCATTTTACTCAGGCTTGTGTAATTTCCTAACAGGGACATGGTTCTTGTGTTCTAGGCAAACAGTTTTCCTTTGAAAAATGATTGGAAAATACTCATTTTGATAACATGCACCAAAGCACAGCCGATGAAAGAGTTGACAAAGATTAAAAAAAAAAGAAAAAAAAAAAGATTGCATATCTGAACGAAGTTGATGATGTAAGGAAGCTGGAAAATAAAGAGAAGCACAGAATAATGAGGAGGGCGACTTCTAAGAGCAAAGGTGTTTTTTCTCTAATTGAAGAGGTGCAAGAATGTAAAATGGAATAGGACGCTTTAGGCGAATCAATTGTGAACATGTTGTGAATGTAGAGCACTTATTGCCATTTTTAATCTGCTTTGCAAAAATAATGCAGATATCACAGACGTCTGCTCTGGCTGCCCGTTATTTCCAGGCATAATGAAGCCACCTCTCCCATCAACCCTTTTCTTTCAGGCAATCAGACGGCTGCTTGAGTCATTTGGTTTGGAGATGGAAAGGAAAATTGGGAAGTTTGTGGAGTTATAGAAAAAAAGTTTTGCTGTCCACGCCACATGTGTTGTGTTTTGTAAATTAGCTTTTTTCATGCTGGTATTTCCCACATCTCACATCAGTCATTCTCTCATTTCTTCTTAATTTCCTGTTTCTGCAATTTCTTTTTCCCCTCTCTATTTTTAAACAATGTTTAATTATGCATATACTCAGAGTGCTTTTATTAATGCTGTCATTAAAAAAGATATCCGTGTGCATGTGTTTGTTCCAAGTTTCTGTGAACTTGGCTTTATGTAACTATTTTTCCGGTTTGTCACTACGAGCCACGTATCCGTATTTGTTGACTGGTGCTCATGTAAATATTGATTGGCAGGTGTGAAACCAAGATTCTGAAATGTTCCTTTTTAAAAGTGATTTCGGTGCTGTGTTTACTCTTGCTAGGAAGTCTGCACTAATTGCATAATTGCTATTTGCTTTTTGTTGCCAGTCTATAAAAATAGGTATTGTTGGAAGGCAGTGGTAGTTTTTAATACTTACTCTCCTGGACGTGATGTAGTGAGAAGTGCATCACAACATGAGAGGATGAAATCGATGTAAATGTCATGTGATCACGCTGCCATGGATGGGAGTCGCCATCTTTGTACATTCAATGCAAACTATTAATGTTGTAATCACATTTATTTCTCCCATTGTTGACCATGGTAGGAAATATCTGTGATCGACCACAACTATTATCCCTGTGTGATGTCCTTCGCACTTCCTTCAGGGAAATTAAAAAAACTTATTATTCTAAGAATTTACTCAGAACCTTATTAAAAGGATTTTTTGTGAATGTCATCCCAGATTTAATGATCAGCCAGTGTTCCTCTCCGTCTTTCCTCTGGCACACTGTGCTCCAGTTTATTTCAATTTATTTATCTGCCTTTCTTTAGCACTTTCTTCTTGTTTTTTTTCTTTACTTACTTTAGACTTTCAAAAGGAGACGACCTGCATCTGTCTCTTCTATTGTATCTTTCCAGCTCCGTATCACCTGCATTCAATGAGATTTCTGTTTTTTTCCATCCAGCAATACATTCTCGTCCATACACTTTATCTTCTCCCTTCTTGCATCTGACCATCTCCATCCTTCCTTACCCGAGTATTTATACACACTGATTTTATAGCTATCACACTCAACGTACAAGACGTGTGAGGAAAAGACAAATCTAATTACAGACAAAAAACAGCTGAAATGACATAGGAAACTCAAAAGCCATTCAGATTAAAATGTCTTTTGTTTTGGCACGTCTTGTTTTCTTTATGTTCTCAACTGCCGTCTTTACCAACGCTTGTACATGCTGCCCAGTGGGTCACTGCTTCTACATTTCCCCGAGGCCATGATATGCTTGGAGATATTCTTCAGCTCACTTTCTTTTCATAAATATCTCAATGTCTTGAATCTTATCTGTGAGGAGAGGGAATGACTGGTGTGTAATTGGTTTTAAACACAATTATACTCTCTAATATGCATCCCATTCTGTAGATTTATTTTAAATGACAAATTAATATGTGTCCTTTTAATAATGCCTGAAGTACTCACTCTACCCCCTCCCTCTGCATCCTTTTCACTGGATATCTTGCCCTCTTAATTTACCATTCATTTCTTCACTGTTGCTGAACAAGCTGTTTCTTTCTTTCAGTTATGACTTTCTTTTTTGCCTAACAATACAGTACTTTGTGGCCTTGCATGCAAAACATATAGGGGTCCTTTAAATTTGAGATGCTCCGTATTGATCTTTTAGCCATGCCCATTAAATACAATAGTTTGCAAAGATCGAATGAATGCTGATGGAATTTAATGAGATTTGTTGGTGAAAAAGAATTCCATCTAATGGATGTTCCATGACATTGCATGTTATAAAGAATGGCGGACAAAAGTGTTTTAAAGGACTGTGCTGATGTTTTTTCTGCCAAAAATTATACTCCATTAAATTTTTGGCAGAACATGGGTTTACCAAAACTGATAGGACTTCAAGTATATAAATAAGTCTTTCCAGCTTTGGGGCTGGTTTACATATACTCAAGACAAAATTTAGGAGAAGATTGTAACATTAGCTGTCACAGATCTCTTGAAGCTTTTTACAAGACCTACATGTCACCGGTGTGCCATGTTGATTATTCCTAGTCTGCATTGGAGTCTATAGCTCACAATTTAAGTATTCTACATGAACATGGAATAGATTTTATATCATACATAGATATGAATGAATGTTCGCCAGAAGTAGCTCGAGGTAGCATCTGATACCAAGTGCAGTACATGATGGCCATCGCTATTGTCAATCATTTGCCCCGCAAGCTCTAATTAACCTTCCGTGACAATGGACTGACTTGTGCCGTCACAGTATGTCTCACCATCAACAAGATCAAACAGTGATCAAATGTTTAATTCAAGGACGCACCGTCCAACAATGTCTTTTCATTGCTCGTGTCCTAATTTCGAAACTCCAGACTCTTGCGTTGAGACCACCAATTGCCACCTGCTGCACATTGGGATAACCTTGCTAAAGTTTGCCCTTCCCATATGTGGTCACGGATCTGGTATGTAGCAAATATTTTGATCCGCAAGAGAAAATTGTCCGTGTCACTCCAGGTACCGATGGAAAAAAATTTCAGGTGTCTCGTCATTAATTGCAAATGTTAATATATTTGGCGCAAAGGTGAATTTAAGCCCCGGCAACACATTATTTATGTAGTGTCTTGAATTCACAGACACGAAAAGGAATAATCCATCACTCCTCAACAAATTCTCTCATCTCATCTTTCGATGTAAGGCTCTACAAGGGTCGCTTTAGTTTAGCAACATTATAGTAAGTATATATTTAAAATGTTCAAGTAACAAATCTCAGTCATTTTGAACAATGAGTTTATATAACACACAATGATGAGGTGCAGGCAAAACATGGCGGAACATGATGAGATATACATTTGATATAAATGCACACATTTTCGGGTAAAGAATGTGGGTTAAAACACTTGAAAAGAACCAATTCCATTGTGTGAGGATATCGACTCCATTCCGCTGCAGATACTTTGATTTGTACTGGTAGTTTATAGAGTTGACCTTGGTGCTAATTAGCTGCTGGAGAAAAGCAGAAAGCATGTAGTGCTCGGCCCAAGTGGGGACGCCAACCATATGGTCCTGTTGAAGCCCCTTCGTTCACACACAGTCCAAACTAACCTGGTTGGACCGTGTATGAGCGAGGGTTGTAGATTTGAGCGAGGTTCTAGAGTTCCCGAATCCTTGTTTTGGACTTGCCATCATCATACAATAAAAAAACAAGTAATAATATCTCGGTGTATAAAAATAATGTGATCTGAAAGAATCTAATTAATTTAACCAACTGCTATATCACATTTAAGCAATACATAGGATGAGAAGACATTCTTTGTTGTTTTTTTCTTCATTGTTTCCGGGTACAGTGTCGATAGCCCGGTTGTGTGTGTTTCTGATCTACAAAAACCAGATGTGATTATAGCATTTACAACTGAGGAAATGGAGGATTGAAGAGAAGCAAATGTCTGTTTGTGTGCATGTGTGTGTGTGTGTGTGTGTGTGTGTGTGTATGTGTGTATCAGGAGGACTGGGTCATTAGTCTTTGATGTTTCTTTCCTTCTCTTGTGAGTAATTTCAAATTATTTTTTGTGTTTTTGGCAGAAAAAAGGTGAGCGTGTCTTTCATCGTGGCTTTTTGTCCTTCAAGCCAGTGCAAAGCAATGATAATAATGATGAATAACCAGATTTTGTGTCGTGCGCCACCAACCTAAATCTGATTGATAACCCTCAATATCATTTTTTAGGCGGCTGTGCCCTCATTTTCCCATGGATGGCGCTGTGGCGCATAGTTACTCCTTTTTTTTCCAGGAGAAATTTGAGGTTCCTGTGAGATATAAGTTTTATTGATAATGTCCATCACAATTAGGGACATGAAGCACTATTTGTTAAGCTGTGATTTTTGGACACCAAGACTTGTGGCAAGAAGCAGGGGTGCATTTTATCATTTCAACATTTTATAATTTCAACCATTTTAATAGTGGAGACAAGAGCGTCAGCATGGAGAACTTCAGGTAGGAGGCCTGCAGCCATGTCATGTCATTTCACTCCAAAACTTCCACGGTCAACCAGAGCTAGAATGTAGGCGAACCCAGTTGTAACTTGTTGTTGTCAAGTTGAAGAAAGTAAAACTACATGTGTGATTTAAGAAAAAGTCACAGAAAATGAAGCCGGAAGATTTGGGAGCTAAACAATGTTTCCAACATGGTGGTGGGAAGATTTTTTTTCAATTTGTTTTGAAATGTCCCGTGTTTTTATGTTGTTGCATTTTAGTGCCTCGGGTTTGATTGATTTTCCTCAAGTATCTCGATGCTCTGAATTCTTTTAATGCATGAAATACTGAGCGTTGTTACAAAAGCAACATGCATCAGTTCACTTTTCATTCATGTCAATGTTAACAGTTGAGAATAGAGAAGTCATCTTTAATCATTTGCACTGTGAGTTAGGCAGCACTTGCACATTTCTGAGAATGCAGGATGATCCTGCAAAGGATCAGAATGGAAAATAAATGAATGCAGTGTGTGTTCAGAAAAAAAAGTATTAGAATACAACCGGGAACTTCTGTTATACCAAATTGTCCTAATTCTACAGGTTCAGGGTTGATGTGGAGCTTTCTGGAGATCCACGGAGCATAACTCTTCATGCTGGCTTGAACCCGTAACCCCCAAACCTTTCAGAATAACTTTAGCAGCAGATTGCCCACAGGGCAGGAAGATGGACAAAACTGTGCTCGTCTGATCGATCTTTTGTTTTAAAATATTCCGTAAAATATCAAATCATTTATTAAATGTGGGGATGTTATAATGTGTCTCCATAAATCCATGTAAACCTAAACTCAAGGTTCAATGTGCATTGAATTCAGTATAATTTCAGATCTTTCTCACGACATTAATATTCATATGGATGGTCCACTTTATTCTTGAGGCATCTTTACATAATGGTTCAACTATGGCTGTTCCCTTACTGTGGTTTTTCAGACAGTATTAGACTGCCAAATTAAAATGGCTAATGGGAGAGCGAAATGTTCAAAATACAACATCACTATTGGAAACTCTCAAGGGAGACTTTAAGCCGTGTGAAAAAAGTTGTGCACTTAACAACAGAGTTTCTAGGATTTGGAATAGTTACAGGTCAGTAAAAACCTACATATCAAGTGATAATGTGTCACTTATTCGTATTCACACTACAATTTGGTGTGTCTTTAAAATTATGTTATTAATATATTTTTTCTTTTTTTTTTTAAATTAATTGTTTTATTAAACAAGCTCCCATAAACAAATTCTGTTATAGGTTGGTGCATTTTAAATGCTGTATAGAGATAGCTAGGAAGAAATTAGTTGTATTTTATTTGTTATTTTTCTTTGCATTTGTATTAGTTCTATTTTAGAGTATTTTGATTTTTTTTGTTGTTGTTAGAGTGGGTCTTTGTCCCTCCACCATTCCCACTTTGCATTTACAGGATGTGTTCATTACATTCCCATCTTCATTATGGGTTCATTAGAACGGTTGGCCAGTTTACTAGTTTGTAAACCTTGGATTTGCTCCATCTCCGTACCAATGGCCACGATCGCTTCTGAATTTCACTCTGACTCAATATCTTCCACAATAAGTGCTCCGTCTGTCGTCTCCGCCGACTTGATTGTGGCGAGTTTTGCTTGGCTGCGCTGATCCCGCTGATGTTTGACCCCGGCGTGCCCCCTGTGTGACGGAGCACGGCCTGTAATCACCACGGCACCTGCTTTCTGCACCAGAGATACACCATTCTGTTGCTTTTCATCCCCTCTTCTTGCTTTGTCACAATCCCTCCAGCACAATGTGAAACATGATCTGTCACATGGGGTGTTTTGCCTTTTTTTTGGGGGGGGGGGGGGGGGGGGGCTCATCCTCCTTCACTCGCCATATGCCCACACACACACCATCCCTGCTATAAAGTGCATTGAATTGCTGTAACATTAACACTATCTTCCCTGCGTGTATGGGTCTGCGTAAAAATAACGCATGCACACTTTCTTTTCTTTCTTTTTCTTTTGGCTTCACTGAACTTGGCATATAGTGTAAGACATAATCTAACATGAAAGCTAATGGCTGGCTATTATACCCGGCATTCATGCCCGTGAGTGATGTGCTGCGTGAGTGAGTGAAATGTTTTTAGTGTGTGTGTGTGTGTGTGTGTGTGTGGGAGGAGGGGGGTGTAGTATATGGTGTAATTTGACAACATAACAGCATCCTCAGCAGCGGGTCTCAAATGCTGGGAGGAGAGAAATGGGGGGAGAGGGAGAAGGACAGAGAGAGAGAGAGTGATGGAGAGAGAGAGAGAGAGAGAGAGAGAGAGAGAGAGAGAGAGAGAGAGAGAGAGAGAGAGAGAGAGAGAGAGAGGCTGGTCGCGTCACAAGAGGTGTGGGCGTGCTTTCGTACGGTGCATCGTTTGATGATCTCTCCGGTGCCCCCCCTCTCCCCCCCCGGTTCCCCCCCACCTCTTCTCTCTGCGCACAGTTGTGGTCAAACAGAGCCGGACTGGTCCTGTGAGAGGAGTCGGGCTCGGCTCGGGCAGCAGCGCTCCGCCGCTCCTCCGCGCATCACCGCCGCACTTTGGATAACTCTACCCGCCGGGGGGATCCTGCCCGCCCGCCCGCCTACCGGTCGCTCCTCCGAGTCCCGCACTGAGTATTGCCATGCTTTTTCCAGTCGGTCAGCTCAGGTGACTTTTCCATTCCCACCTCTTAGTTCTTCCTGGAAGGAGGGGGATACCTTAACCGTTCAGCCTTTCCAACTCTCTTTGTGAGTCGGAGGGGTATTTCTGCCGTAACCATGCGGGTGGATCGCTGCTGTGCGGGTCTCACTGCGTGGTGTGCGTGTCTCCTCTTACTTTTCTCACCTCTGAACACCCGGGTCACGCAGGCGGGGGGCGCCCACCAAAGCATCCCGCCATCCGTGTGAGTAGATGCACTTTTACGCACCACTTAACTCTCCCCAAGTTTTCCATCATGAACTTTGTTGAAAGTAATCACGAGAAAAGAGAAATGTGTCTGTGCATCGTGAACTCTCCTGGACCTGAACTCACCCGCTATTCATCGTTTAGTCTCTATTTTTGTGTAGTTCTTCGACATCAAGAGATCAAGATCGAGATTTGCAGCGCAAATAATTGTTGCAATTTTCCACTCATGTGAACATATGATGATTGTTTTCAGGGTGAAACTCTGGGCCTCGGCGTTCGGTGGAGAGATGAAGTCAATTTCTGCAAAGTACTCCGGCTCCCAGCTGCTGCAGAAGGTTGGTATGATCCTAATATTTGCGGATGCCAAATAAATTTTACTCTCGAGAGACACGAAATATGATCAAATTAGAGTGAATCATCAAGAGGAAGTGTTTCTTTCAAAATTGAAAGACTTCACCTTGTGACGTGCAGAAGTGAATCCGTGGATGTGCCGGCACAGCTTGCAGAGAATAACTTATGTTGAGTAATTTTTTTTTTTTTAAGACCATGCATTACCTATTCTCAAGTGGCTAAAAAGCACAGGTCCTGCTGCAGTTTAAGAGACGAGGAGTGCCGGCATAGATTTAAGCGCTTATTTTGAGGATGCGCCTTTTAAATAAGTGTCCAATTTTCCAGCACTCCAACAGATACGTTCACATTCAGGCTCATACGTTCGCACACCGAAGCCGGTCGCTATCTCAATGAGGACATTCATTGACGAAATCCATTTTCAGGTGCCTTCTTCTCCCCGTGACATTTAAAAAGAATAACTGAACACGGGTCCAAGTCTACGAGACGTCCTCGGATTGGCCTTTGAACGTTTCCAAGACTGATTCAAATGTTCGTCTCTGCAGTATCCCTTTACTTCTCTCCTGGGTGGCGTTGACAGCAGATGTGAGTCTTCTCAAATGCAAATTTCTCCAAAGGGGAAGGTCAGCTGATGAACCGGGAGCTGAAGCCAGCTAATGGAAAGCCAGCGGACGAAGGGTCAGAGCTGAAGATAACCTCTAACTGTAAACACAAACACAATCTTGTGCTTCAGGCTCGTATTGCGGGGTCCCGGCGTAAGCCCGGCGTCGCACGCTGCTGTTGGGATGTGTCACACGTTTACAAACCTGAGATCTGATGTGATGCACGTGCAAGTCCTGTATGCATATGACCACGCGTTACATATTCACATGCACAGTCGCAGAGACGCAGATAAGCCTATTGCGTGGATTTCATCAGCCATTGATAAGTTAGGGTAGTGGAATTATCAGTTGGACTGGATAAAAACTGTTCCCCGTTCTCATCTTTTGCAGCTCGGGAAGAAAAGATAACCCTTGCCACAGTGTGACGACCTTTTTATAAAATGCAAATGAAAGCTGCAGGGTTAACTGAGGGAAGAAAAGACTGGAGACCTCTTTGCTAAAAAAAAATATATATCCTATCATTTCGCACTAATCTGTTGTGTTGCTCCTTACCGGCCAGTTAAGTGTTATCCACTGTGCCAACATGCTGAATCGCTGAAAATCATCAAATGTGCAGGATGTTGAAAGACACATTCATGCTCACACAGGCCGTGGCACTATGTCGCTGCTGCAACTCATTGTGTGTCTGCTGTGGTCTAGCAATTCTTGTCCCGGCATGATGAAGAGGGACCACAGTTTCCCCGGGGGAACATATGCTTTTAAATAGGTGGAGAGATTGTGGGATATACATTGTTGTTCATAGAGGATGGTTCTGGAGAGAAAAGACTACGGCTTATATGAGCGCGTCTCCTCGGGGCATGGGACACATGGACTCAGTCTCCCTTCAGTTTCTCTCTGACCCCGGTGTAACAGAATTCCCTCGGATATAACCACACCTTGGCACGAATTGCTGCCTCTGCTGCTGATCTGTATCACAGCCAGATATTGTGTTTATATGCATCCCTTATCTCACCACATCTTTATACACAATCTAATGCAAAATATCATGTAAGACATGGTTGTGAAAATACCACACAAGGACCTAAATACGAACGTAATAATAATTAGATTTACGTGCATACCGTTGTCCTTACAGTTTGTTTATAGTTTTACAAACAGAATAAATTCATTTAGAAACTACTATCTGCACCTTGAGCTAAAAGCTCAAACGCTGCAATATAAATTTTACCTCTGTTTATGTAAATTGAATGAATGTGAGGTCCGATGCAACTTAAATTTTAATTGTATCCACGAGATATGTTTTCAATTAATTAAGATAATTAAATAAAACCCGCATAAAAAGGCATTCTCAGTCAATCGGTCATAGTCCATATTAGACGTCTCGGTAATTTTTTGTCACATTAAAAAACACATTTATTCTTGAATCATATTTTTTAAAATGTAGTTATCGAAATTCATGCCTGCTAAACTAGCAAACAAGATGAGCTGATAGTATTTAATATTTCAATTTGGGGGGTTGTGATTATTATTTAGGGTGGCAAAAGTCAAAATCTTTTATAACTGAATGTAACTGTGTGGAGATATTGCCTTCCTTCCCCTCCCCGATACGAGCTCTCCCTTTCCTTCTCTGTCCTGATTTGTCCTCCCTGCCCGCGCAACAGCATCCTGTATTCATCGGAAACTGCTCCTGTTTCAAGGTTATATCAGTCAGGTTAGAGAGAGTATCTGTCGCTGCAGAAGCCAAAATAAAGGATCAATAATCCCTTCAAAAATCAGATGTTAGGGAGTGTATGTTCAAGAGGAATGCTTATCACAGCCTTGCTAAGCATGCAGAGCTGTGTTTGAGACACATAAAACACCTCCCGCTGATTGTTAGAATTAGCGCTGTGTGTTTTCCCCTCTTCACTGCTAGTCGGTTGAAATCTTTAATTTCATGTATCATTGAGCAACCTGTCTATATGAGCCAGCCTGACGGTGGCGACTGAGTCTGTGTGCACGATGCTGGCTGGACTGGTTTTCACCTCACTGACGTAATGGCTTCCCTGAATCAAAATTGTGCAGCGTAATTCCACGCTGAAATAACTCCAGGCCTTCTGGTAATAGAAGATACATGAAAAATGATTGTGCACGCCTGCTTTTCTCCTTTTTTTTTTCAGAAAATAATATATGAAAAATGAGGATAGCCAGCGTGCACTAAGTTTGCATACCTACTTAAAGCCACCTTAAATCACATACTCCCACCACCTCTCTCACATTCAGTGGCGCTTCTACGGAGCGAAAGAGAAGAAGACGATGGAAGGGTGTAATGACGTGTGACGAGTATGCAAGAATCGATTTGCCTGGATGTGGAAGCAGTGTGTGTGTGTGTATGTGTGTGTGTGTGTGTGTGTGCGCGCGTGCGCAGGGGGATGTTTTCTGTGATGCAATTTGGTGCCATTCTCTTCTTTACTAACACGAAGCTTAGTGGCGAATCATTGGTGTCTGCTGACAATATTCATAACGAATGAGAAAAAAATGGAGTACTTCCTCCAGGAACAGGGGATAAAAAGAAACAAGTACCTACATTGAAGTCTGGCAGTGATGTGAAGCAGTGAGAGACTTAAAGGCAGACACGCAACATGCTCACGCTGGGCTTTTGGATTTCTGTGGGAAAAAAAAAGCACTACTCCTCTCACAGCAGCAGGAGAACAAAAAGCTTTCCAAATTTGTGGCCACTGATGTTGTCCATTACTCTTTTTTTTTTCTCTCTACTACAACATTTCCATTTGCTGTTACAGGTTTTAATGTTTGACACTTACAGTTATGAAATACTAGTTATATATCAATGTCACTTGAAATATAGTAGCACTTGAAATATACAGTTAAAGTAACTCTGTAATATAGGAGCTTTAAAATGATCTTTGACAGTGGCAGATTCTATGAGATTATGAAAATGCATCAAGAGTCTCCCAATATATCACATTTGTTTTTCACTCAGTGTATATAAAGATACATATACCTAGAGTTCGAAATACGCATTTATTTGAATGTGCGAGGGATTTTCTAATTAGAAAAGGAATGATTACGTTCCCCCCGGTATTATTTTAAATCTAATCACATATTTGGGAGAGGAAAACGGTCAAATGACTTGTTTTCATTGTGCAGGGACTTGTGTTATAACTTGATTAAATGTTTTATATTCTCTACTCAGTAACCATTGTAATGAGCACTGAAAGTTTTAATTTGATTTTAGCTCGGCTTTGTTTATAAGAGAAATGGTGCATCATCATGCCTGTAAAAATAAATTGATTGTAAAATCATTTTTATGCAAATGTATATCTGTATCTTGTTGTTTTACAATGATGCAGCAAATGCATGAATGACTGCTGTGGTTTATACGAAATGGACTGAGGAACATATCTGGACACACTGAGGTCATGTCCTGTAAACATAGGAGTCTAACACAAAACACAAACCGTTTTTTAGATTTACAAATAGTATTTTTAAATGTGAATGTTTCATCAGGAAACATGGAGTAGAGCTTCTCCCACTGTGTTTTTTGGCATACAGTTATAAACGGCTGTCAAACTTTTGGGATAATCTTTAGTAGTGTGTGTTAAGAAGTCTGCATTTTATTTTTTAGGTTGTCTTGTTATTTAAGTGAAAATTCAGTTCAAATTATGGGTTTCACTTGATTTTTGGTGGCATTTAATTAGGTGTGCATGTGTTAAAAAAACATATGCAAGCCTGCAGGTAGCCGATGTTAGAGGCCGATCTGTTCAAACTGTTAATGGGCCGCAGCAAACAGCTCTGTGCCTTCACGTCTAACCTCTTTTTCCCCCCATAAATTAATGCTATTGATTACTCTTGATGTCTCACTGTGGGTTATAACAAAGGGATCAAAAGGAGCTTAATTGTCACTAAATTTCAATCCACACATTGTTGATACCAGCAATCCTAAGCATCTTTAACCTGTTCATGGCACTCTCATGCATCCCGTAGGCTTTTTAACAAGGAGCAGAACTGACTGCTCAATAAACTTTGTGACCTGCACATGAATGAGCACAATTTTCCAGCCAGTGTGAAATGCAGAATAGAAAAGGCATCATCATTTCTGCCTACCACCGAGCTAGGAAAATCACCTGCGCTTCTCTGAGTCTCTGTGTCTCTGTGTTAAAAGGTGTGGTTATGCAGATTCCTGGCATAAATCTGTTTGGTGCAATGGTCACGGTCCCCCATTTGCACATCTGACCAAGATTCTTAGAATTTTGGTTGACGCACATGTGCAAATCTTTGTTCAGAGGGCACAGCATACATAGCAGGACTAATCGCACTTTGATATTTTGTTAATGCAAATCTGTGTTCCATGTATGCGACTATGGCACAGTAATGGCATATGATGCAATGGTTATGCAATATAATGCAGAGTTTTAGGCAGGGGAGTAGATTATTAACACGCAAAGTTAGATTCGGCTCTTGGAATTGATCGTCGTTGCTGCTTCTGTCATTCCCTTTCAGAGCTAGACGTGTCTGGCTGAATATAATGGACGATAAGCTAAATGGACAAGATTAAATTGATACTTAACTTCTGTATCATACACCTAATGTGATCCATGACCCATTGTCACTGAATCAGTTACCCGTTCATTTATCATGTAAGACCATTTGATATTCATTAGATATTAGATACTTGATTATATTTTTAAAACGTAAACAATTATGTGCCATTTCATTAATAGTTTGGTTTTAAATAAAGTTTTCAAACTGAAATCCAGAGAAATGACAAAAAGATTGTGTTATGAATTAGAGCCCAATAAAGAGAAATGAAGTAAAGTTACTGCTGTGATTCCCCACCAGATTCCTTACATAACAAGTCAGCTGAATCTTATTGTCTTTTTGTTCCAGCTTAATGTCCAACGGATCGGTGATGGCAGCCAAGTAACTTCATGCAGGAATAAATTGACACGTGTACCAATTACATTACAGTGATAGTTAGCTGTAAAGGATCCACACGGTTGCACTCATTCACCATGCTAATTATAACTAGGATGAAACCACTGATACAGGACATCCTCCAGACACTAATCCATCATCTAGGAAGATATCATGGCTCCTCCATCTAAATAGCAGAGCATCAAGGAAAAACTGATCAAAAAATAAAAAATTCATGACTCATATGAATATGATTTTAGTGGCTGGTAATATACATTTAACACACACACATACACATACACGCCCTTAGCTTTGGAATACGGTTTTACCCGGTCAATTATTTAAAGGGGTAATCAATAATAACATTATACTTGCTTGACAGCAAGTATAATCAACGGCATTGAAGGGATTATAGGACGTGCAGAAAATAAAATGATAGTAATGAAATAAATAAAAGAAAATGCAAGCAGGGATGTGGACATTAGTTCAAGTGCTCTGGATGTTCCAAGGTAACCAGCACTTCTGTCATCTGTCTGCACGCATGTATAGTTTTCTTTCCACCTGGAAGATGCAACATTCATCGGGTATTTGAAACAGCTCGGCCAAAGTACGTCTATACGGGTACTTGATGAAGATAGTATGCTGAGGGAGCTGTCAATGCTTTTATCCCCAATATTTGTGCACGCAGATACAGCGTGCATGTGTGTTTTGGAGTGGGGGGGGGACCTTTATATTTGCGATGGTGCCAGTCTGCTGCCACGAAGAGGTGATGGCGGAGGTGTTCCAGTCTAACAGTGTGTCAGTGAGGGGGAGACGGCTACAGATTAGATTTAGCTTCAGGAAAATTGAATAGCTGTCAGGTTTGGTTCAGCATGGCTTGTGATGAGGTGAGGAAAGGGGGTGTGTACCGATAACTGTCACTCCTTCCCTACCCTCCCCGAACCCTCCCATCTTTTCACTTGTACTTCCCTCTTCCTCTCCTACTCTTATTGAGCGTTGAATAACGTTGCTAAATTTGCTCCCTCTGTTTCTAGTGGATTGAGATGAATGAGAAGGCAGCGTGTGCATTTTTTTGTGAGTGTAAATGATACAAAAATGGTGAAAGAGGCTGAAAAAGGAGAATGGTGTATCATGGAGTTAATTACAGTGTTCGCAGTCGGGAGAGCAGCCAGTGCTGTTATCCTTTCATGTTTTCGCAGGCCAGCTTTAGCCAACACAGGCATTCACTCATACTGTAATTAGTGCTTTGTTGGTGAAATGCATGCAAAAGCCAATGTGAATCAAATACCCTGAGTAAACGGCAGAGCGCTCAAGAGCAGGGAGCAAGAACCTTTGCTACGGATTAAAGAACTTAGAGCACATCTGCTGACGCCGTGCTTGTGGGCCTAGGAAACTCGAGTGTCTTTTGATGACTTCTTCTGCAGAATGCCTATTTGATTTATTCCCAACCTTTCTGATTAAGCTTATGTGCCAGAGCGGAAAGTGTTTGATTTAGTAGTTAATTTGTGTTGGTAAGTAGGTAGATTTTTCTCCCGAGTTTCCCAAGTTTTTTTGCAGAAGCTGCACACATTGTGTTTGCATACAGTGCAACGCCTCGTGGCCCGTGCTGTTTGTAAGATGAATGTGAACGCGGAAGATGAATATCCTCAGTCATCTGTCAGCGGATGCTCAGGTGCGTCTCTGCCTCTGTGCCTGCCTCGCGGATGAAGAACATTTCCTTGGCCGCGCCGGACATCGATGAGCAAAACACACAAATACGCATGCAAGCGTACACCCTATCTCTCCTTCAGATTTCTGTAATTATGACAGATCGTTCACCTGGTATGCTCCAAAAGAGACTGCACGCTGAGCGTAAACAGCAGCCATTTTGGGAAAGAGGCGGGACCGGTACTATTAAGCATATTAATGTGCGCGGCCTTGTGTGAAGGACTGTCTGTGACTTTCTGTCGTCCATATCAGTCACAGTTTCTCAGGTTTGCATCCTACCCGTGTGTTAAAGACGGCCATTATAACATAAAAGATGACTCGAAACATCAAAACCACTCAAAACTGAGCGGTTAATTTAACGTTCAGCTGACGAATACGCCAACAAATTTTGAGTTTGTAATTCTATTTTGGTGCTGAAAAATAAAACTTTCCCTCTCTTTTCCCACTAATTATTTTTGCTATTACTGCTGCTCACCTTCCTTCTACATCTCTCCTCGTCTTCCTTCATCTTGTCTTTAATAATAGATACGATGCAGCTAGGCCACTAAAGAATACATGGGAGGGGATCCAGGGAGTGCCAGTGTTTGGAGCAAGTGCTGGTGCCCACACCCTCAAGAAATAGTTCCGCTGGCCTTGCACAATGTCTTGCACTTGCTGCACTCTCATAGGGGCCACAGTATGTGTCCCAAGTTACCATCTCTGCCCTACTCAAACACACACACACACACACACAATCTCACACACACTACTCCGTTTAACTGTACTTTATGGTGCGCTGCACGATGCCCCAGTTGCACAACACATCTCAACTGTGAGAGTGTTGCCAAATCCAGCTCAGTGGGACGATTGCCCCTCCTTCCAATGACCTTCACCTGCACTTGCTCTCAACTCACATAAACACAAACCCGCCGACACGGTGGCTGTTGTATATCGCCGCGTACATCAGCAGTTTGAGGGCGTGTATCAGCACTCGCATAGATTTTGATTTGCCTTTTCATGTTTCTCTTAAAAAAAAACGTATTATTCTATCAGTGTTGATTTATTTCATTTATGCTGCTCCATGTACAGATGACAAAAAGGTAATACTGAGCACAGAGTTAGTGCCAAAACGGCACAGAGAGGCGCGGACAGATCAATGCTGACAGAGATTGATTTTGTTATTTTGTTGGTATGTACATTAAACAGACATGTTTGGATAGTAAAAACATTCACATTATGTTCAGAGGGAGAAATGGTTGTACAAAGTGAATACCAATGTTTGAATCCTGGTGCTTTCTGACATCATTTTTTGATGTATCTTTACCTTATCAAATATGTGGTAGGGCACACTTTGATTTGGGCCTCGCTGGACCACATCTATCGTAGCTTATATTTAAAGTATGTCAAAAAATACTCCAAAGTCCATTGAGGTTTTTGCAATTTTTAGAATCAATCCTTTTAGAGTATGTTCTTTTACTTAAGCTGGTACATAAAGATGTGGTTGCCATATTTGTGAAGTCTAAGTTTGTAAATATGTTATCATTGTTATTTCTTTTTTCTTACATTAAGGTGTTAAAACTGATGACAAAATATATATACTTTCTATTATCATTTCACCCGAAATGATAATAGTTGCACCAACTCTTAATTATAAATGCAAACTTTTTCCCCAGGCCATTTAAAAATGAATACATACATAAATAAAAAGTTCTGGAATAATATTGTGAGTTTTAGTTGTACACCTGAAGTCAGAAGAGGTTTGAGAACTAAATTGACTCCACGTAATAACACGTAGAGGACTTAAACTGATGACCTATGATAATATTGAACTTTTCAAGGCTCCTTTGCTTCTGAATGGCTACCAACACATTTTTTGAGGAAATACACATTTTGGAAAATGCCGTCTTTGTGAAGCTTTAAAAGCAAACTCAAAATTCTCAGCAGTCAAAGAAGTGCAACACTCTGTGACAAATCTTCACTTTTAGGACTGTGTCTTTTCTTTCTCCGCCTCGACGTTTTGCTTTTCCCCGTCTACTTCTATGCTTGCTGCTAAAATCAATTCGGGACTCTGTGAATGTATGGTGTCGAATAGGGAAACAGCGGGCCACATTGTACGTGCTGCTAAGCATGAACAATGTTCTCCGGGACTCTGGTTAAACCAAGTGAATGCGGGCGACTCCACATAGACTGTGGACTATTAATCAGATCCATGTGAATAGATTAGACCCGCTGTAGGGCCATTATGCTTTTTGGTGAAGTGAATTATCGGTATATGAAAGAAAAAGTGCGCGTGCTCTGGTGGCAGAGAAACCACTTACTGTGCCTCTGAAGTTGAGAAAAGGACTGAATGCCTACCCCAGTTTTCTTGGAGTATTTTGTGTGCGCACTTGTGTGTAGGTGGGGGGTACATTATGATAGCACTGAATGTGAAGACATTGAAAGATGGTAGCCATTAGAGAGAGCAGGGATTTGGCTGGCACTCTTAGGGGCAATTGTGCATACCCGACAGACGCCAGGCACCCTCTGACAAACTTCTGAGTGTTACTACCAGCTACGCCGTAAGGTCTTGTGTGAGTTTGTGTGTAGCGCTCTTATTGTACCCTTGCTCTCAGTAGCCCTCGGGCAGCCTTTAAATACTCAATGACTGCAGAAATGCACACGCGCTCGCGCTCTCGGTAGGTGCCAGTAGATGAATTGTGTCGAGGAGCTAAATGGCCGAGGTACGTAAGTGGTTTCAATTATGTTGAAATTAAAAAAAAAAGCAACATGGCCTTTGCTCAGTGGGAGGAAAACTACATAGAGGGTTTTCAGCCTTTTTCTTTGATTCTATTCACCTTATATATGTTCACCTTATATTGTATGGTTTCATTTGGCACCAAAGTTGACTTCCTCTCATGGCCTGCGGATTCTCTCACCTGGACTCATTACTTTGCTGCTGCTCTGTTTCCCTCCTTTTCTCGCTCCACACATCTGCATTCACTCACCCTAAGCACACTCACCTGAGGCAGATTACCAGCCATCAGGGCCAGCATACAGATACCAGCCTGAGACGACCTGAGCCAGCTTGTTACCTGTCATCCGTTTTCCAGGATTTGCCTCTGGTATTTTTGGAATTCTCGACTAAGCCTTTTGTTTACTGATTCTTCTGCCTTTGTTTTTGCCTTTTGTTTGCTGGCCTCTGAAAAAAAAAAAAAAAAAAAAAAAAAAGATTTGGAACAAGAACCTTATGTGGCGTCTTTGTGCATGTCATTGTGACGGTGCTGTGGAAAGACTACAAGTATCTGAACACCTCATTTAGGAAACTAATGAAACCCAGTGTTATAGAGTATCTTTTTATGGGTGAAGGTTTTGGATAGATTACCCAAAAAATGTAACTCTAGATTATAAGTCGTCTTTACTTTTAATGAGGCTGACGTGTCCTTGGGCAAGGCGGTGACTTCCCTCCCGATAGTCTGGTTATTGCCTTGCGTGGCAGCTCTGCCCCTCTTGGTTTGTGTATGTGGGTGTATGTTACGTAGTGTAAAGCTGTGTGTGACAGCACTGGAAGTGGAGACCCTTTACATTTGTTTTAAATTTAGAAAATATAAATGATCCCTCAAAAAGCCTTTTTTTTTTCCTCTCAACCCTCTTTGTATCGCTTTTAATGTCTGTACATCAAGGTTTTTTTTTTTTCCTTCCCAATTGAACTTTAATATTACATCAGTCTTTTTTACCAATTTTACATTGGTTGTGTTTCTGACATACAGTTAAGGATGGTGTGTGTGTGTAGGTGGTTGGGAGAGTTAAACCTTCAAATTAGTGTTTTTTTTTTTTTTTTTTGTCTCTATGAGCAAGTGGTATTCAAGGCAAGCTTTGCTGTTTTTATATTTCAGCTTGTGCATGGAATTTTTTATTTTATTTCTTTGGTAAGGATACCAACATATAAAAAAGGCAGATTCTAGCAGACGGAATAATGAGAATATTAAATGTGTCAAGATTCTCCTGTGGATGATTTTTTTTTTGATACTCAATTGTTGTGGTATTTAATTACACTACTTACTCCTTTTCAAAGGTGAATTTCAACTTGTTTTCTAATTGCAAGCTGACGTCTCTGCTGCGAAAGGAGCAGATAATAGGAAATCAGTCATGACAAAGGGTGTCATTTAGGCTCGTTACATATATTTGTTGATCCATATAGACCTAAATGAGCATTAATCAATCAAAATTGTGAAGCCAAACATTAGATCCATAGTCATTGAGGCTGACACAAAGCAGAATCTTTGTGTCAAGTGTGATATGATCTTTCTTTTCCCCTGCGGTACACATAATGGCCGGGTGCTTATTTTAGTTTTTCATCCGAGGAAGTTGAAGCCGAAACATACGTTCCAGGATTATGTTCGATCAAAGGTCTATCCTTTGATAAATTGTCATGACGGGCTAGCAACTGTTTCACAGATTTCTGTCCAGCTGTCTAGTTAGACTTTATTAAACAGTTAATGGGGCACAATAGTAAGCTCATGGCAAGAAGGTCCCTGGTTTGATTCTGATAGGGGGCCTTTAAGTCTGGAGTCTCCATATTCTCCTTGTGTGTGCGTGGGTTTCCTACTGCAGTCCAAAAACACGCAGGAGGTTGATTGGAGACCTTCAATTGCCTGGAAGTGTGAATGGTTGTATGCTTCAAGATGCGGCCCTGTGCTCGATTAGCGACCTGTTCAGGGTGAACCCCGCCTCTCGGCCAATGGCAGCTGGGCTCCGGCCGAGTGCAGGATAAAGTGAATGAATAAACATTTAATTGCCTTCAGAAGGGACTCTGCTTTGCAGAAATGAATACCAGAACTGTTTGTTAAAAAAAATAAATAAAAAGTGTGGATGCCAACAGTCTGTAGAATTCCCTTCTGGTTTGATGCTCACACACTGTCTAACCATGTGGAACATGTCAACGGTTCAGCAACTGACCACCATGAAACTGTTCTGACTTCTTGTGGCACAGTCTGGTTTCTGTCAGGATTTGCCTTGTTCTCACTAGATGATTCAGTGGTCTGTCATAACAATGTGTGTGTGTGTGTGTGTGTGTGTGTGTGTGTGTGTGTGTGTGTGTGTGTGTGTGTGTGTGTGTGTGTGAGCTCTTCAGTCGTTTATTTATAGTGCTCTAAGCTGACTTTGAGACATTACTGCACTATGATCAATACTATTTACTGATAGATCACTTCCTGGGTAATGGAACAATGACAAAGGTGTGATTGCAGAGGTAGGAGTTGTTTTATTTCTTTGCCTGATTTGTCAAAGATGTATTGGTCTTATGTATCTGAAATTAGCCTTTGTAGTAAATGTCTTATTTTTACGTGTGTGTGTTCCTGTATGAATTTTAAGATCCATTGGGAGTGCCTTTGTGCCAACAGTTACCGGACTCAGACCAACATGCTTTAGAGGCAGGGAGGACAAGCGTGAAATTAATTGTTCCACTTCATCTCCGGCCAATGCTTCTTTTGAGGGAACAATTTGTCGGCTGGCATACAAGGGAGGCCATGAAAGGAGGAGGGCATTGAGATTATTTTGTGTTCCTGGGAGATCCTGTGATCCAGCAGTGACTTCCTGCTGTTGATTTGGGTGGACGCTGTTGTTTCCACACCATCTAGAATGCAGCATCAGTCAGAGTGCAGTCTTTCTTCTTCCTACCTGCACATACAATGTCCCAGTAAAGCAATGGTTAAAAAAGAATTCAACATTGTAATTATATCTTACCTTCTTTTTTTGTTCTCCTTGTCTTACACTTTTATTTACATGAGCCATTTTGGATTTAATTATGTTGGGAGTCTGTAACATGAAATGAGACACCATGGCATTTGATCTTGTGCATATAATTATATATATATATATATATATATATATATATATATATATTTTTTTTTTTTTTTTTTTTCTGCAATTCTACCCACTTAGGCTGATATATTAGTCTTTTCATATTTGTTGAATATGAATTCAATTACATGGCCGTGACAAACAAAATAAATCTATGATGTCAAAACATGCGATCATTTTGACTTCTCCCTAGTTGTAAGTACGTAAATATTTTTCCCATGGACGGTGTCCTGTTTGTTGTGTTCATGTCAGAGGGTAAGCAAATCCGAGAGTCTGTTAAATCTGCTTGTTGATCTCTGTTTTATCTCTTTGCTCTCATAATAAACTAAAACAGTCAAACACAAACATACACACAGACCCTTTGTATATGCATGCATGCACAAGCCTCTCTGAGCCTTGTAGCTTTGATTAATCAAACCAGGCTCATCCACTTGTAGCCAGACAAGCAAGCAAAAGAAAACCAAACAAACAAAGCTGCTCTTTCTGAATGAAAACCAAATAACACAGCTTGAATGAAACAGGATATTATAACATTCAAGCTTGTCATTCAGAACCATAGTGTGTGTGTGTGTGTGTGTGTGTGTGTGTGGCTTCCTGGCGCATGCTTCCATATTTTGCTTTGAATGTGCAGTTTAATTTAGTAAATCAGAGAGGTTGGAAACCTTGTTTGCAATTCAAACAAAAGCAATGCTAGTTTAAATATTTTGGCATTCATTTTTTTTTTTTCAGTTTGGAAATGAATTATGATTAACCATGTTAGATATTCCAACAATATGAGATGGATAAACTGTGATAACTTAACAGTATTTATTGGTATGCACCTATTCCCTGTCCAGATATATGTGAATGGTCTGAGGTAAGGCAGGCTCTGGCAATGCGTTAAATGTGCTGGGATTTGGGGGACTCGGGCTAAGTCTTTGCGTGAGATTTTTATTTTTTTTCCCTCCATTGTCAGTATTATTAAAAGATCCAAACATGTTGTGTAGATACAGTATGTCTATACTCTAAAACTCTAAGGGCTAACCAAGTGCCCACATCATTGCTGTATCTGTAAAACGCACTGGATTCTGTGCACGCGTACATAGGCCCTGAATCTTTGAGTATGCAGTGTTTCTAGTCTGCAATTACTGTAACAGAGTTCACAATGTTGGGGAGATAACATCGGCTCATTCGTGTGATGCAGCACAGATGAAGGGTGGTGATAAATGAGAATCACTGGGCTGCAAACTGTATAATGTGCCACTGCTGTTTTTTTTTAGGGCACATATATAGCAAATGCCCTAAAATTCAACTAGTTCCAAACTGTACCGGAATTTGGCTGAGATATTTTCAACACAGTAAGGTCTACCCTACTAAAAGTCACTTAGTAGGGCTCATGGACTGAAACAAAAGTTTCAGTTTCACATAAAAAGCTGCATACACGGTTATGATGAAGAATACCCCGTTGGAATCTGTCAGATCAATACAATAAATCCTTGCAAGATGGAATGATTAGTGATCAGAAATCCATTTCAGCTGAAGACCTATACTGTCACTCCCAAAAAATATAAAAATGACCAATTTACATTCAATTTGAACAGTAAGCATTTACGGTAAAATGGAGCTGCTCATAGAAAAAGAGCTTTGAACGAATTTGACTTGCATACAGCATTGAGCCAAACAAAATTAAAAGAGGGTAATTGCTATCCGTGTCTTAGGCATTGTTCAGTTAATTAAAAAAATGTACACAGAAAATCTTAAAATGTGGATTGAGCGAAGGGTGCTTTTGATATTAGCATGTTATTCAAAACTACACCAAAACTAGGAGTTAATGGATTTCAGAGTAGCGCTAGAATGTTGTCACATCTCTGTCTGAAAGAATAATAACCAGCTTTAGGTAAATGTCCATTTATTTCATCTTTATTTTCAGGAGAGGCTTTTTTTTGTCTGTACATACACATTTTTTTAAACAGATCTGAATACATTGAGAACTTTTATGACTCCATTTCCTGATTTTAAATTGGGCGGTCCCTTAGGGCACATCATTCAGTAGTGACAAACATTGAACGCTTTTTTCGGAATGTCCTCGTAAAGCCCACCAGATGCACATTTCGTATTTTTCTCTTAATCTTTATTCAAATTTTAAGGTTTATCGTCACACCCATAAATTACACACATAGATGTAATTAAAAGTCCAGGTTCATTACATACACCCTATCTATTCACCCTGGCCATTGTGAGAGGAACTTGGGGGAAACCCACACAGGTAAACTACATAGATTATTAAAAAACAAAGCACTTAGAATTTACTTTACACTTAAATTGGATGTAAATGGCTTAGCCAGGATAATGATCACATACCTTTGCAGAGAGACACAGTATTATAACCACACTTCGCCATAAGATAACTGTTAACATGAGTATTATTATTATTTTTGTTTCATCCTCCTATTTCATCCTATGCATTGGAAAGGTTCACTGTTGCCCACTGAAGGATAAATGAAACATATTAAATAAAGACGTCTGTAGGTTATTTTCAACCCATGTCCCTCTAATGCGTTAACTCTTGAGACAGAAGGGGCTGTTCTCTATTTAATTGTATTGAATTATTCTTTCTTATATGAGCCAACAGCATCCCAGGATCAAACTCATCAGCAGGGCAGACGCACAGCAACAAAAGAGCCTGAATTCGACACGTATTTATATTCTTCATCTGCAAAATAAGTCAGTTGTAGAAGCGTTCCTCACCTTTCTCATAGGAAATGATGGTTGAGGAGGATATTTGTGAGTTTGCTGTCCCGTGATGATGATGTGATGTGAAGAGGATCGCTCCAGGCTAGTTGGTCTCGGTCTGTTTCCGTGAGCCTGTGTGAGCGTGGAGCTGTAGACAGCCTGCAGTGGAGCCGGACCCTCTCGGCCGCTCGGCGACCATGTCGACACAGACTCTATGGTTGATATGCCTGCTTTGGTGAGCTCTGTATCTCAGGGGTCCCCCGAGATACTCCCGCGCCCCAGACCTGTACTGGTCCCCAACGAAAATATCTCTTGGTACAGATGATAGTTTTTTTCTTTCAACCCTAGAGCCCAGGGCTCCCACTGCCAAATATAAAGTATAATCATTGTACTGAGCTGACAAAAGTTATTTGAACCTCTGCACCCCTAACAGGTCTGTAGAAACATTTTCATGCATAAAACTAGTCCCCGGTCCAAAAAAAATGTCGGGGACCGTTGCTGTATCTGACAGCGTCGCCTTTAGTAGAGGTGGAGAAAAAACAAATTTCAATAAAAATGTCAAGAAATGTAAAAGGTATTGTTGGAAGTCTGTTAATCGGATACATATACCTTGCTAGTTTCCTGTCTTTGTATTGTGGGGATTTTATTGGCGGGGGCTCAGGAGACGTGACACACTATTTCATTTGGTTGGTATATGTTCCCAAGAAACCATGCAAAGAGATGTTATTCATTCATTTTTACTCATTGTATAGAGAGATGAGCAAGTAAAGCAGGAGGTTTCTTAACCGGAGATAAGAGGAGCATAAAGAGAGTCAAATCATTGGAGGCTGGTCAGGTTTGAGCTGCTGCTTACCTGTCAGCTTTAACAGCTCACCACATCCAGCCAGGAACCAGGATTGTCTTAAAACCATTTTCTGCCCCCCCCCGACATATTGCAGTTGTCAGTTTGCCAGTGGGATTATCTCTCTGATTTCCATACTGCTATGGTTGCTGTGATTTGGCCCCTGAGTCATTAACTGTGATTCCCTGTGTGGCTGAAGTCAATACGTACTGCGGTTTGACGAGAGATCGGACATTTTTTTGAAAAAAATTTGTATTTGCTTGATTTTGAAAAGGGACAATTTTTGTCTAAAACACACCAACCTTGCGGTGAAAAGCATTGAGCTTCAAGGATTCACTGTGCACGTTACCTTCTGTTAAAGCAGCAGCAGCAGCCAGAATTCTCACATTTAACATAACTTGTCGGTCCCTTGTCCCATTTTCAGGTTTTAGTTAACAATTATGAAATATTATTTATTATCAGGAAAATTAGGTCATGCCAAAATTGAACAAAGTGTACTTTATTAAACCCAAGACTGGGGAATTTGAATGTTAGGGGAACACGCCATGCATATCAAAATAGAATTATTTATTTTTCAAGGAAAAATCGTGCATATTAAAAAAGAAATGAAATTATAGATGAGCTTTATTTACAATAATAATGATTAAAAAAATAATGACAGTCCCACTTTTTTCTTTCTACCAAACACAATTCAAAAAGGATTACAGGGCGATGCAGGTTAATATTAAACTGGTAGTTTTATCCCCACTGCAAGTTTACATACATGAAGGTTTCTAAAATGTTGAACCTTCATTACATTACATTGCATTTGGCAGATGCTTTTATCCAAAGCGACTTACAATAGAGGACATAGGGACTGCAAATACACTTGCAAATACACAATGCACAGGAGTTAGTGAGTTTTTTTTTTTTTTGACAAAGACATACACAAACGTACACACACACACACTGCATAGCCTAACTTGCTGCCTAACCTGATCTGGGCCATCAGCGCAGTAAAAAGTCCTGAAAGAGAACAGTTTCTACCTGTTTCTTGAGGGTTGAGATAGATGATGCTCGTCTTGTTGCTTCTGGAAGTTTGTTCCACCACTGAGGTAGTAGAACTGAGAACAGTTTTGCCTGAGATCGCTTAGAGCGAGCAAAAGGTACTGCTAGTACTGCTATTCACAAGTAAAGACTGTAATTCTTTCTTGATTATACTTTTGAATGTTATGTGTTGTGAGTGAATTAATTTGTCGGCAAAGGTGCTACTTTTAGCCGCCTTTCAAACACTTTATTGCCATTAACTGACTCTCAACACTATGATATGGAGAGCCAGGGGAAAATCACCAGTGGAAGAACTTCAAATCTCACACAGAAGAGGAGGTTCTTACCCCAGCTTAATTCATGCTGTTCATTAGACACTTATCTCCTCCAAAAGTACCTTGATGAATCAGACCCACTTCCTCTAATCTTTGTAATTGCGATGACTTAAAAATCCCATCTTATTTAGCTCCTTAAAACGCTTTCGGGCGCCACTCGTGTGCATTTCGACATAAAATCAAAATTGTAGGCACGTGGAGACTCAGATTTCTAAACCGGTTTGAACATAATCTACAGTCCTGCGTGGCGTTAACTTGAACTGATCAAAATTCTGGATAGTTGTGCGCAACTTTTCCCCTCTTTGACCTTTCCCTTCCTGTTTATTGTGTTCTTGTTATGAAATGGTTTGAAAACGCGTTAAGACGTCTTTCACACCGAAAGCGTAGAAAGAATTGCCTATCAATCAACTTCAGCATCATCCCTCGCTGTCCCTTGTCTGCATTTAATTGTTTTCTGTGTGGGCTTTTTAATCAATCACTGACCTGCGGGCGCCGCTCACTCATGTAGAGCATCTGCTTTCATGCTTTTTACACGTCACCTTCAGCTACGACTAAGAATTCACAATGCGGCGCAAAGTTTCGCGGGAAGACGTATTCCCCGGCCGGCGTCGTTCTCGATTCTCCGGGACAACATCTTAATCTGGAAGAAACTTCCAAAGTGTGTGACGCTGTCCCCGTTTCCATCCTCGAATGATGATCTCTTTCTCTCCCTCCCCTCCTTGCTGTGGCTGTTGCTGTGCAGGAGCAGCTAAGAGCATGCGTCTAAGCAGGTTGGCATAACATTAGAGGGCACACTATATGATATGACAGTAATCTTCTGTTAAATCCCCCAAGACTGAAACATAGCTGCCTGCAGCTTTGCACATGCTTCAAAAATACTTCTTTCCATTTTTTTTTTTTTTTTTTTGGACGTTTAGACTCCTTCATTTTATAGGTCATCTTTGCATGCATACATGCATGTGTGTGTGTCGAAGTACCAGGTATAGGACTATGTCATGTTGAGCGGGTGTGTCATTCCGCTAGATTTTTTTTGAGTTGTAACTCCTTTTGGGGACAAATTAAATCTTATGTCAGTTATATTTTATCCACCGAGTGATATGATGAAAGCGGCGAGTCTGCATGTGTACACGCAGCGTGTGTGGTTGAGAAATTACAGAGACTTAATGTCACTGTCACTGGTTAAAACCCTGATCAGCAGGCTCAGATTGCTGGTTTGGGCCTGGTGAGGAACCATGTGATTTATTTCTTTATTTGTCTTTATTATGCAGATCATAAGGGCTGCACTGAGTCTTCAGCACTGCCTCATGTGGGGTCAAACTTAGATGTTTTTTTTTTTATTCTTCTGACTGCTTTTAAAAATAAACAGAAAGGCAAAGATACACTTCTATACCAGGGGAATATATTCTTGATACTCAGCAAAAAAAAAGACTACTTTTCTTTAAATAATGTATAAAAGTGTCACTTATTGAGTGTTTAATGTTCTGCACTTTCCTCATCATGGGCAGATTCTGCCTCACACAGCACAGAATTCCTTTCACCCAATTTGCAAATTATGTATTTAGAAATTAATGTTATTAATGGTGCAGAATATTCCTCTTCATAGCTTTTTCAGTTCTAAAAATGTCCCAAATAATAGAATAGCTTTCACAATATATTGCAAAGACATGTATTCAAAATTGTATGTAATATAACATAATAAGTTTCATAATATTTCTTGCTTGGGATTGTTTTTCTTACATTTGCAAAATTATAATTTTGCGAAAAAAAGATATCACAGAACATGCTGTGCTCAATCAACATTTGTTCCAATGATATCACAAATCTAATGCTGTAATTGTCTGCTTTTCTTTCAGAAATACAAGGAGTTTGAGCGGGCGGTGAGGGTGGATGAGATCGATGGGCTGCAGCTGGTAAAGAGGCTGGCGGAGGACATGGAGGAGATGTTTCACAAGAAGGCCCAGGCAATGAAGGTACGCCGTTCTAAAAAGAAAGAATATATATTTGGTTCTGTATGCTGGACCGCAGCTTTTAACCCTCTCAGGCTCAAATTAAGTTGTAGTTGCAGGAAAAATCTGATATTTGGCTGTCGCAAATCTGCAACATCTGCCTGGAGAGGGTTAAAAGATGGCGGTAGCAGATTGTGGTCTGATTTGTCTTGCCAAGTCAAAAACTTAAACCCTGTATGTTGGAATATGTTCTGTTTTAATTAATAGTACCAAAAGAGATGACTCTCATTAACCACTGGTAAATCTCTGCATGAGAAGTTCAAGCCGGAGCTTCTCGCAAACTCTCCGCGATAAGTCCGAAGACAAACCCAGTAGATAATTTCTTTAATGCAGGATATCTTCAAAAAATGCTTCTCACACAAAGTCAAAACTCTAACCTCCAATACTCTTTTTTTAGATGTATCAAATTATTTTAATGAAATACATGCTTACAATTATCTTTTTATTATTAATACGTTGTAAGAAATTCAATTATTCATACGTTGGTCATTAAATACATGTACTTTACTGTAATGTGCTGTTCAGTTGTGCATGAGAGTCTTTTTTAAAAAAAAAAAAAACAGAATAAGTGAGAATGTTGACTAGAGTTAGTCAGCATGGTTTTCAGTGAGTGTATGATCACACTCTTGTGTTGAGTGTTACTGCTGCTTTCCACTGTTAGTCAAGATACCCCTGCTATCAAAAGCAGTTTTTGTTTAACCTGACAAAATACTAGCCAATAGTTAATTTGATAATTCAAATATGAGAATTCACCTGATTTAGTTCAGAGGGCAAACTCAACAATGATTTAAATCTGAAATATTTACATTTAAAAAATGTTTTTCTGTTGTAATGAGACTGGAATTGGAAAAAAAAACAAGAGCTGGCTCAGTGAGGTCCTCAGCCTGTGTACCCTGCTGACCTTATTAGATGTCTCAAGAAGTGTGTGGAGTCATGTTGCCACAGTGAAACTAGACACATTATAGGTCTGGAGTGCGAACGAGATATGTGTTGGGAGTTGAACGAGAAGTTGTTGGGAGTAAGGTGACAGGCCGAGAAGGGCTGGGATCCAAGCACCCGTGTCTGTGTCGGTTTATTGATCTATTCTGAACAAATGTCCATTTCCAGGAGGTCACTTTGAAGAAGTAATTTTATCGCTGCAAATCTTGACTTTCTATAAAGTTATAAGCTCCGCAGAGGGATGCATTCATTTTTTAACTTGACGGGAGAAAACGCAATATTCACTTGTGTGGAATTGTTAATCTATATAAAATCCATCATGGATGAACAGTGAGCAGCCGGCAGCCAATGAGCAGAGGGGATTAGCATCGTGCTCAACAGCACTTCCTTGCAGGAACTCTGGAATTCAAACCGGGAACTTGCGGTTCAAAGATGTGCACTCCCTCTTTGCCAAACAAACACTTGCGACAACAGGGCCGTTTTAATTTTGTCATTTTTTAATTACTTTGTGACGAGATTGAATAATAAAAAACTGTCTTTTGTCAGAGGCTCAGTCGGAGAGAGACATTCTCCTTTTGCATATGTTACCCGTATTGTAATGGTTACATTTGAATAAAGCTTCTCCCGGAGACGTACTGTTAATCCATATTAAACAAAATCCATTGTTGCAGTGAGTTTTGTTTGTCTTCTGACATGTTTTGTCATGTCGTGACGCCCGTATGGCCTGGTGGGCTTTAAGGAAGCGCTATTAAAAGCTGAAGTTGCTGCGCTTTATTTAATGGCTATATTCATCCCGGAGACACTGTGAGCTATTAACAGAATATATTAATCAATTCGACATGACGGCCTCTACTTTGATTATATAAAGTGCAGTTATCAAAATGTTTGGCATCGTGCATTTTAATTAATTTGTGGCCTTATTATGGCCCGGTTCACAGGGGTTGACCAATATAATACTAATATATGTGTTTTTCTTTTTGTGGAAAGCTATTCTCTTGTAGCTTTTGAAGAGCGAACAAAAAAAGTGGTTAAAAAATGATACAGGTATGAATGTAATGTGACATCTTACTGACAGGAATCGCTCTTGCTTTAATGAAGATGGTTAATCAGATTTTTATGAAAAATTCGCTGCTAAAAAGATATAACAGATACGTCACAATGACAGACTTGGTGTCCGACAAATACAGGCTCAATGAACCTTTTTCAACCGGTTACCAAATTCTTCTACATTTTCCAGGTGCCGTTAATGTGGATGAGTCAGATGTTGGCGATTGTTGATCAGCTTTGATTTCAACTTTTTTTTTTTATTCTCCGATTATTTGAGAACTTCATTGATTAGTGAATCGATGCTGTCTGGTATCTTAGAGCTTGAGGGCCAAAAGCACTGTGTAAGTGACGCAATTAGGGAGGCACATGAGTGGGAAACTCAGTGCTATTGCAGAAAAGGAGAACAGATATAGCAAAATGGCGAGATAAATATTAAAGAAAAAAAAAATCAATTAATCGAGGTAATGTACAACTCCTCGTGAGTCGAAGATACATGGTCGTGAATATTCTTCTCAGCCATGCATGTCATGTTATTCGCTGATGAAATTTGCTCAGGACACAAGAGTTCATAGAAGATATTTCACCTCCCATCCAAAGTGCTCCTGTGGCACAGGGGAAAATAGAAATTCTCTCCACAATAAAAGCCCCAATCACCTTGATTACTGGGAGGCTCGGTTAATCTCACCACGCATGCGAAATTAGCCTTTGCACATTCGCTTCCATGTATCTTCGCACGGGAGGTTAGAAATGCCCCGTATTTGCATATTCGTTCGGGGAAATTGACAAAATGGACAAGGTGTGTTGTTTTCCCTCATTTTTAAGACACAAGCCTCGGCGCGCATTGTCGGTCGCTCCGCTTTTACATTTGCTTGATTTAAAAGCAATCAAAGAAAATAAATGCATTTACACATGGCATTTTCCTGTCAAAGGAGACCCGGAAAGAAATTACCTCTTGCTATTTTTACTGTGCGAGGACAACTCTGGATATGAATGTGTGTGTGTGTGTGTGTGTGTGTGTGTTTGCCTGTGTTGTGACAGGCGCAGTTCAGGATGAGTCCAATGTGCACTGCCTCTTTGGCTGTCGCTGTAGCCTCAGGTGATAGATCCTATCAGGGCAACTTGGTGCTGTTAACAGAAATTGGATTTCTCTCCGAGAGTCTGGTCTAAGGATACAGGCTGACAAGAGAGTGAGAGAGCGAAGCACAGATGGTGACAAACCATTTCCATGCTTTAGCTTTACTCGTGCCCCTGTTATTAATCTTAAGTCTGATACCTTTCGCCCGCTTGGATTGCATGACCACGGCTGTTCCAGAGCGTTATGTTCACTTTGAAAGCGCTCATATTTCCATTCATTCACAGGCATAACAATCTCCGCTCGACACATGGAGAGGAGGAAAAAGATTTCATGCTAAGATGAGTCATTTGACATTTTCAGAAAACGCTATTCGCGATGACTGCTGGCACAGAGGCTAGGTTCTAATTGAATATTAGCAGTGGTTACATTGTTAGCTCCGTCAATAGAAAATTGAAAAATGGATCACTTTTCTATTAATATGTGAAATTGTTTTGGAATTAAACCACCGATGTGTTTATTCGACTTGATTTTAAATTGAAAATTCATCACATCTTCTGCTCGAGCCCTATATACTTTAATATGTTCAGCCTAGTAACACTTCTCTTCTTGAACTTGTTGGCAGAGAATTTTTAATCTCTGAATTTGTGTGTTTGCGGGCTCGTGTGAAGTACAAGGTGTGATGTTTGATAAGGAGATGAGTGGAAATACTTGTCAATGGAATTATGGGATTATACTTTGATGAACGTTAACAGTGATTTTACACCTCTGAGTCACAATGACACCACAGGTGATTCAAACTGACTCCATGCCATGGATTGATTTTCACCTCCCCATCATTGCAACTAAGCAAAACAACCACCCAGAACTCGAAAGTGTCCGTTTCGTCATTATTTTTTATTGCGGTTTTTCCATTTATCCTCCTAGTTCCTGTTCTAATTAAGCTCCGTGTCTCTCAACTTTTAATTGTTGCTTCGTCACTGGTGCAAGGCGGTCCATTTGATCAAGGTTGTCCTCTGGGGAAGCGTTAAGGTTGCTGTGCAATCAGTTTTTAGTGTTTTTTTTTTAAAGAGCTACTTTTAAAGTTTGAAGCTCCTTTTTCATCCCATGATATGGGTTATATCTGACAGTTGCAGGGGGGACTGGGGAAAGGTTTGCTGCCGTGCTGGAGTCACTGTTGATCAGGCAGTTCTTAATATTTCCAGAAAAAAACAACCTGTATCAGATCTAGGGGGTGAATGAGTTTTGCTTATTTGACTACACATTTGACTATTTTGTACTTATTGTTCACCGTCTGTGTCATTTTGTCATTTCTTCAGTTACCATTGGATGTGTCTTCACAGTTGTTTCACGTCTCCAAAAACTTTCAGCTCTTTCTCTCGCACACCGGGCGACCTAAAGGCTGAATTGGAAAATGCGGAGGCTTGCCGACACAATACTTGGGCAAGAGACCTGGGACCTGCTCATGCAGTCCAATTGCTTCCGCTTAATTAACATGCAAATTGTCACAAATGTGGAGAGACGTGGTGGATTCACTAAGAAACCGCGTCCCCTCTCTGTGATTTGTCTGATCTCGTGTATCTATCCATATTGATTGTTCCAAATGCGAGCCCGTACCTCGACGCCCCTAGAAATCTGTTCCTTTTCAGCTGCCATTGTTAGACATTAATCATCAAGTTTCTCATCACAATGTGGAAAATATCCATTCACAACTAGCAGTTTGGCTCGTTCAAACAACGTGTGAACCAAACACATCTGTGTAATAAGTATAGCCGTGGCGCGCGTCTCATTTTGCACCGCCTCTGATGAATTAAGAGGAAAATTTGATACAAAGAAAGGAAATCTGTAAACAGTTTGTTACTGAAAATGAGACAGCATACTGCACGGCTCCACGGGAAATTTTACCCTCACTAACTTGATTCTCCCTCACCTTCCCTTTCCTCTTTTTCTCAAAGTTCTTGAGATTTAATGGTTCACAGTGAAAATTCATTCCTCTCCATCTTCATTTGCTCTCTGCTTTTATTACCGAAAACTCGACTCTCGGGCCTTATGCGCTCTCTCCGCTTTACCCAAACATCCCCGCTCTCTTTTGTCTGGATCTCTACTCTCTACACCACCTCTCCCCGTCTCCCTGTATTTTGCCGACGTATACGTGGCGCTTCAGTGATTCAATTTCCTTGCAGGCGCTCTGTCCTGTCTGTCAATGCCGTTTTATCTCCCTGTCGCCACACGGTTCCCCCTCTTTATCGCTGCATGCCACCTGCTGAGAGACAGCGGCGCCCGTTACCGTGCACCTGTAAAAGTGTGTGTCATTCAGTTTAAGGTTTCCAGGTTATAGGTTTTTTTTTTCTTTTTTTTGTAATTAAACAGATTCACAATAATTGTAGTCATTTTAAAGAGGGGCCTCGATCTGTTAGTGAAACATAATCACAATCAAGTTAACAGCATGCATGCCATTACATCTTGTGCAAAAGATACATTCAAGGGTTTAATTCAACGCAGATCACAGGATGATATTTTTTGTTATCGCCACTTTTTTTTTTTTTTCTGAATAAGCATAAATACATAAACAAAAACCAAGAGAAGAAAGTGCTATATTTTGGAGACGTCTCTGCAACTTTGATCACCGGTTGAGCTGCAAAGGATACACAGAAAATACCAATCAGGCAGTGCTCCGGCGTAAGTATAGGCATACAAGTGCGCTCTAAACAAACGTTGTTGCCGAAAATGCCGGCAAAAGCAGACACTTAAGGAAGCACGTTCTTATCAAAGATGAAAGGTGTGGAGGGTATTGTAATGCCCTTCTTTGAAGTCAAGCATGGATGTGTTTCATGTGACAAATGCACTTCAAAGAAGAGTGGATGCCTCGCCGCTCGGGCTATTTCTCTTGTAATGGCATTCTGTACCCACTGATATCATTTACCTGTGGCAGCTGAGCTTCTGTAGCCTTCCACATGATTACTAGAGTCGACCCAAAAAAAAAAAAAAGGGAAAAAAAGAGTTCGCATGGTGATACGTGAGGAATAAACGGCACGCGCCGGAATTAAAATTAACTGTCGGCAAAACATCGCTTGAACTTTCATTTGCTGAAATGCACAATGAATTTAAAGTCCAAATCAGCATTTAAATGGAATGCCCTCCCCTCCAGTATCAACGTGGGTCTCATTTTCAGTCTCAGCGTTTGCCAATTCAATCAAAGTTGGACCAATATTGTTCCTAACGTACTGTAGGAACTGCTGAGAATGTTAGGCCATTACTGAAATCGAGGCAAACAAGTGGTCAAACAGCACCATGTCTGTTTTGGTTTAGTCCAGTGATGTGCGGTGAATTTCATGGCTGGTGATGCACTAATGTCATCACAGTAAGATTTACAAACATATAACCCTACAGAGTAGCTTATTCACCATTTTATTGTTAGCAGTTAACCTGTTTAAAATATCATATCAGCATTCTTTACATATACAAACTGTAGCATAGAAAAAAACGTTATTATCTCTTACCTTTACTTATAAATGAAGTCCATGCACCGCTCCTTCTGAAACATCGATAACTTGCTTGTAGAAGTCCTCCATTTCTTTCTTCAGTCTTAAAAGTCTCTCTGTCTCAGTGGAAATCACTGCCGGTGAAGACAGTCGTCCTTGATAAGTCCTGTTCCGACTGTGTGTTTTGAGTTTTTTCGGTGCCGAGAATGAGCGCTCCGCCGATGCTGGAACGATGACCATCGGCCGGAGCAACTTTGTCGCCGCAGGAACAGTTTGAATGAGATCCTTCTGGGCCAAAAAGTTGAGAAGCTGCCCAGGAGATTTACATTCATCCCTTAAGATCGGCAAAAAAATAGCTGGATGGCTGTACTTGACTTGCTGTTTACTGTAGCTTGCTATTACTAATTCTATTATTCTGTAGCCGAGTAGTAAGAAGGATCCCTGGGCTCAGCGGTGCCCCCTACCATGAGGCACTGTCACTGCGTGCCTCACTTAATGTCTCTTCGCAGTTGTTTTATGATTACGAGAAACATGAGAAACATGTTACAGTTGTTGACCAAAACATTAGACACATCAGCTAAACTATGGAAATTTAGTTCATATAACAAAAGTGTTATTTTAATGGTGACATCCACAGAGACAGCCCTGTGGTCTCAGTGCATAGCATGCCAGCACCGTTAGCATAATCATTGCGCAATCCATAGTGGGCTCAGCTGGTTGCTGCGTCACTGCACATCTCCTCTTCATATTTGAAAGCTAAATGTGAATTCTTTTTTAGCGATTTTGAAAAAAAAAAGGACTAAAAATGGTGAAGCTACATGGAAAATAACTTTAAAGTACAAATCACTGAATAGATATAACCATTTAATTTATTTTTTCATTTTGCATTTTTTTCTTTCTGTGATGACAGGTGAGGCCCAACCTCCCCTGCCTCTACTGATTGCACGTCACTGGTTTAGTCACGCCTCACACTCTGACAAACTCCTTTTGCAGGGAAAAAATATAGTCTCGGTTTTCCGAGATATTTGAAAAATTATCAAATCTAGTCTTAAGCCTATAGCAGAGGCACAGGCGCGCGCACACACACACACACACACACACACATACACACACACACACACACACACACACACACACACACACACTCAGCTAAAAGTATTGCGTTAACATTGTAATAAAAGAACTATGTAATCAGAAAATCTTTGTGATTCCAAAATTAACTAAATGCCCTCTCTTAATTACTTTTGCCCCAAGTCTAGTTCAGTCATTTAGAATGATCCTATTACATGGCGCTCACGTCTAGACTCCCTGAAAATCCCCTTGCTATTGTCCAAAAAAATATAAAAAAAAAAACAAAAACTAACCCCTCCCTCCCTAAAATGCACTTGGTAACCAATGGTTTACCTGAACAGAAATGGCCAGATTGAGAAAACGATGTTGTCAACAAAGCTGGATTTGTATATTTTTGCCCTTGCTGCGGTTTGACTATAAGCACAGAACAAAGCTACTGTTGTCGGCTGCATCGCGTTCGCTTTGCAACATCCAGAAACCAAAGACAGATTTCTTTTTCATTCATCCTGCAGTCAGGGTTTTGGGGGGGTTAGAGCCCATCCCAGCTGTCATTGGACGAGAGGTGGGGTTCACCCTTGACCAGTCCATCCCGAAGTCACACATAAGGAAAGACAGTCATTCGTTCTTGGCAATTCAGTATCTCCAATGAACTGACTGCATGTTTTTGAACCGTGGGTGGAAACGGAAGAACCTTGAGGAAACCCAGACAGACACAGGGAGCGCAAACAAACCCCACACTAAAAAGATGCTGAAGTCCATCCAGGGACCGTCTTGCTTAGAGGCAGCGCAAAAATTCGTCTTTACTAGAAGTCTTCAGCTTTGCCACATGTTCATCATCTGTGCTAGTGCCCACCGATCCTTATTTATCATCATACCCCTCCTTTGGCAACCCCTGGCATGAGATTGGACTCCAGATATTACATTGTATCTACGGCAGGCTCCTATAAGCCGGTTTGTCATAAACGAAAATGTTGATACTACAAATTAAAGTAGCCCTGTCGTGCATATATTTTCTCATGACTTTCATCATGTAGAGCTGAGCTGCATCTCTAGTCTTACTGTCTAGAAACTGTTCAAACGTTGGTTTTTTTTTTAACAAAAATGAAACAACAAATATATTTATCTCTTTTGCAGTACTATAAGACTGCACTACACTTTAACCCACTTTTGCCTCCTTGAATATTCTGACAGGGATTACCCACAGGGTTGCTGGGTTGTTCCGCCCCTTTTCACCTGTCATCCCGCCGCCTTGACACCTCAAACCGGGTACTTCGCTCCGCTCTCCTCATTTCTTCCTTTCTCAGTCCCAGATCATTGCCATGTGTGTCCACACATGCATGCATGTGTGTGTGTGTGTGTATCCTTGCTTGGTAATCTGAATGCTGATGACAGCTTTTAAATGTCAGAAAATTGGCAGTTGCATCTTTTTTTTTTTCCCTGCAATCCTTTTCCCTGTTACCAAGAACTTCTAATATAATGGGTAAAATTGTTTTCCTTATTAAAAGGAACACACATGTAGGAGTGATGTGAATATCAAATGGCAAGAAAAGTTACTGCACGTCTGAAAATAATTTTCCAAGTATGAAAGGAAGGTCAAGAACTGAATGATTGAAATGAAAATTTCAGAATATAGCATAAAGGAGAGATTGGTACCGTGTGTTTCCTTTCAGGCTGTGCCACAAGTTTCAGTGGCCTCTCTCCTTCCTCGGTTTCATTGCTTATCCGTCTCTTCCGCATCCTCTCTGCCGTCTTGGCCGTAGTTTGAATGCACAGAAAACAGAATGCAAAGTGTCACAAAGCACTTTCCTGTTTTGTTGACACAGCAACACTTCCTTGTCCGGTTTGACAACATTAATTGCTGTTCCTGGATGTATTGATGGGCTGATCTGAACCAGTCCAGCTCAGCCCGTCACTGGCCTTGAGGGATCCGGGGTCCGGCCAAACCAAAGCCCGGTGGGCCTGCCCGAGTCCGGTAGGTCAAGGCTTAGTTTGCATTTCTTTACAGTTGAGGAATATCTATACAACTTGCAACAGCAGAAGCTATTACATTTATTCATATGGGTTGCAGGTGAATATTTCTATGGTGTAGGTATAATAAAAAAATCTTAGTTGGAAAAAATGCACTTGGTAAATACATCATAAGCACTTATTAGAACTAAAAAAAAAACGAGATTTAGGTTTTTATTTTTCCTTATTCTTCCTGTATAAACATCTTTGAATCAGTTTGGATTCTCATTGTAAAGAATTCCTAATTTAAGAAAATAGCGGAACAAGACCAGCGTCAGACCCTGACACCTTTGAAATATGTTTTTTTTTTTTGTGAGGCCAACTCCAATTTTTCTCATCACTTGTTTCAAATCACATCTTTATTTAATCGTTTTACTTCATTACAAGCCATAAATTGCTTCTGATTGTGATGCAGGTAGAAATGGATGTACGGATACTGTAATCAAGTTGATTGGGGGAAAAAAGTGTGAAATATCTAGTGTGCTCAGTAAATGCAAGCCAAAGTACAATTAGAAATCACAGATTTAAGTAACTTTAAGGAGTCATGAGACGTGGTTGATGAGCAGGTCTGTTACTGCCAGCGCAAAATGTCTGCGCGTCTTAAAATCAGACCTGGGCCACAACTTGTTGTCATGTTATTTTGTTTGTTTCGTTTTTCCTCTCTGTAATCTAGGGTCCTGTCCTTTTTTTTTGTTTTAGCTGGCTCTTCAGTTTGTTGTCTTTAATTCGTTATTATCTTCAGTATTTTAGAATCTTCCATCGTCTTCCCGAGTCCCTCCTAATTCCGTCACAACACAAAACATGGTGAAAAGCATCCATAGACAATGAGCCAATCAAGTTGTCAGCTGAAAGAGAGGGATCATTTAGATGTTTAAAAGAGCAAATCATAATCTTAAGAAGTGAGATAATGGAAGGGGTAGATGAGTGCAAATATCAGAGAAATAGATTTTGTTGGCTGAAGGCGGCAGGATGTGAAATGATGAAATGTGAAAAGAAATTGTGTTTGATTGGAAGGGAGGGCGCAGCCTCGACTGAAATTAGTAAAGCAAAGCAGGATTATGGTTGAATAGTCATCATATTTGACGGTAAGGTTGAACTCTACTTAATGTCATGATTAAATCCTACGTTTTACCACAAAGTAAGTCATGAGCTCTTGTACTTGATTTTTAAAATTGTTTTTCATATTGCTAACAGATATATTATCATGGTCAAACTATTCTGATCAATGCCACTTCTTCCCTTGGGCTTTTCCAGGGATCCAGAAGGAATAAATTCTCTTTATTCTAATGTATTCTGATTTTTGTTCTTCAATATTCTTTGCAAATCCCTTTAAGGCTGGGAGGGTAAAATGTGACTCTGTTACCTCATTGTTTTCTACGGTCTGAATTCGAGTTAAATATAAGTGAATTGCAAGAAAATTGTGACTGACCTGACCCAAAAAAACAAAAATTAGCACCAAAGCCCCGTACTGATGACAGAGACCGGCGGAGCATATGCCAGACTTTCCCACAGCTTTACGGAATTTAATCCAGTTACCACAGCAAGTCTTGTTGGCTCTGTGCTCAGCCTTTACCCTGTCAGCCTCAGTATAGGCTCAGGCCTATGAGTGTGTATGTTTGCACTACTGTGTGTGTGTGTGTGTGTGTGTGTGTGTTTGTGTGTGCAAGGAGACAACAGGGCCTGCCTCTTACTGTGTCAGTTTAATTACTGCTGTCATCTCATACCAAGCCAGAGCCTCAAAAGAAAGACTTAAGAAGAAAAGTCATTTTCTATTTTACTTTTTAAACTGCATCATGCACTTTGGCAGGACCACATACTGACACAAACATTGCAGGCAACGTAGAATACATGCAACACACATACAAACATGTCGATGGACGGCGGGCAGAGTTCCGGAAGCCGAATACAACCGAAGTGTGTTGGAAATCAGTTCTGTTATCCAGTTTAACGACAAAAACAAAAAACAAACCCCACTTAGTCTACAAGATATTTGTTCTCCAGCCTCTTGCGCTGTATGTTGAATCCAGAACAGCGTATATGCAGAGGTATGGGAATTAATTGAATTTCTGCGCCAAATAGTCTATAAGTTATTTAAAAAAAATGAATGTGTTCCACGAGGCATAAAATGTCATGCAAGACCAACCCTTCATATCACGAATGAACAACCAGAAATCTTTCGTATAAAGAAATAAAAAAAAAATCATACAAATGGGTCCTTAGTTTTAGTCTCTGGGCTGGATAATATACTGACTTTGATAGGGGTAGAAAAAAAAAATAGCAGCTGAGACAATATGGATTATTTTGCACTTACATTGTCAATGATGTTCATTTTCTTTGCTCGCAAGATCAAATAATCATGTAATAATCCAATAATTTAATCCAATATTGGCCAAATCATTTCTGGCAGTAAAGAGTGGCTAGGATTTTAAGATTTGACTTGTTCTCTCACGCCTTTCTCTGGACACTTCACCGGCAGACATAACTCTGATTCGATCAGAATTCACCACACAGTCTGTGATTGACATTTGCCAAAGTAGCTCCAAGAGACACGAGGTTAAAAGGGCTGATATCTTAACACGTGTCAACTCGGAAAACCATTAACACTCAGGAACACACACTCACACACACACACAGCATTACCCACTCGCAAATGCTTAAAAGTGTGTTTGTATTGACATCGACTTCACAGGCAGCACCTGACATTTTGCTGGATGTGTGAGGCTAAGCGTTCAGACCTTTAGAGAATGTTACTCTCGCACTCCTTTCTAATACTCCCCTCATTTCAACATCCTTATCTGCGTTTGTTCTGAGAGCGTCTTTTTGACGAGGATCACATGATACATCTAGTCGTGGTAGATGAAGCAAAATCCAGATTAAGAGATTTGAGTCAGGCAAGAACCGATAATATAAGAACAACAGAACAAACCAAGAAACTGAAATAGAATTGGAAAAGAGGTGGTTAAACATGAGGGATGATAAGTACACAAAGGGTTAATGGGGTAAAAGACCATATGGGGTGAAAACTGATTGCGGTGATAGGCGAGGACCATCAAGATGTAAAAGAAATTTAAAAAAACACTGTACTCAAATGTTCAGAGCTGAAAGACCAGAGCTAAAAACTGATTCCTCTTCACTTGCAGCGCATAAGGAGCACAGTAAACGCATGCATTAATCAGAAGCACAAACTCAGATGCAACAGTATGGCCAGGTGTGTTGCCATGGTGAAGAAATATGTCTGGCCAGATTCTAGATTATAGTGATCGACTACCAAAACTGTTTGCCTGCACACAGCAGCACACACCCACACACCCACACACACACACCCACACACACACACTAAAATTGGGCAGGCAATTGAAGTAGTTTTAGGGGTAAAGCCATTTGAATGGAAATTGGGAACGGAAGTACACTGCCAAATCTCAGACGGCAGAGCCAGCTGAGAAACATATCTAGCGATGACAAAATACCCCACCAAACACAGGTTAGGCCGGCAAAGAGTAGTTTGTGCGTGGATGTTTGCATTTTTAACCCTCGAGTCCAGCTGTCACTCAAAGAACAGACAGCGCAGCGACTGCTTTCAAGCTGCCCGATATCACCTCGGTGTTTTTCTTTAGTTTTTATATTGTTAGTGAAATCAAATAGTAAGTGACAGAAGATTCTTCAACAATAATTGGGTTTTTGCTTTTGATGAAACATTTCCATCAAGCAAAATTACCGAACATTTGATCAACATTTTCTCCGTGGTTGTTTTGCGAGTTGAATAAATTGAATCGAAAGCATTCTTTTTAAAATCATTATCTAGAATGTCACTTTGGCAAACAAGTTAACGTTTGATATCTACAGAAATGTAAAGAGAAGCGATCTTAATCAGAAGCCAATCCCGGCTGACATTCTGCGGGAGGTGGATTACGTCCCGGAGTCTTGTTGATCACGAGGCCTTGAAGACGTAGAAGTGCATGCACTCGCTCTGTCTTTCATGCCCATGAGCAATTTTGAATCAGCATTTAACCTACTGCATGTTAATTTCGAGAAATGTCAGACACTTATGAAGTGTCAAAAGTGTCTAAATAACCAAACTGAAAATGGTATTCAAGTTGTGAAAAGGGTAAAATGCTGCCTTTGTTTAATATTTTGATCAATGTAAAGCGTACATAATTCATTTAAATTAAACTGCAATATAATATAGATTTGTTATCGCTTGCGGCCAACAGACTCTGGGCAGTTATTTCCTTTATTGCTGAACCACTGATGGGATAGAGGCCTCTTTCCATGAGATGGTAACATGTCTCTCTGCCACCTTTGTTTATATGTGTCCGTCCTAAAGGCTTTTATTGTTGTTGTGATGCTCTGAGGTACTTATTTTAGTCACTTGTAAAGGGAACCTCTGTATTGATTTTTCTTTACTTAATGTGGATCTATTCATCAGTTTACTTGTACAAAATGAATTATAACTGTTCCTGTGCTCTCCTCTATTGTGCTTCTGCAGAGACTGGTAGAAGCAGCAGAGGAAGCCCATCTAAAGCACGAGGAAGATCCAAACCTTCAGGTTTGTATAACTATTTCCCCTGTATGAGAATTATTGCAATCACAATGTCCACTCTTTGGTCTTTTAAGCTCATCAAATATCCTATGAAGGCTCCTTCTGCAACCATTGACAAGTGGTTGCGATGAAAAGGACTAATAATTGACCTCCATAATGAAAATAAATAAAATAAGAATAAAATAAAAACAAGAATTACAGAAACAGAACAGGGGCATACCAAGTGATGACATACCTCTGTAGGAGTTCTGTGTGGAAAGGCACGATACGAGCTTAACTTGGCACAACGAACATGAACGCAAGTCTCGCATTCGTGAATTTGGGCTCGAGCGATCTTATTCTAAAAGGAAAGCAGTTCGCACCTTAATCCACCATCTCATTTGATCAAAATCTTCACCCGTCATTTGTACAACTGTTCCTGTCATGGCCATCACCAAAACTCAGAAAGTTCAATTCTGTGTGGGAAGCACCTTATCTATTTTGTCAGAAGTAAAGGAATTATTTTTTGTTTTTCACGCCAGAATTTTGAATTCATGAATTATTAATAGTATATCGCATCATATGCCGAGTCAAAGACTCAGAAATACACCCCCAAACCCAGCCTCTGCTCTCATGGTTCTGCCTTAAATCCATTTGAGCAGCTTTAATTTTTAGAGTGCAACTTCTTCTGTGTTTGTGTGTATTTGAGCCAGAGGGAAGGGGATGGAATAGCAGCATTGGCGTGCGGTATGGCGCCCATGTAGTGTTTCTGCCTGGGTTTTGCACATCGTGCAAATCTCCGAACATAGTTTTGTGAAGTAGGAGGAGCAGCAGCAGCAGGAACTTGAGTTTTAAATGGAAGTGTGATGCTAAAGCTGACTTGGGCGGATTTTCTGCGCAACTACTTAAAGAGTCTGTGGTGTGTATACCAAATGTGTGACAGTTTGTGTTTATTCTGTCAGCTCTTTAAGGCTCTGCAGTGAGCTCCCTGTGGTTTTCTGTTATTATGGACCATCAAGTGGGACCAATTACTGTATTAAACCACTGACAGGTGTCCTGCTCAAAATCCTCACTCACTTAATGTTGCTTCCCTTTCTTCTCTCTTTCACCTGCCTGATTCTTTCCTCACTCTTCAATGTCCCCAAGTGTGCTTAAAGGCTTATTCTGCCCTTTAGCACCTTAAAGAGATTGAGGACTTGTCTCTTCTGACAGATTCAATCCTCCCCTTTACCAGGTTCCCCTGGCTCTCCCACATGAGCTTTGACTCTGCAGAATTGCTGCAGAATGTTGGATTTTCTCATGTATATTTTCAAACTGAAATGATTTATTTTAAGAAGACTTTGATATTTTGTTAATTACATCACTGTTTTTACTGTAAGGATCCATATTTCAGATATTTGTCCGAACAAATTCAATATATTTTTTTGGACTTCTGGCCCAAGTCAATTTGGCTATTGGAATTTTGAAATGTAAGAGTGTCTACCCAATATATTCTCAATATTGTTCAGACATAATGAAAATAATTGGTGTTTACATAATACAGATATGCATGTAATGGAAATATAGAGACAATTGGGACTGTTGTAAGCAAATGCCAAGCTTGTTAACCAACAAGTACACAAGGATAAAACATGGAGTATCTTTTTGTGTCCTTTTCGAAGATTCATGACATAAAATTAGGGTCCGATTTTCAAGCAGCAATTCGTGTGGGGTGTATATCACTGTTTTGATTGACTTTCTGTGCACAAATTACTGTCTGATTTTAATTGAGGTAAATTTCAATATCTGTTTAGTAAAAATAGGGGAAAAAATAAAATTGCTGCATTTATCGAAAAGGGAAGTTTAATAAAAGGCTCATTTCACATGATACAGCAGATTGGACAAGCCCAGTAGCTCAAGGCTTAGTGCTAACATAGAGGTAAGTGGAAGTCTTGGTGCAACAGTGTGATTTGGAAAGGAGTACATAACACCCCACTGTGGAAAAAAGATTCTTTAATCCCAACAACGTGGCCTGAAGTTTATGAAGTGCTAAACACCATATGCAGCAATGTAGCTGCACTTCCTTTGTTGAGAGACTGCAATATCAGAGTATAAGTAGGACTTTGGCAAGCAGAATCCTATATCCTATGTAATCCTAGACTGCATCTTGAGAGAATATGCACTATCTGGCTTTGTGGCCGCAGCATTCCCATGATCCTTGGTGTAACCCATTGCATTTCACCAGTCCACCATTAACTTTACTTAACGGAGCCCAATTCCTGGAGATCTGCAAGCAGAGGCCTTATCACAGCACAAGGTAGACAATGACGTCAACATCCGATATCAACACTATCCTGTTCATCTGTGAAACGGTGATAGTCCATCAGTGACCCACACATTTGAAGCTGGTGTTTCGGAGCAGGGAGACACCTGATATTCAGTATACAGCATAAATGTCACCAACATAAACACTGTACTGATGTCTCTTAAATGTTGGAACTTGCTTGATACGCATTTTTGATCTCACTGTCTGAATTATTGTCATGATTTAACATGATTTTCCATCGTGCAGCGACATTGAAAAAATTAGCATGTTTTTCTTCACGTTCACTTTTAAATTAAGCTTGGATATTAATAATGTTGTCATAGCATTTCATTTGTATGGCTAGATTTGTGTATGACGGTGTGACATTGAATGGGGAAGCATTCCTTAGTTGTTCATTCACTACTGCTATTTTATGCTTTTCAGTGGGGCCTATGGTACATGGATGTGGAATTGCATGTTTAATATTTCCTCTATGTCACTTCTGCATGCCTGCTTTATTTATTTATATATTTATATATTTAATTGAATTAGGCTCCACATTTCTGATGGTGGCATTTCTAATATTGCTTTAACCCGCAGAACACAGTGAATAGATGGTGATTATCACTAGCTTTGCTAAAAATACACGTCCATGCTGTAGGGTGAAACCTCCTCCATCACTATTCAGGGTTTATTATAAAATGTTTGTGTGTTTTTGGCTATTGGATACATATTTGGCTGGCAGCAGTTTGATAGGAATTTCCTTATCTATCCTTTCCAGAGCTCTTCAGCTTCCAAGTGAAATTGGCACGGTAATCTGCTGTGATTTTCCTCCCTCGCTCTTTTACCCACATTGCTCATGTACTGTAAATAGGAAAGCATGGAGCAATCCCATATGCCCTCTTCAGCCAATGAAATCCTTCCATTGAGGGTGGAGACAAACAGCCAATTGCAAAGCCTGATGCTTACTGAAAATGTAGCCCCGGTCTGGAGGGAGCAGAGGGAGAGAAATGCTTAATCCTTTCCCCTCTCTTTTGTTCTCCCTTCCCTGTCTAGAGAATTACGGTAGAGTGCAGAGAGGTGGCCAAAGTCCTGTTACCTTGCCAGTTTGCTGCGTTTAATAAACACTGTTTGACCTGCATTCATCTCCATTGTATTCTCAGCTGCCCTGTCAGAGGTGCGGTCTTTAAACCTTTTATAAGAGGACGTTTCCGTGTTAGCAGTTATAATCCACAATACAGTCATCAGAGGTGAGAATTCACCTGGTATGACTTGACTTGAGTCAGATTAGGGGGGATTTTGACAGAGCACTCAACTGTTACCTTTAAAACCCATAATGAAAGACAGATTCGTGTGTTTTATTGGCTGTATAACCACATACAAAAGCTCATGCCAGGCTTAAGCTATTTTAAAGTGTGCATAGATGCAGGCAGCACCCTTTAAAATAGATGACCAGTGCAAGTAACCAAATAATCATGCTGATAGGCCATATTCATTTTAAATGATCAATCATATTTTATAGACAACTTCATTTTTATTTTTTCATTTTGCATGTTGTTTTCCCAAAATAGTAACTTTTTTCCCATCTCGAAATTCTTATTTTCCTGTCACATTCGACGCGCTGCTTGTGTGACATGTTTAAAAATTGATAGATGGATCTCGTCAAAACTTGTTTTGCCTTTAAAAAGATATATGGCCTGTCAACATTTACTGCTCCCAGGCCACAAATGGGCTTAAAGCTGGCCACTTGCTGTTTTTGACAGAAAAAAATCCATCTCAATTATATCCTTAAAACGTGAAATTTCAGGATTTTTTTTTTTTTTTTGAGGTAAAAAGGGCAGTGTAATTGCAGTGTGATATCGCAACAATAATGGACAAGAATAAATGATTCAATGCGTCATTTGTTAAATGTGCAGCATTGGGCCCACACGCACTCGATAAAGAATATTATGGGCCCGGTGAGCATCCCAGTTTCTCACAGTTGCAAGAGACTTATCTTGGAGCGGTTAAGCAGAAGGTATAAGATGCATGAAGAAGGATTTGAAGCACAGCACATGAACCTCTGCATGGCCTTTCCCCGGAGGTTATTTACTCAATCTGCTGCCTTGTTTACTCACTGATTACCTGTATCCATGCCCCCTGGATGTTTTCTAGTCACATTTTCACACTCCGAAAGTGGTGTCTTCCATGAAGCACAAAACTCGGGCTGTGGGTGAGGGAGAGCTGATGTGGAGATGAGAGTTAAAAGCGAACACCAGAGGGTGGAGCATCACATGCCGACCCCTGCTTAACAAGTGATGTCTCTTCTGTTGCTCTGCCCTTCTCCTTCCCTGCGGCTATTGACACTGAGTTGTGTATTTTTCAGAGGCCCCGTTTATCAAGCGTGATATACTATACTGTATATTCATGACTGTGATATTAATTAAATACACAAACACACACACACACACACACACACACACACACATACATATGTATGTATGTATGTATATGTATATATGTATGTATTATGTTTGTATGTATGTATGTATGTATGTATGTGTATGTATATATATGTATATATGAATATATATGTATGAATGTATATGTATATATACTTATGTATGTATATGTATACATATATGAATACATTCATGTATATATATCTCTATTTTTTAATGTATGTATATGTATATATTTGCATATATGAATATACATGTATATATGTATGTGTATGTATATGTATATATGTATGTGTATGTATGTATATATATGTATTATGTATATGTTTGTATATATATAATACATACATATATTACTTATATACATATAATATATAACACTTATATGATATAATACTTATATACATATACTTACATACTTATATATGTATGTGCATGTATACATATATATATATAGGTATATGTATATGTAATATATATAATTATGAAAGATACGTTTATGTGTGTGTGTGTGTGTATATATGTACATATATATATGTATATATATGTATATATATATATATATATATATATATATATATATGTATGTATATATATATAATCTTTACATAGTGGTGGAGGACCTTGATAGCTAGTCAGCGTAAAGCAAAGTGCTTCATTTTAATAAATCTTGGTTTAAACATCACTCACAACAGGTCTGTAGAACTAAGTGAAACAACTGTCTGAAAGCATCGAGTTCGGAATAATTTATGAAGAATGATTCACACAACCCTAATGCAAACAATGAATAACTATTCATTTATTCAAGGAGGGGAAACCCAAAATTTACAGCACTTACTGTTCAAACTGTAAAAAAAACGATAGAAATGAGTCATTTTATACATACAGTGTGGGTATGTATAAAAATATGTTACCATTTGAAATAAAAAAATAAATAAATAATTGAAGTGCTTTAATCAGTTTTGTTTCTAATTATAGGGGTATCAAGACACATCATAGAAAGCCAGTTCAGTGGTTAGGAAACACTTCAATTTGGAAACACTTCAATTTTAAGGCGCTCAATAAATCACAAAATGAAGTAATAAACTCTCTTGATCTAACTACTTGTGATTGTTGCGGCAATTAAGAATTACCATATACAGTTTAAGCTCTCAGTATGAACAACAGAAATATTTCCCAGAAATAATTCTGTCATTTTTATTGTGCCATTTTATTTCCGTAAGGCGTGAACAAACATTGTCCGTGTGTGAGAATTGGATGTAAATTATATTCTTGCAGACAATAAAAATAGCAAGTAGAAATTGTATTCTTTGATGTTTTCATGGAAAGATATGAGTTTCAATAAAACAATGAGGATTTAAATGCCGCATATAAATGTAAGTGTATTCATCTTTCAGCTCATGTTTTAAAACAGAGGCCTGATGCAAGCGCCACTGTTTACTTCCACGACAACCATTCCTCACTCTTGTCTGTTTCAGACTGAGTGGGTGATGAGGGCACATGTCTTTCAGCATAATGCAGTGCAGCTTTAAAGATCGGTTGTTAACATCATGATCGAGGACTACATTAGTGGCACCGGGCACTCCTTCATTGCAGTGCTGGAAAGGCATAATTGACGTACCCAACACATACACCCACACCTGTATGGAGATACACACACACACACCAGGGAAAGAGAGGATTCTCGGGCGCCTTCACAGATGCACAAATACACTCTGATGTACCCTTGTCTCTATTCACACACCCACTCTCACTCCCACACATTGGAAACCTAGAAGTTGATAGGTGCAATTTTAATCCAAATTAAATCCCACATGCTGTGAATTTAAATAGGCCTATTAAGCAGACTAATTAACTGATGTTTGTTCTAGGTTTTTTTTCAATTCTTTGTTTTTACTTTACATTCTCTATACTTTTAACGGCTATTTTTTTTTGTAAAGTTTATCAACAATTGTTTTATCTGAAGCTCTGCAAAACTTTGTTCACTACTTTGGATGTATAGTATATGTTGTTGTTGTGTGTGTGTTTGTGTGTGTGTGTTTGTGTGTGTGTGTGCGTAAATGGAAACAATGTGGGGAAGAATGAAAGTAAAGTAATGGCAATTTTCAGTGGACTGCTCCTCCTGCAGTTTGCAAAACCCCATCAATATATATATATCACAACTTGCATCTCAGGTGGAAAAATGTTTGGAAAAGCTAGAAAGGTTTTCCAGTATAATAATGACAATTTTAAAAACAACCCCTCATAATGACCTGGGAGATGGACTTTCCACAACCGTATCACTTTCAATGAAAAACACAGTTAAATGGTTTAACTTAACACTGGATATCCTGTTTTGTTTTTTTTTTTGTAGAAATTGCCATTTGAGAAAATGTGCTTTTTGTTTTCATGATGGATGTGTTCTGAATGCAAATCAGGGGACTTAGAAAATGTCCATCACTCAGCTCAAACCATGTATTTGGAAAAAACAAAATGCTTTCCAGCTTTCTTGGAAAAGTAAACTTATTGTGTTTTGTCCTTGACCATAAATTACTTTCATTTTGACTGGTCTTATATTTTATAATAAATCATCTTTAATGATGATAAAGGCCCAATGATTGGCCTTGTAGACATCTAACTGTTTGTAAACTATAAGCCTTAATTATTCTTGAAGTATACTAATCTCTTTATAAAAGCTTTGTAGCTTCTATGGTGAAGAGATTTTGTGTTTATGGCACGCACACACACACACACACAAACACACACACACTAACACAGACAGTGTAACAACTAATGTTTTTTTTATTCAAGGTCCCTGACATCATGCAGCAAATAACTGAAATGTGATATGTCATATTGTGACATACTGTATCTATTTTGCCATCTCCATGGCAACCACTGATCCAGCTGCTTTAGATCACGGTCAATTGGACTTCATCACCGACATGAGATGTCTGGAAGAAATGGCCGTCTGACATTGTTTCTCTGAAGTCTTTTCATGTGGCTTTTCACATCAGCAAACTTACACCACCGTTACCGTTCCAACATGGCCACTCCAACATGATGCAGGTAAAAAGTGACTGAGTTTGCAACAAAAGCAATCAGCACACAACAACTGGTTCAATTTAAGTGGATGTGGAGATAGACATCTGGCTAAAAAGGCCAAGATGAGTTTTTCAAGGGAGAAAAACCCAAGATCTGGCTTAACAACTGTTGAGTGCTTAAAGACTTTGGAGTTCTCGCAATAGAGTTTGGAATAACAGTGAAACCCTGTTAGACGATAGTAGACCCTTTTGTGACTGGAAATCCTGTTGGTATTGACGTTCTGCCCAGGTGGGTTGGTTTTTTGCAAGAATATGTCAATGTATTTCAGGTGCGACATTAAGCAATCTTTAACAAGCCGCTTGTTACAGATGCATTGCACATATGATTGCAGGCAGAGACACGGCCGTGCTTTATCCATTTACAGTGAGCTTGTCATCTGAGAGGTTTGAAATGAGACATTGGTAGCTGAATAAATTAAAGTTATAGATTAGCCACAAGTGCAACAAAATACGCCAAGACATGGGGGAACCTAGGGTTTGGAAGCCGTAAAACAAAACAGTGCATTGTAATGTGTAGGACGTCTGGCCACTGTTGGTGCCGTGCTGCCTGTAAGATAGAAAGTCTGGTGGTAGATGGCACATCCCTGGCTGGGCCAGAGTTTCCACGAATTGACACAAGGTTATGTATGAACGTGTCCCTGGGGTGAGTCATTAATAAGCATCATAATGGGTTTGCATCTCTAAACAGGGCATTTTTCATCATTTATCAAAGTAACAATTTAGAGGACACAGATTTTTTTTTTCTCTTAGAAGTCAAATACTCCATCTGATCTGCTGTCATCCCTGGTTGTCAGCTGGCTCTGGCAAATGCACATCTGATTTTTAAGTGCATCCAGTTTAGTGAATTACTATGTCGAGTGTCTTAAAATACAAAGAAGGCCAAGCATCTGGTCTTCAGTGATTCTGGGTCAACAGTTACAGGCATTAGATGATACTTCGAGTTGATATTAGTCTCCGAGGTATTTTACAGTAGTTTATCGAGGAAAAAAGGTCACTTGCAAACTGGTCAAGCACATTGTTACATCATCTAAAAAGAAAGAGCTCACTGGTTGCCAAACCATTAATACAGAGAGGAAAGCTTAAATGGGGTGTGAGGCAGACCGTACATTTTAGCAGCAATGTTATGATCTAGTCATATTAGGGTATTTGCATTTAGTTGGATTTATTCTGACATTTTTGTCATTCACTGATAATTATGGTAAATTAGCCAAAATATATTTCAATTAATTGTGCTAATACTCTGAATATTCTGATAAACTACAGATAATATCTATGTGACTGATAGACCATGATAATATGATGAAACTTTTTTGCCAAACAGAATAAGCACTTTTAAGACAAAGCATGGGGGTAGTGCTCAGTGCATTTCTGTGTGTGTTTTTAATATTTTAAGGACAACTGAAAACACACACACACACACACACACACACTCATACACACACACACACACACACACACATATATATACATATATATGATTATTATGTAGGTAGCTGTTATAGTTGTGGTAGCAGCTTTACTCGTAAAACCAGTAAAAGTAGTACTTGTAGTACTTGTAGCTTTTAAAATATAGCAAAGTAATAATAAACACAAGAACAAGAGTGGTAAATAAATAGTTCATAGACAACAGTAAGTTTTGAGTTTATCGACTGAGTATCACATGGCGAATTTACTGCAACAGAAGCAAACTGATGTTTAAAGATGACACCTCCCAATACAAGTAATGGTATTTGCTGGTGCAAACGACCACATCTCCACTCAGCCTTCTTATGGTGCTTCTTTCATAGTGAATAAAAACATATTTGCCAGAAGATGGTCAGGTACAGCAGAAGCGAGTGATTTATGTCACATAGGCAGCTCTCCTTTTTACAAATACACATTCTGGCACACCTGACCAAGCGGTCAAAACGCATTAGGCTTCATGTCATGGGACACGTTGTGAGTAACAATATTTCAACCACATTCAACCTATGGAAAAGAAATTTAGTTATTTAAGCAAGATAATAAGTTGATTCCATTTCTAGAGAGTCTAGTTGAGCTTTAGATTCATCAATCACTTGCTTATATTAGTATGCATTAATATAATTCATGTATTTGACAAGTGCTACTTTGATAGGAAGTGCTGAAATGTGAGTATATGTGACATGCTTTACAATACAGACACAAGACACAACACAAGACAGCACAGAGCCATTTACTGATTTTTATTGGTTCAATGCAGATATGCACCATAACTTTTTGTTAAATAAATATAAGTAACAAAGTAATTGAAGGTTATAGATAACATTATAAGACGGAATGTTTTCTCCTGCAAAATCCAAATGGCCCACTGTCATTCCCAAACATCAGCAAAGGGGTAAAACACACAATTAAATCAGTTTTGCAACATCGGCAAACTTTCCCTTTGTGTTTCCACTTCACATTCACATGCATCAGGGAATTGTTAAAGGTGAAACAAATTTGCCCCCTACTCTAAGTAATTAATGGCAGAAAAGTCAAATTTTCTTGTATACATTTTCATCTGCTGAAAGAATATTGTCATCATCTTGCCGGCCCCTCTGTCAGTTGATGACAATGTGGTTAGCATGTGTCCAATAGGCTATCAAATATATTGTGTTACCTTCAACTTATCTTTCTTCCGAAAGTTTCTCTAGAGTTGGTGCTTTGTCACTGATTATAACAATTTGTCCGATTCGCCATATTTATTCAACAGACAAAATGATTCTTGCTTGAGGAGCGAGAGAGGAAGAATTTAAAAGAAACTGACTGCAACGAAAAATGGTCTGAATTTTTGTTTATTTTTCAGTCCTTTCTTTTTTACTGATTCAATCATTTTCCAGCTCATTATTTCCTACACATACTTGTTTTCCACCGACAGTTTTATCCGGTTTTTACTCCTTATATTCTGTGTTTGATCCCATGTACAGTGTGTTAGTGTCCAGGTATAGATCTATTGGTTGGCCACAGAAATTTTCAGGGGAGGTATGGAGAACAGAAGTGGATGTTTTTTTTTAAAACATCATCTTCACTTTCCCATTGCTTATCCATGGCCAAGTTGCAGTGGCAGTAGCCTGAGTAGGTTCTTTGGCTGTACAACAGCAGTCTGGGCGGCAAACAACTCCAACATCTGACTGCGTCTGTGCTGCTTCCACAATCCCACTACATCAGCCATTCACATGCCGTGCCCAAACTCTGCTGTCTTGCTTATCCGTGTTGGTCCTAGCCTGCACACATCCTGCCTACGGTATTTTTGTTGATTTATTTTATTCTCGTCATTTCTATTGCCACTCTTTTTATATTGTCCTTCAGTTCTGATTGTGTATTTTTCACCCTTACTTTTCCTTTATGTTGTCCATTATTATCCTAGATGTTGCTGTTGTTATTGTTGTTTTTACTGTTGCTGTTTGTTGTTTTGTTTGTTGTCTATTTATTCATGGATATCTTGCTATCTTCTGTCTTCTGCCTTTATTTATATTCATATTCATATTTATTTTACTTTATTTTCTGACATTATAACAGTTACGTTGCTGGGATAAAGGAATTTCCCCCATGGGTATCAATAAAGTTTCTTATCTTATCTTATCTTATCTTATCTTATCTTATCTTATCTTATCTTATCTTATCATATCTTATCTTATCTTATAAGATAACAACTTTATTTATCCCGAAGGAAATTGTTGTGCCAGAGTTTCAAGTAAAACATAACAATAATAGATAATAGTAGGAAGGAGGGAGAATAAGAAATACAATAAAATATAAAGTGTCAAAGTTAAGGCTATCAAGTGTTTTAAGGTCTTAAAAAGTACAAAGATTTGATTTATCTTATCTTATCTTATCTTATCTTATCTTATCTTATCTTATCTTATCTTATCTTATCTTATCTTATCTTATCTTATCTTATCTTATCTTATCTGAAGTTCTTCCTAGGGAACCCCGATGCTTTCCCAGACAAGATGGAATTCATAAACCTCCCCACATGTTCTGGGTTGACGACGGGGCCGTCTACAGTGGACACGCACACATCCTGACCCTGTCTCCAGGGCCAAGACCAGCCACCATGCGAAGGCCAGCTAATTCCAGCTAGCTGTGTCCGAGACCTTTGTTTTCAGTCATGACCCATCGTTTTTTTTACCATAGGTAGGAGTTGACAGTGATATTTAGAGCTACACTTTCTCCCTCGGCTCCTTCTTACCCACATCATACCAATGCAGGGCCTAAATCACTGCGGACACCACGCCGTCCCATCCAATTTAGCTCCATTCTACCCTCGCTCGTGATACTTGAACAAAATAGTTGTGAAGAGTGAAGTGCCGGGATTCAGTTCAACAGCTTGGATGAAATCTGCACTGTTCCATCTGAAACAAAGATGATTTGCTTTTTGACTCTATCAGTAACTTTCACCACAGATATGTGCGAAGACCAGTTGGAGACATCAGCTCTGCCCTATACGTGGAGGCCGTGTCAGTTCTCAATATTGTCATCATATTTTGGACCATTTTGGGCCCCCTACCTCGTGCTTCCGACACTATTGATTCTGATACCATTGGGACACAACAGTACAATCTCTGCAATTAAATGACATTATTAATCCAGGAGGAAGGATGAAAAATATTAGTCTTAGTAAGGACTTGATCCTGGACATACATTATTTGACAAAATTTGTCAGAGCCTATAGAATTTACATTTATGGTGTAGATTTTCGTAAACAAAGACCAAGTTCTTTCAAAATTGACAAACTAAAAACTTGATTTAAACCATGTTTTAGTACTTGATAAAACTACAAGTGGTCTTTTATTTAGATTGTATGTTGAAATCCAAAGGAGAGTGAGAAGAAAATGTCTATTCAATATAGTTTAATAAATGCAATTGCTCAAAAAATACTTGAACAAGTTCAGAGGTCGTCTGTTTAGTTTAGTCAGACAGAACAGCCTTGGGTTCTATATTTCTACTGTCTATGGGCATTGAAAAGATTTTACCCACAGAACATTTGATGCAACCTGGTAAGAAAGAAGAGACAGTACGCACAACATCGCAATCCCTCACCTTGAAACGTTAGAAATTCCCTTGATAAAAGGCTAATAAGCCTAATCAGGTCTGATTAATTACACAGATAGTGGTTTTGTTTGCCAGCCAAATTGATGGCTTTATCATTGTTTTGCATTCGGATGATTGGGTGTCTCAGGTGGACCTGGGATTACGTAGACCAACTAAAGGTCATTGGTGCAGCAGTTCAGAAGGTGTGGTGATTTTTTTTCCACCATATAGGGAAAAGCATGAGGAGCATGTTACACATTTTGAAAGGATTATTTGAGGAGTGCTACAGATTCACTCCTAGGGCTTTATTATGATCTGCTTTTAAATCAGCTATCACCACTGAACACCTCCTTAAATTGGAGCAATTGCTATTGACACTGATATTACTTAAACACTGCACATTTATTTTCCTGTCAGATGTTTGAGCATTTATCACATTGCTGTCTAATCGTGTCAAAATGCTGAATTACATCTGGTCAACATGTACAGTGCACCCTTCTCAATAATATCTTTTAATATCTAATAATATCTAATATCTAATATATATCTCAAAGATAATATCTAATAATGTATTAGAGCATAGTTTTGTTTCTATAAACCTCTCAACTCTGATTCTGATAAGGTCTAACACCACTTTGTACCTGCATGGACTGGTTTTGCATTTATCTTGTATATTCAACATGAGACAAAGGAGTCACTGCAGTGACCCGCATTAACGAAAAACTCTGTGGTGCCGTTCATATGATTTGTATCAGAATCTGATATTAGTCGAATACAAGAATAAATCTAAATATCGTCTCAGAGCAGATAACGATATTGCAATTGTGCTGAGAATTTTTATCCATCTAATTTTAAACAGTCACAACATTGAATTGAGACATAGTTATTGTACTGACCTCAGGTACATCTGATTCAACTTTGGCATTTAGACTTTTCTCAAATCAGCTTCTCAGTCCACTGTGTTGGATGATGTAGATGGCTTCCATGTACTCTTAAAAAGTTGTATGATGTATTTATTTATTATTCAGTCATTCATTCATTATCTATCACACTTATCCTGCACTCAAACTCACGGAGGGCTTGAGCCTTACTGGTTGAGAGTCTGGGTGCACCCTGGACCGGTCAGACCGCCAGCTGATCACAGATGAACACATCCATTCTCTCCTGCACACATCTTGGCACTCAAGGGTCTCCGATTTTATGGCATACCGAAGACTACCTGAAGGAAACTTACACAGGGATTAACAGGGAGAAAGTGCAAACTCAACACAGACTTCCTTTTTTTTATTTTTATAATTTTTTTCATGACAGTTTAACTGTATTTCATGCTTTCCGTGCTGCTTCCCCCTTTGCAGGCTCTGTCCCTGTGTGGTATCTTAGACTTCAGAAGAGGTGCAGTGAGCCATTTGCTCTATATATATCTAACTTAATGATTTATTAATACTCTCCCCAGTATGTGCAGAACTAAAAATACAGCGGTGCCAGCACACCACATGGAGCATCGAGCTTGGAAGGGAGCAATGGAGGCTGATTTGTCAACTCAGCAGCTTCCCGCTGTTAACATCGTGCATGTCCCGGATGATCCAGGGATTTGGGTTACCTGAGAATGCAAACTACTCTTTGAGTCAGCACTTAACTGACCTAAACAACCTGGCGTCGACAACAAGGAATCAAAAAAGAAAATGAGCAAAATCACTTGGAAAGATGAATTGAATTTCGGGTTTAATCGTATGTGCGATCAGCTCTCGGGCTAATTTTGACGGGTATCCTTTCTCTTTCTTCTTGAATGTATAGTATGAATACTTCAATGCAGTTCTGATCAACGAGGTGGATGACGAGGGCAACAACGTGGAACTGGGAGGGGAATTTATTCTTCAACCCAATGACCACTTCAACAACCTCTCAGTAAACCTCAGCCTCAGTGTGGTCCAGGTGCCAACGAACATGTACAACAAAGGTATGTTAACTTTTTCGTATCATATCCTCTTTAAAAGAAAAGAAATCTCTGAGATTAGCTGGAAAACTGAGAATAGCGTATCAGTACAACAGTATAAAGCATTGCTCTTCTACCAAAAGACTGAAGTTGCACGGACAGTAAATCTTTGGATTGCGTCTGCCACACACTGACTTCATTAGCCGCTGCGTATTAGCAGTTAATAATCAGACATTCTGCTAATTTGCCATCCTCTTGTGTCTAATCTATAAATTCATAGCTTTGTACAAAGCACAGTGGACAGAGTGACTATCATGTGGGCTTAACCAGGCAACCAGAGGCAAGAAATTCTATGAAAAGGGGGAGTAAATTAGACAGAAAGTAGGTTAAGTCAGACTGATGGAAGGGCCAAGCAACAGATTAATTATAGCTAGGTGGAAAAAAAAAGTATAAGTAAGTGAGTGTCAGAGAGAGACTGACTGAAATGGAAATAATTGAATGAAAGTGCTATGAGGGTGAAGCTGGCAGACCAGTACAAGGAGAATGGGAGTCATTTTGATTTGACACAGGCAAATGAGCACAATCACACGCCGAGAAAGAGCGAGGGCGTTTTAAATCTGCAGGTTTTGTCCATTGGTAGTGATAACCTGGATTTATTACCCGGGTCTGCAGAGTTCTTGTTTATGGGTGAAATCTCAAAGATTTTCAACGGAGAACTGAAAGGCATGCCCAGAGGAGAAGAAAGGGATGATGAATTTTGTTTTTCCCTACATAGTTTTTTTTCAGATATGAAAAAAGAGAGGTGTGGTCATGCAGGTGGAATGTTGCTTTGGAGAGGATAATACATCAGTAAATGTCATTTTTAGGAGATGCTATCCTATGTAAATCATAAGAGCGGTCTCACAGGTGACGGCAACTGAAAAAGACCTGTATTGTCCCCGCACACCCCTGGAACAAAACGGTCAAGATGCGATTGAATTGTTGACTTCGACCTTTTAGTCAAGGCATTTGAAAAATACATTAAACATTCAATACTCACTGGCACTTTGAGAAATCGTGCTGTCATTTGGAGAGGCTCAGAAGTAATTGGACAATTGATGGACATCTATCTTCATGGCCAGCGGTTGCCCGTTTCCTCTATATTCCTCGACACAAAATTGTGGGGATAAAAGGTACGAGCGGCATCAGGGGTGTTTTAGCTGTAATCTGTTCAAATGTAACAAAGTGCTTCACAACTGAGAACATCTTTTCGAAGTGCCGATAAATAAGGATCCAGACCGAACTGCGAAAGTTAAAGAAATAGGTTAGTCTTAAATGGGCAAGTCAGTCAGTAAGTCTGTATTTACTATCATCGTAGATTGTGCTGTTTGTAGTAAGCCCACAAACAAGCAGTGATTTAAGACTGACTTAAGTGAGGAGTCTAAGCCTTCAGTGTCGACCATCGTATTATTCTTGTTGAATCTTTTGCCCTCTTTAGCCTCTGAAAAAAATGTAACATTTGCCAAATTCTCCTCTCCGGTCTTGTGTTGACCGCCTGATTTCTAATTTGCGTGGTGTGTTTGCTGGCTAAAAATGGGACCAAGTGTATTTTCACATGTGGAAAAGTTCACATATCAAAGACAAGACCGATCAAAATGGGGAAACAGCCCAGCAGCTCACAATAACATTTGATGTTTTTAAAAGGTTGCCGTGTTTCATTGTCGCAATAAGATCGGTATTGCGGTTTTAATATCAGTTGCCAACTTAGAAAGAGCTGTCTTTGACACAGGGCTACTCTTTGACTGATTTAGTCAGGAATTGCGAACCCATGTCTACTCGTGTTAATAAATGGCGGTCATGCACATTTGTTCTACATGCCGCTGAACAGCTTGCTGTTGTCCGTGCACTTCATAAATGGTCTGACGGCAGCGCTTGATGAATTGCAGGTTATATCAGTGATAGCATAGAGCCACGTAGCCCCGATGATTAATTGTAGGATCACTGTGGCCCATCCAGCATACATCTTCTACCCTGACATTGCAACCATAACATAACCTACATCATCATACTTCATGACACTACTTAAAGGAGCATGTGCGGGGTGAAGTCATGCTTGCAAACATTTACGGCTTGTGTCTGAGATGCGAAAGCGAGCACAAGCACACATCTGCCGCACTTCCTCTTCATCCTTCATATCAGCTACAAATGTCACTTTCATTTTACCTCATGCGATCACAAGGGTTTTATTAAACTGGCGTTGGATTTATTTCGGCGCATTCGCCGACGTTAACGCGGAGAAACGCGGGAGCTCTATTGGTCCAAGTGAATTAAGTTCTGCATTAGATTAGATTAATCTAAATGGCAGTCGTGAGAGAGAAGAATCCGTACGATATCTTCTATCGTGACAGTTTATAGTAGATGCTCAGACCTCAGCAGAAGTGACTGGATAATGGAGCCTGGATTCTATCCAAACGTCTTGCGATTCCAAAGGCAAAAAGAGGTGTAGGGCGTTTACTATCAAGAGAGGGTTTTGCTCAGTAGCCTCCAGAAGACTAATTCAATCATGTCTTATTGGCATGACTGTTGACAGCAGACCAGTGTTGCCAGCGGAGGAGATGATGGAAAATCGGTTGTCTGCGTTTCATCTCTTTGTCCATTACGTTCTTGGCCGCCTGTAATATTTTGCATTGGTTTCCATCTGTCTTCCTCGCTTTTCATACAGCCCTCCAAGGTTTTTGTGATTCTGTCTTTCTTTATAATGGCACCCGTCTATATTTTCAACAATTTTCTTCTTCTAACTCCTCAACCTGTCTATGACCCGTGTGTGAATGTACCAGGCAAACAGACCGACTGATAAGATTTTTGGCTCACAGGAACTTCAACTTTTAAAATATCTTACACTTCAATAGAAAAATAAAGAAAAGGAAAGCACCTATTTTACATATTGAAAATATCCATAGGTATTCATACTTTTTCTTGCCTTTTTACAGAGTCTATTAAACCTTCTCTGCATGGTGAATGCCTGATAGTGATTTATGGATGACTGGTTGGTGTGATTTAACTCTGGCAGCTTTTCTTTTGGATTTTTCCTTTTGACCTTTTCACTAAGACGGGGCTTTTCTTTCTCTCCTCTCCATTCTCGTCACTCCATTGTCTCCTTTACTCTTTAGACTCTGCAATTGTTAATGGAGTGTTCTGGTCCGAGGCTTTGAATAAAGTGTTTGTGGACAACTTTGAGAGAGACCCGTCGCTCATATGGCAGTACTTCGGCAGTGCCAAAGGCTTTTTCAGGCAGTACCCAGGTAAGTGTATGTTTATTTGTTAGTACCGTGTGTGTTTTTAATGAAGCCGCTGCCTCCCCGGAGCACGGGGATGGGTGTGTGGGGATGATGCGTGACTGGCAGGTAGACACTGGAGGCCAGCAGTGTGAGGGGTAAGTAGGTTAGATAAAAAGGAGAGGGAGTGATGGTGAGCGGGTGTGAAGAGATTAGAAGCAGGTTAGGAAGATGGATAAAATTTACATTTTTCTTATGAAGTGGAATGAATATGAACAGAAGAAACAGATTCAAAGGAGCCTATTGAGTGGTGTTTGGAAAATGAGTGGTGAGGATCTTCTTCCTTAAAATTTTATCTTTTGACCTTTTGAACCTGAATATAGCAATTCTCTAATGACAGTTTTAATATTACCTGCCTTTGTCTGTATCTGAGAAGCTAAAATATTCTCTACTCTGTCTATCTGAAGGATTTTTGCCAACATTTATTGCTCTGACCTAAAAAAACAACAACAGCAAAAGTGACTAGTTATTCTTTTCTATCTATCTATCTATCTATCTATCTATCTATCTATCTATCTATCTATCTATCTATCTATCTATCTATCTATCTATCTATCTATCTATCTATCTATCTATCTATCTATCTATCTATCTATCTATCTATCTATCTATCTATCTATCTATCTATCTATCTATCTATCTATCTATCTATCTATCTATCTGTATGTTTAAAAAAATGACAAGGGGGAATATGTACTTTACTATATAGACCTATTTTCCATTTCTCTTCATTTTAAATGCCACAACTGCAGGTTTTCACATTATACCTTTGGTCTTTTCAAATCACTTTGGCATTTTTGCAGTTTCAGCCTAGAAATCATTTCCTCACGTGAGGAAAATAGTTTCCAAGTTTAACATCAATTCAGTTTATTGGGGCAAACTCAAAAAAAGGTCCGGTTGATGTTGCCCACATTGCATTGTTGCTTTTAAAATACTTGCTAAAACCAATACCAGTAATGCAATTTTTTAGTCCTGCGTACATATGAAATACTAATATTGATTTCACTTAAAATACATAGAAATCATATTTTTTCATAGAAGATATAAAACAACTAGTTAGTTCTAGGAAGTATTCCGCATACGTGATACTTATTAGTGGTTGTATTGAAATCCTTTTTTAATCAAGTGATATATTAATTTCCCTGTTGCAATTACCCAAGGAATCAAATGGAAACCCGATGAACACGGGGTCATAGCATTTGACTGCCGAAACCGGAAATGGTACATCCAGGCCGCCACCTCTCCGAAGGACGTGGTGATCCTTGTTGATGTCAGCGGCAGCATGAAAGGCCTCAGACTGACCATCGCCAGGCAAACTGTCTCCTCTATACTGGACACTCTCGGGGATGATGACTTCTTTAACATCATTGCTGTAAGTTCAAACCAATTGCCTTATTTTCCACAATATTTTAGGTGTTCCATAAACCACAACCTCCTGAATATTGGAAACACAGACACAGGACCACATCCTCTCCTCCTAGGCTCAGAGGATGCTAGGATGCTGAAACAAATCAGCTTTCTCCCCTGTCACGCTCACAACCAATTAGCAGTCAGCTGAATGAAGATTTGAACTCAAAAAAAGACAGTCGTGATTGGATCCTGCCTGAAGCGCCCAAGCCATTGTTATCACATCTCTCTCTCTCTCTCTCTCTCTCTCTCTCACCCTCTTTCTTTGTGTGTGTGTGTGTGTGTGTGTGTGTGTGCATGTGCGTGCATACTGGCGAATATGTGCGTATGTGAGTGACGCTGTTCCACATCAAAACCCAGTTAGTGACTTTGCCAGCTTGCATTCTCCCTTCCCAGAACAAAGTCTTCATTATCATCTCATATCCTAATCGTGTTATTTTGAAAATTATTCTTTTGAAAAATGCAGAAAAATAGGATTGAGAAAATCAGGCAGAACCATATTGTTTTTCGCTGATTACTGTTTAAAAGGATGCATCAATATGACTCATAGTCTTTTCTTTCCTTTGTTTTGATTTGTGCTCTTCCTCCTGACATGTAAATTAAATTTCTCCTCTAGAAAACACACCTCTTTCTTTTATGGACACAATTAATTGTCATGATTTGAGAATCTTCATTTACATTGAAAAAAATCTAGGGTTGAGATTTTCTTAAGCTGTAGCACACACACACTATGTCTCTCTCTCTCTTTCACACACACACACACGCTCACACGTTTGCACAAATATAGATTAGAGCAATATTGTACGGTTTTAGAAGAACACACTTTCATTCTCTTCCATAGACTTTGAAGTCTAATTCATAGTCATGCATTAAATGGTGAGTATTATCGCAGAGTGGCAGACACACCAAACAGTGGCTACACTGTAGGCTGTGTGTGTGTATGCCCTTTTTAAGTGAACACTCAAGTTGAGTGAACTTAACAACTTTTCAAACCTTTTGTAAACTTAAATATTAGATTCAACATGTCTATGGGGGGTTCTCAGTAATCCAGGTCATGGTTAATCCTTGTCAAATCTAATTGTTGCAGCTGGACTTCATGCCTTCTCTTGAAGACATTTCACCTCTCATCCGAGATGCATCTTCAGAAGAAACCTCTCATCCAGTCATTCTTCTGAAGAGGTCTCTCGGGTGAGAGGTTGGACGTCTTATAGAGAAGAAATCAAGTCCAGTTGTTATGATAGTATTTGACAGGGATTACATCAACATGCATTTAGGACCCTGTATATATATTCTAATTGATGAGATGAAATACTTTGAGTATATTTATTGAATTCTTTCAGTACAATGAGGAGTTGCATTACGTGGAGCCATGCCTGAATGGGACTCTGGTTCAAGCAGATGTGACCAACAAAGATGTGAGTTTATCGTTTCCTTCTCGAAATCCTATAATAATCTTCGGCTATTCATAAATTGCTGTTTAGTTACTCGTGCCGTTGTTACTTTTTTGACTTTTGTCTTCGAGTTCCCTGCTGACTACATTCGCCCTCTCCAATCCTCGCAGCAAGGGGGCAAGAAGAAAAGCAACACGTTTTAAAATTTGCTATTAATTGGATAAATGCCCCGTCTGTCGATTAATACAACAGTGAAAAAAAAAACATGTTCTGAGAAACAAATTCAAGACAATAATTGCATCTCTAATGTTCACAGATAGACAAAAACGCTACAATATATTATTAGACTATATCAAGAGCAATAAAATGACTGTTTCAAGGGACAGAAACTCTGAAGTCATGCTGGGTTAGTGAGTTTGCTTCAGGCATAAATTTTGGTTGTTATCCTGTAGGTTTTTGCCCCCCCCCCCCACATTATTTTACAATATCAAATTGGATATGTGTCTTTAAATGGTCCTAATATCACTTACTTTTTAACTGCATTTGGAAAATCATACCCATAATATCTTTTTACATGCAAATTTCTAATCCATTACCCGAGAGATCTTTTCAAATGCAAATGTTGTAAATCCATTCTGAATGTTTCAGAATGATTATGAATAGATCACCGTTGCATCCATCTTGGTGCATCGCTGTTTAATGATAGCAACATAATGGGTGGTTATTAAACCAAGCCAGAATGTTACAAAAATAAGTTTCACTTACATTATGAAAATATATATTTTAATCTTTGACCTTGATCAACGGTCATTATCCCTATGTATTTTGGCCCCTCTCACACCAGATGAAATTTATCTGGGGCCATTAAACCTTTGCAAAAGGCAAAATTAAACAGAGAGTACATTTTTATATATAGTAATGCTGTAGGGTTTTCACGAATTATCAACCATACAGGAAAGCCAACCCATTTGGCAGGTGGAAGACAAATTAGAAGAATTCTCAGGTCGTAGAAACTCCCAATTATTCCCTTGCAGGCTGAAGAGAAAAACAGCGGGCTGTAGATTTTGTAGGAGTTGAGAAAATATATGAAGAAACTTCTTTTTTATTGTGTCACCTTGATCTCAAAGGGGTTTTCCTTGAAAGAAAAAAAAAAACTCATAGGGAACCACAGATTTTGAAACTTAAAAAAAATATTGAAGAAAGAAAGACTTAAAAAAACAAAATGCTTTTTTTCTTTTTTTTTCTTTGGGACATTTGTCTTCATGTCCCTGTCACTAGGCTTTGTTAGTGTGACCGCTGTGATCATTTTTGTGCGTGACACATCTCTGCAGCACTGAAAGATTTGATGTCAAATGTACAGTTCAGAACCTGCGGTGCTGCACAGACGGTTGGGTGTGCAGCGTGCGCACAGACACACCAACTACGCAGGCAACTTCAATACACTGCTGCTCCTCAGATTGAACATGGCCCGCTGTGCTCAGACAGATTACATTGATCTTAACGCGCACACAGGCATGCACGCGCTTACACACGCACATACTGTGCAAGCACTCTCCCTCATTCAAAATCATAAATGTGCAAGGTAAATTTTGTGCTCCGGGGTAAAGAGTACTTTTATAGGAACGATTAACCTTTTTATTCACATCAAAGCATTTGTTGTGCCTCTCTGCTGCGTGATGCTGGAGGTTGTTTTCGTGCACATACTGAATTTGTGTGTTGTGTTTGTGTGTGTGTGTGTCTTCGCTCCCCAAATGAGCAAGCTCTGATATAACCTTACGCTGCTTGGGTCCCCCACTGTGTGTTGAGAGCCTTTCCTCTTCCCCGAGGAGCAAAAGACTGGAGGAGATGATTGTAAGCCCAATGAAAGGGAAGGTGGCAAAAAAATAAGAAATCTTGAAGGATTACAGTGCATGTGGGGGGTTGATGTGGACTGTTCCAAGGTCCTTTAAAAGTGTGAGAGAAGCAGATATCGGATGAGTAACGGCTTTGATGCTTATTTTACACATGTAAGAATTTTGCTTATTCAAAAATACCGAATTATCGAGCAACAAGGGACTGACGGAAGATGTTATTTGGCATCCGTGTGAGATCTTTTGTCGCTGATACCGTTGAACTCATTCATTTTTAATGCGATGACACATTTCATTTCGACAAACATCATACCAGTGAGCCTGTTCATCAAATACACAAATATGTTAACGCAGTCCCGCCAGTCGATGCAACTTAAAGTGGACAAAACCACGTAGATATTGTGCTTTAGAAGAATTGGTGCAATCCAATTTGAAATTAACAATAATAGATAAAATCAATGAGATACTTTAGTTTTATCCTCCATGGAATGAGCAGATTATACAGTTAGCCTTTCAATTTTATGTTTCTCTCTTCCCATCTGTATCAGTACTTTCTTCACCCATTAAAATCAATAATGATCCCCCCACAAGACATCATCCTCGTTTTTTTTTATTGTCTCTTTGCGTTTTCCAGCATTTTCGGGAGCATCTCGACAAGCTGTTTGCTCAAGGCATTGGCATGTTGGACATCGCTCTCACTGAGGCTTTCAATCTCCTCAGCGGTGTAAGTACTTCACTCATGACCCACAACCAAAAGTACGTGCTCACACACACACACACACACACACACATATGCACACACATACTCACGGTAATGTACTTTGAACTGCACACAGAAATAAGAGCTTTGATGCACAAATTTAATTAGCACGCTGTAATTAATAGCTAAATCAACAGAATCATCCCAGAATCAAGTAAACAAGGCTCTTGATGACTCACGTTACTAGTTTGACATGATGGAAGGGAAATTAATCACTCAAGCCCACAAACATAACACACATATTCTAAAAAGTACACGTCTTTTGGTATTTTCAACATACTTTTTAATACAGTTAGCATCTGTAACATAATGCCAAGTTGTATGGAGATACACTGCTTTCTCCAATCTGAGTTATCTCTTTCTCTTTCCGCCACCCCTTCCCAAACCCAACCCCGTCCTCTTCAGTTCAACGAAACCGGGAGAGGCAGTGAATGTAGCCAGGCCATTATGTTGGTGACAGATGGAGCGGTGGACACCTATGATGCCATTTTTGCCAAACACAACTGGCCAGAGAGGAAGGTAACCTGTTTTGTCCACAGCATAAAAGCACATTATTCTTCGATTGTATGCCGAACCGCTCCAGTTCACATTCCTATTTTGTCTAGTTCAAAATGTTTTTAAGGCGGTAACATGTGCCCTAATAGAAGATCAGAAGACTAATGCCATTAATACAATTTCAACAGTATATTTCTGACCTTCAGGGATTAACTTCTGTGTTATCTTCATGTCTATATTTTACATTTTCTTCTTTGTGTTTAAATTCACCCCATCTGTTTTTGCTGTTTTTGATATTGTGGCGAGTCACGAATGTTGGGGTTTATGTTGATGCTTCTTTTCTGTGTGTTTTTGGGGTTGCTGGAAATTTTGTGGGTGTGGTTTGGGGTGCAAGGAATTATGTTTTTTTTTTTTTTACCCAGAATTAAGCTTTAACAGTTAGTTGGATTACAGGCTTGTGTGGCCAACAACAGCTATTGCTTATTAAATGGACGTTTTATCGTCATCCGGGTGTTTTCCCTGACTAAAACGCTACAATATGATGAATACAAATGATCTGATATGCCTGCGGTCCACTCTTCGGTCAATGTTATTTAAAATCGCTCAAAATATTTTCACATTCTTTTGGAGCTAATGGCCAACTGCCAACTTGGAGTGAGATTGTTCCTTCATTGTTTAATGCCTAAACAAGAGAGGCAAGACCTGAAAAGATGACCTATGCTGTACAATGATCTAAGAGAAGGAAATACTGAGAATTTATTACTGCTGTGTACAATATGAGAGGAGGGGAAATTGCCAGGATGCTGGAAGGCACCCATAATCATAGAAATAAGGTGTCCAGGAAAAGATGCAAGCAGGCCTGGAGATTGTAGACTGGTTGGCCTGACATCACATTCGTAAATTAATGGAAAAACGGGTTATCAAGAGATTAATGTACTCCCCAAAAAATTCAATTCATGGTGGCCTCATAATGGTGCTGATCCAGAAGGGGAAATAGTGGTATTGAACTGCTGATATGTCTGGAGGATGGAATCAGAGAAACAGGTTGCTGTGTTCTTGCATGTGGCCATGGTGTAAGAGGAATATTTTGAGTTAGGTGAGGACTTACTGAAATATCAGAGCAACACAGAAGAGAACAGAACCTCTCGGGGCACGATACAAAATCTGACTTTATTTCAAGATGTGCAAAAATTATTTGTTCATAAATATTTCACGGTTTTAGGGAAGGTCACTGTATGGTGATAAAAAGGGGCCAGAGGAAGGGAGATGAGGATAGTGAATGCAGGATGCAATGAAGCAAGTAGTAAAGAGGAAAAAAAAAATGATGTTTTAGTTTTTTCATCATAAAAAAGGTTCCTTACTTTGCAAAGGCCAGTCAGGCACAGTCCTGGAAAACTATGGAAACAATCAAGAGAGTGATGAGGTTTTGTAATTTTCAGTGTATTTTGATACCAGATTGAAACAGAGCAGGTAAATAAACAATGTTTCCAGCCCTGCACACACACACACACACACACATATGTATATATATATCTATATATATATAAATGAAATATCCACATTCATTAAAATGGTGAAAAAGTCAGCTTGGTGGGTTTGAAACCTGTCTCCATCTTTTTGGTTCAATTTAATAGCAATATTCTAATTAAAATTTTACAATGTTACTTACATATCAGGTGCCTACATGTACATTCACATGCACTGTGCAAAACATGGCATGCAGGCAGCTTTTGAAACATTTGTTTTTCACATCCTGTTTTTGGATAAATTAGAGATGTCGAAGCATTTTATTCTCGGTGAAGTTGAATTTAAGATAATCTTATACAATGCTAAAATAAATGTCTAACAGGTTTGTTAAATGCTGAAGGAGCACACGCAGAAAACCTAAGCGTGGTCAAAAGATATGATTATATGAGTTAAAAACCTTCCTTTAAAAAAATTATGATGCTGGTAAATATAATTACTGAAGAAATGTAACCCTGCTGTCTTACAAACAGCTCTTGGGAAGTTCAGCTCATATTGCTGTTTGACATTCTGAGCAAGAATTTATATTTTGGATAGACCACACACAATGTTTTTGACAAGCAGAGGCATTGAGTGTTCTCAGTATGGGGTCATCTCGGATCCATCTAAATAGATTTCAGCGCGGCCCTGTCACTGAGGACTGAGATGTTCCTCGGCTGTACTGTGAGGTAATGATGGTGTTTTTTTGACATGGCATGAAATAGAGGCTTTGAGCACAAGTTTGACTTTTTTTCAAGGTTATTTTCCCGGCAAGGGTTTAGGACACCTGATGGTGCAAACATTCAACAGAACCTCGTGCTTCATATACAAGTACAGGACAGTTTTTCTCTCATAAAAGTATTTCAACTTTTACAGCTAAGCCGTTTCTGACAGAAGATATGAATGGTTTATACATTTGTTTTTGTTTATTAATATTGTTAGTTATTAATACGACTCTACTTTGCACAGCAGTCCCCTGTGTTTTTGCATCTCTAGAGACCCCTTGAGAGAAAGCAAAACCCCGCCTCCTTCTTACTCCTGCCTCAAGGCTGAAGAGCGAGCGAGCAGGAAGAAGACGGGGCTGCGAGATAGTTCCATTTAGAAGAAGCCCCGCTGATAATAGAAATCGTCAGTCTCTGTCACTCTATCCAGCCCATCTCCCTCTCCTGCTGCTGGGGTTTAATGGCTTCCCCTCTAACTAGCTGTACGGCTTCACAATTGTATAGCCCTGTACCAAGTGGGCGTACCATTAAAAAAACAAAAACGCATGCAAATAAGTTACTTAATAATCTCCATGGAGATGGCTTTCGTGTTAAATGAAGATAGGAGATGCTTATTTGTGATTCTTTGTGTTGGATCAACATAACAGCATTTACAACAGCTCCTGATGAAGTATTACATATCCGGGTCCTCTAATGGATGCAATCAGGGGTGTTTTTGTTACACAAGTCATTATTTTCAGAAAGATGCTGTCACAACATCAGAATTAAATAAATACCATCACTGCACTTTATTAGAAACATTGCAACTAGAAAAGTTGTTTGCCCTGGTGAGAAAATGCGGAACTGCACGGTAAACAAATCAAGTAAATGTGGGAGGCAAGTCAGGATGGCGACTATGACACATGTACAGTATGTGAGGAATTAGTATAAAAAAAGCCACGTGTAAAGGACTGATTGCGATGCACATTGATTTGGGAGTTTAAACCGGAAATAGTGCCATCAGATTCAAATGGAATGCACACTGACACCAGCAGAATCCATAGATTCACATATTCAAATTTATACGCCTGAATGTGAACACAACTGTTCATATAAACAAGCTATACTCTCATTATACTACAAAGAGAGGTCATTTTCGTAGCGTATAGAATTTCAGCCAAACTTTTGCGAATTGCAGTATCCTAGCCTATTTTTAGAACTTTGGCAAACCGATATCAGTGTATCATGAATGAAAATTTTGATGTTTCCATTTATGTGACACCAACAGTAGTCCCTTGACCATTTTCTTAAATTACCAGGAAAAAACATGTGTAATCTAGTTGTTTTGGTTTAGGATGTTGTCACTCAGATTTATAAATCGTCGCCCTCTTAAAATAATCGCCTAAGTCATTTTTTTACAAAAATGTTTTTTTTTGCCTAAATCATCTCCTCATGATGCTGACCATCTCTGGCAAAATCGCCTACATCCTCAGTTAACAGATTGTGCCATTCTACCCCTTTAGTAGAAATTGCCTGTGTCAAGAGAGTCAAATGGTTCAGTTTTTTATGTTTCCTGAAAAATCTGAAAAAATGACTTAGGCAATTATTTTTTATGAGGGTGATGAAATGTTTGTCAACTTTTTCTCTTGGTCAGTACATTTCTGCATTCTTCTGAATTCGACAGATTGATGTCATTTGATATTTGACACCTACAGCCCGTCTCAAATGACCAGCTCACAAGGACAGAAATGGTCTTGTATTAATTGACAGCGTTGTCTTATTTTTTTTTAAATTTGTATTTTTTCTGTGTGAATAAGGTAAGTACACAGGCAGCTGTGAGCATCATGAAGACATGACACTTAAGTACTTTGTGTGTATTATAGATGCATTAACACAGAGCGGCTCTACAGAGTGTTTTTTAACGGCCTTGCAGTCGTTAATCCTCATTTGCAAGTCAGTGAAGAATGGCCGGTGATCATTTGATTCATGAAGCCCAATTAATCGGTTTAGACAAATGCACTTGCATGCAGTTGAAAAAAATACTTGAATTTACAGATACTCATTTTTGTTTTTTAAAACACACAATCATAAAGACAGGAGTAATATGAATCCAAGAGCTGCACATTTCACAATGCTGTGTCAGTAGCCATGGCAGTTTCCATCACCTGGATGGTTCTGCACTTGTGGTTTTAGAAATGTTAATGCTGGCTTAGCACAGTTTGCATGTTATTTTACTATAACTGTCCTTATACCGGTTTTATGTGGAAAAACAATTTCACGGCTACAATCAGTTGTGGTTACCTCCAGTTTTGACGGTGTGAGATTCGGATGTCCCCCCCCTCACCTTGCGGACAGATGAAGCTGTCCATGCCAGCGTCTGCCCCTGTGTGCAGTCTCTGCCAGTATTGTTCTTTTGTTCCGCTCACCAAGGGGCTACCATTCCTACCAAGAGACTATTCTGCAGCTCCTCTGTATGTTGGAGACTCATTGAGCACTGCTAACAAAAGGATGGCTTCTCTACTGTTTCACTTGGGATATACAAGCGTACAGAAGGGCCAGAGGAGGGCCATGACTGGGGACACTGTGCGTAGTAGGGACCAAGATTTTGTCTCTATGACAACTTGACTTTCTAACAAAAATGTGAAAGATGCTCACCAGAGGGGCTCTCACGGAAGACCAAATGTTTTATCCTGTAACAATCATAACAAGTCCATGTAAAACTGTTCCGGACCCAACGCAAGTTAAAAAAAAATGAATCGCTGCCGAGACACGCCCTATAAAATGTGAATAATCACTCCGAAACCAGATGTATGAAGGCACCCCAAAAACTAGATACTGAAATCGAAACTATTCATGGTTTCCCTTCAAAATATCAGATTGATAATGATAGATGTCCCTAATCCAAGCGATTATTGATCTGGGTTTAGCCAGTAATTCAGCCCCTGTACTAACCCCAATTCAACACAGCTCATGCAGGAGACAGATTACAAATATGCTGTTGCATGGAAATGAGGCTAGTTATTTACTGTAAATGTTGTAGTACTATGGCGATCGAAGAGAAAAGAATTATGCTCATATGCATTTGATTCAATTAATTTATATTTCTCAACTTCGTGCTAAATATTTTAAAATACATGTCACCTCACTTTAATACATTTAGTGTAGTGTAAAACATACAGCAGAGCTGAATAAATCATTGCAAGCTGAATTTGAGTGTTGCTGTATAGATAGAGGTGTGTGGACGTCTCTGCATTAGCACATTTGCAGCATAATCTTGTCCGATAAGTGCAGTCATGTAAGTTGAAGATTGCATGCAAAGGCTGGAGCCCCGGTTGTTGTCATCTATCCTCTGCTTAACTCAGCTGATTCATATTTAATCACAGGTCTTCTGTATTTTGAAGTCTGTCTCGGCCACCAGTGTAGGATTCAAGCACATTGTCACAAACAGACACTCTTATACATCTTCCTCAGGTATTATTTTTATTTTAGTCACTCTGGCAATTCCCTTCAAATAACTGACTATGAAAGATATTAGTTATGATTCAGATAGCTCAAAAATGATTGTCATTAACAGTTAAAAATAATAGCCTAGAGCTAAGTGTAGCAGTAACTACAATAATCAACATTATTTGTCTTGGTACCTTTAAAATAATTACAATTTAACTACTGGCTATTTGTTATAAATAATTTGCTTTTTATTCAATTATATGTTTCTTGCAGTACTCAACTATGATGACTGCAGTTATCTAAATTTGGAAAAATACACACACATATTGACATGTAGACATATGAAACACTTAACACAAAATATTTTATCATCGTAAAGGGAGGCAGTGAAAATTGCAGGTATGGGAGCCATGGCAGCTGCTCCCACAGAGGCTTGCATCTGCTCCAATATGGCAACCTGCTCCTCATTCATTTTCTCTCTCTCTCTCTCTCTCTCTCTCTCTCTCTCTCTCTCACACACACACACACACAAACACACATACATAAAATACAGTACATAAAGTCGATCTGGCCAACTGCACCTGTTGTGAGAGCCAAAACAGACCCCTGCTGGTGAAAAAAAATGCTATACAATATATTGTATTTTTTGAAACCTGTATAATCTAACCATTGATTGTGTTATTTGTTGAGATGGCAGAATGATTTAGGTGTTTCTGAATAAATTAACACCATTCAGCAAGGTGAAGGTCTACTAATCACATGTGGATAAGGACTGAGCCCGCTACACTGTTGTATTCTGTATTCTGATGTGATCCGTTCTATCAAAATGATATTAAAAGGACTGACATATGTTATCTGCTTTCTTTCTTCAGGTCCGCATATTCCCTTACCTGATTGGCCGGGAGTCAGCCTTTGCAGATAATTTGAAATGGATGGCGTGCGCCAATAAAGGTGGGATTTTTTAAAAAAACATATACAATAATTTTTTTGGTCCGAGAGTGGACACTGGGACACATTGGTCTTATATTTGCAAAAAGAAGTACGTTATATAGTTGTTTTTTTTCTTTAATTTTCAGGTACAGTAGTTGCACAGACATGTGCTTCTTAAGTGATCATCAGGCGATTGGTTCAAATCCGTCAACATGTCTAATTATCTGACAAGCGATTGCACGTTTCATTGCATCATCCTCTAAGATTTTAGCTGGAAGTGTCTTGACGACACACCGCTTTGCAGCTGCTTTGTGTGCGGTCATGGTTGTCTCCGTGCGTATGGAGCATGCTTTTCCAGGTTCTATATTTAGCTGGGAGGTGGGTGACAGAGACAGTCTGGCTCCATTTCCTCTAGCTGGTGCAGATAAGACGGGCGAGACACAGGTCACGTAAGGGATGTGTGTGTGTTTTCAGTTCTCACACGTATATATCTGTTTGTAAGTAAGAGGACAAGGGCATCAACAATTTTCCTTTCATGTGATATCACAGAACCAATCCACTCAGTTTGAAGGTGTTACAGCTGATAATGACATGTGCGTGTGTGTGTGTGTGTGTGTGTGTGTGTGTGTGTGTGTGTGTGTGTGTGTGCGTACGTGCATGCAGTATTGTTCAGGGAAGATATATCCTCTCCAGTTTGCTGGTATTGTGCATCTTTACTCTGCTTACCAGACAGTCTTAGAGCGCAGGTTGAAATAATATTCCCTTATCTGTCTTGTCACAACAGTCTGGGAGTGCGTTTTTAATCCATGCTGCACAATCATTCTAAAATGTTTTTGTTTTATAACGGATTCACACTGAAAAATTTAGAAAGCTAAAAAAAAACAACTTTAACTATGAGCAGTGACATATTTAACAGTTGGATATAAAAAAATGATTGAAACCAGTGACACTTCCGAATTAAAAATAACAAACAACAGTGATTTACTTACTGGCGATTGGTAAAGCGACAATTTAACTTTCACCCAACGGTGCACGTTATGCGTAATTACCTTTTATAAAACAATTCTGTGTTTCACAAATCTGTCCCCGTAGCCTTTGAGCAGAGCCAGGAATCTTATGATGTAATCCGATGGATTTTACAATGAACTTTAGTACTCCATAAAAAATCTACCGCCAAGCTGGTGTCTGTTGACACGAAGAGAAGTAGGTAGACGCGTTTTTATGTGCTTATCGCTGGCAGGGTTAGTTTATCACTGTTTGGGGTTAAACTCCTTTGTTCCTCTTCTTCTCTGAGATCTTCTGCTTATCATTCAGGGCAGCCACTACTTTAAGACAAACTGCCAATCAATGACAGGAAGAAAAGTGAGGCAGTAAAATACCATAGTGATAGCTAAGCACAATTTAGGATTTTTGTGTGTGTGCGTTTGTGTGCCGCACCTAAACATTCTCTCTGCTCACTTTGCCCCATTATTTGTGTGAATCTTGACACGTTGTTGTTTCCTCTCTAACCAAGGTCCTTTAAAATGTATTAAACTCTCACCTCAACTCAAACATACAGTTCGGCCGCTCAGTTCTGGACGTATTTCAGGCGCACCATGCAACAAAAACACGGAAAATGAATATTTTTCTCACCCAGTTCATCTTACTGTCCGCCATGGCTCAGCCTGAAGGACACCTTTAGCTCTCTAAAGGGACTAGTCATTCCTCATCCTCCAAAGTGATGAATGATGCAGTTACAGAGAGGCAGCATGTCTTGTGTGTGACGTAAATTGCAATGTTTTTTTTTTCTTTCTTTTTTTTTTTTCATTGAACTGACAGGTGGAATAATAGCTAGATCTGGATTTCTTCAAGGATGAAGCAAAAAAATCTTTCAACGTTCACTTCCAGGTCAAAGAGAAGTGCACTGTCTTTAATTGGGCTACTTTCATTCCTACAATGTTGTTAACTATAATTTAATGGGTTTTAAGCTAAAGATTTACTCTTCATAACTCAAGAGGTTTTATTGTCATTATGCAAGCAGAACGACATTTTGTAGGGACTCTCAGTCAGACACGAATTCTAAATTGAAGATGTACACAGCAGAATAAAAACAGATAAAACTATGTGGTGGCAGCATGAAAATGGATGATAGCAGCAAAAAAAAAAAAAAAAAATCCTAAACTATTGGGTGACCAGATGGCATCACTCGTACACAGCGTTCAGACTCTAGGTCCTGGCTCTTAGCTCCCTTTGGAATAGAGGTTATTGCTGTTAACCATGACCCTAAAATCTATTTCCTCAAGCTATGATTTTCTCCTTGACTGCTTTACGGTGATTGAGACAGCTCGCCATTTTTACGGGTGGTTAGAAATGTAGTGGCGTTTCACTTTTCACATATTCTCTGTGCCATTTCTCACCCCCCCTTTTCTGTTTTACTGCTGTCCCGATTCTTCCCTCTGCCTCCCCCTTTCTGCCCCCTGCTAAGATAACAGTATACGTCCTCATGCATATGAGCATTAGCATCACAATGGTGGAATTATCATCAGAGGAAATGGCATCGCATTTGGTTTAAATGAGTTTTTCATTTACATACTGCCTACCCCTTCACAAACCAATGCAGGTTTTCTTTCAGTTGTATATAACTACAGTTAATTCTTTACGTACTACTTATACGTGTATACGTTTTGTTTAAGTAAACATCCGCCACCTCCTTCCCGGTGAACTGTTTCTGCTTTGATAAAGACGTAGGTAAAATGGAAGAGATGGCTCCGAAATTTCATGTCGGGTCTTCGTAGCAAAGCAGATAGCGAATGTTCTGCCGCGTGAGTGTGTTGCCGTGACACGCTATACATTTGAGCTCCATTTGGGGTCAGAGGGGAAACACATTAAGGAGACTCAACCGACTGAGACTCCCATCATTTTTTAAATGGCACGATTTATCCTCTTCAATCATTTTCTTTCCTCAACAGGTTACTTCACTCAGATTTCCACGCTGGCTGATGTTCAAGAAAATGTTATGGAGTATCTCCATGTGCTGAGTCGTCCCAAGGTTATCGACCGGGAACATGACACAGTGTGGACTGAGGCCTACATTGATAGCACTGTGAGTACTTCTCTTACACTTCATACATTTTATTAGAAAGGAACCAAATTCATGTTTTTAAAACGTTATAACGGCCATTGCTCATGTCTCCACCTCTGAGAAGGAATTGTCAGCTTTGACACCTGAAAGGAAACACAACTCCAGAAGCTACTGTATAAAAAAAGGGATTGCGAAAAAGCCAACTGACATTAACAACGAAGGTGTAATAATGTCAAAATGCAACAAAATAGTCTGACAAAGAAAGGACAGGGAGGGAAAAGTGTACAAATAGAAATACAATTATCAACATGAATAACCAGGCAAAACTATTACATCAATTGTATAATATTTCTATGTCTTTGTGTGGCACTGAAATGTCGAATGGATAGTTTAGATGTGGACACTGAACCCATAGTTTTGACCAACCCCATCTGTTGTCTGCATGTGGTTAAGTGAATAAGGTGCAAAGACACGAAGAGATATAAGACAACAAGCGGTACCTTGTTGTGTAATCGAATAAACTGGTGGGTGTATTATTTACTTCCACTGTTAACACTTAAGCCCTTAAAGCAGTGCTTTTCCCTGACGTTTTTACTAAAAGCAATATAAGAAATTACAATCATGTCTTCTGTGATATATTTTGCCTGGAACTTCCATCGATGCATCTACATTATTGGAAGAAGCAGGTACCACAACTGCATTTGACAAAGCAGGGAACAAGATTGCTAAAAAAAAGTAGGAAGAGCATTGCCAAAATGGCTTTTTTTTTTTTTTTTGTATGGCAAATGTGTTGTGGTGTGTGTAGCAGATGGAACCATTAAGTGAATGAGCCTCATGTATGTGTCTGGAAATTATGTTGCGCAAGTAGAACTTACTGGCACACCAGGGTGCTTTGGTGAGTTAGTCTCTGATCGCTGAACCCGATATTATGGGCGCAACAGAGACACAAATACACACTCAAAGACTGAATCCATGTTCTTGCTTTGTCAGGCAGGCAGATATATTATCAATATCAAAACACCCCTAAGTTTAAGAACGCAGAATGTGAATGTGATCTGGGCCTTTTGTGTTAATGTAAAAATGAAACGGCAAGTGAGAATATTTCCAGACCAGCAACGCACTGGTACACAGCACCCCATTTTTACCTTTCTCCCCCTAATTATACTCATTTCCCCTACGTTTTATCCTATTTTTTTTTTGCTTATTAGTTTATCTTTTACCTCAATATTCAAATTCATAGAGCATGCACTCAGCACTCATGCACTCAAAGAAATGGCAAAACATTTTTTTTTTTCCCAGATGTGATGCCTTATGTCTGAAAGCTCTCCATGTAGTAACTGTTTTCAAAGCTGCAGTCAATATAAATGTCAGCAAATTTAATGCACCCACTGGTACTTGACAGTCCATTGTGCTGAAAAGTTACCGGGAGGCTCTCTGACACCTTTCCTCTCCTCTCCTCCCTCTTCACTGTGTTCCCTTTAGCTCCCCCAAGCACAAAAGGTAAAAGCAACGGTGATTTGAAGTCATGTAAAGTGTCGTGCTGAGGCCTGGTGTGTGTTCATGGGAATTTCATATGCATGCGCATTCTGCTCTCTTGTCTCAACAACATGAGGGCATAACTGGATAAAAACTATCATACCAACTCTTTTGTTTATTTATTTCTTGGTGTGTTTGCTGTTGTCGCCTCTCAGCCTCCCGATTGGAAACCATGCATTGTTGTTGTCGGTTCAGATGACTGTTCTTCTTTGCACGTCCGATCAGATCTAGGTAACATCCATGCACACACTGACATATCATTCATCATTACTGTTGCGCTGTCAGCCATGTTTCACCAGTACACTAAAAAAATATATATTTTATTTTCCGCCATCCTATTTTTCATTTAAAGAATTACACTGCCTATTTGCCTCATCAGAATTCCCTGAAATTAACTGTATTTCATGACATATTTTCTTCACATTATATCCTGGAGGGGGATAATGGCTGTCGCTATGATGTCATGATTTAGATTTAACCTGATAACATTATCAACATGAGCCATGCACAGAAGAGCACCATTAGACAGCTGGCAGGCCATCAAGTACGTCTGACATCGGCCTGTAAGAGTGTCCTGTCAGACATATGACACCGCGGTCGAATAAACCTAAGCTTATTGACATTGAAGCAGGCCTTCCAGAAAAGGAAAATTGATATTGCATTGTCATAGGTGGTGATCACCCAATCACAGCTTTGTCTGGAATGGATACTATGAATACAAACACGCACACACTGTGTGGTGGAAGGGTCTGATAAGAAGTTAGCAAAATCATCAGATTGGCACACTGTCAGAAAAGTAATGAGCATTTGGGGTTTGTGTTCCAGAGCTGATGAGTATCACCTTTCCTGTTGCTTTATCCGTACCCCCACCACCACCACCCCCCCTCCACCCCCCCATTCATCCCAAAAAAAATCATCATTGCATTTTTTTTTTCTCGTTTAATTCTTCCCCGGCTGTTTTATTCACCTCTCCGCTGTCCACCGCTGCGGTTCTCCTGCCTCTTCTCCTCCGCTTCCAATTTTAACCAGCTTCATTTATCATTTAATGGCCCATTTGACTTTGTTTCCCAGTCTGCCGGATGAACTGACACTGGTACTCAGGAATGACAGGAAGGCAGTTTGGGTGAGAGAAATGTGTGGAAAGGGGTATTAGAGGACAGGTGTGTGAGCAAATGAATGCAGGAGATCTAGAAGATAAGGATTAAATGGTATTTGGGTTGGCAAGGATGATTAAGGCGAAAGACGAGACATAACAAGCCGGTCATCTTTTGAGGACAAACTTAAGTTGCAAACTGGTGTCAGTATGAATTAATAAAGTCAACTACACAAAGAGGAAATGTTTTTTGCATCCTGAGGTCATTGAGAGCATTCATCGACAATTGAAATCCACACCTGCATGGTTAAACTGTACTTGCCAGATCTGCTCCCCGCGGCGGCTCACAAGGGTCTAAGGCTGGTGTGTCAAGCTCAAATACACAGTGGGCCAAAATTCAAAACTGGGACAAAATTGCGGGCCAACATTGATATTTATTGAAAAAAAAATTCCTCCAGATATAACCTTTTCATATGTACCCAAACAAGTTTTGCTTAAAAACTAAATATGGACCAAGCATAGCTTGATACTTTACAATATATAACTTAATATTGCACACATGCAAAATCCTGTTTTCTACCTAAGTAGCAGGGTGCCAGTATTAGCATAAGGTTGCTATGACAACTGTACACAGAGGAGAGGGCGTTTATGGGTCCACCAGCAGAAAATTCTTGGATTTGTAGAATTAGCAATATATGCACTGTAGACTTTACTGGCAGGCCAGCTCTAATAGTCATTTGGTATGGCTTTGCGGGCCAAATATAATTACAATGCGGGCCAAATATGGCCCGCGGGCCACAGTTTGACACCTATGGGCTAAGGCGTCAGTGCTTACACACCATCATCATTAGGTTCGGTCTCCAAGGAAACAGGGGTCACGTCGTCCACCAGCGCACAATTTCTCAAAGCAACCCAATTTGCTAGCTTCCCCATAAGACACTAAGCTGCGGTTAGGATGTGGGTACATCTTTCAAACAGAACCACCGGCGCAGAAAGGATGCAGATCAGACCCAAAAGATGTCCTTGAATTAGGGTGTGACAAGTTCAAATCCAGATACATACTTGATCAGAGACTTGGAGCGGGGCCACGATATGCACTCAGGGTTCAAGGTAGGATAATGAAGTGCAGGTTTAAAGATCTTTCCTCCCCGGGGTAAGACAAGCTAGGACCCTCTTCAGTTGTGATGTGGACTTTAAATCAGATGCTGGCTGCCTTCCCCCAATCCAGACCTTGTTATCAGCTTAATTACAGTTTGTCATCTCCCAAAGCAGCTGAGCAAGCCTGTTTTCACCCAATATATTTGCATCCAAGCACAAAGGGGACATTTTTGATGGGCTTGCTCAACAGCTCAGGAGAATACATAGTACCTGTTGGTCTTTACATCTGTGGACTTGATCAATTCCATTCTTGTTCGTTGTTACAGCAGCTGTACATCGGTATGCTTTGTTTCCACCTTGATGTAAAATAGTGTCTTACATTGCTATTACTATGCTTTGGTCAGCATTTTGTGACGCTCATATTTCCTGTTGCTATCCATTATTATTGGTGGTAAGAGAATATGTTCCATATATGAGGATGTAGTGATGATATAACGTATGATATCGGTGTCTTGTTACTAACATGTTTTTTTCAGGCTCATTCTTTGTCAAACACTTGAAACAGATCATGTGTGCGGTCTTTTTTATTGTTATTGGTTTTTTTTTTTTTAATCCACTCCAAGAGCAGATGGATTCGTGCTAATGCAACAATTACGCGTTGTGACTTGAACCGAAGCTGCCCGAGTGACTGACATTTAGACAGTTTTGACTTTCCTAAGTGGACAAGGTTGCACCACGTTTTCCAGAATTTGAAGCCCTTCGCTCGTCTCCATGGAAGAGTGTCAAGCTTTCATCTCTAATGGAAATCACCGCAGACAACCATTGGAAAGATAAATATCATAATTATTCCAGCAGTCTTTAGGGGGGAAAGATACCAAGATCCAAATGAGAATCACTGCCTTTGGATAAGCTTATTCTGCAAGAGATCAAAGGGAGGCTGTGATAGAACACATTTTAAGGCTAATAATAAACATGAATAAAACATGTCATGGAAGTTTTTTAGGTCTTTTAAGATAATATGACCAGGTCTGCTGCAGAACTCCAATCCCCTGATAAGGAATTAGTGTTATACATCCTAAAATCATCACTCGGTGATTGTCACGAGGCAAGTAGAGTCATATAATGTGCAGCTCGGTGTCAGTCCTTATGCAATTATGTCAGTGTGGTTTCATCACTAGTTTCCCCTTTCTTCCCCTCTCTCACTCTCTATTTATCTCTCTCATACCGTATTTTTTTTTTCTTGTTATCAAAATTGCCTTAATTATCTCTTGGGTGTCTCAGTTGGACGATGGTCAAGGTCCAGTTCTCATGACCACTGTGGCAATGCCGGTGTTCAGCACCAAGAATGAGACCGTAAGTAGTAACAGTAGGCAGATCTTCATTTTATAATTCAAAATATAGTTTTGAAGCGGGAGTCGGAAATAATGAAATGATTGACTAGAATACATTTGATTGACACTGATTTTAACCCTCTTATTATGTTAAGGGTCGATTTGACCCATTGGGTCAATGGGTGAAATGGGTCAAATTGACCCTTAACATAATAAGAGGGTTAATCTCATTGTCTCTGAATGGAGATACAGTAGATTCATTTAGTGCTGGCATAAAAATGCAGTAAACTTGATTTAAGTTTGATACCATAAGAAAAAGTTGAGCTGCAAGAGAGTTGTGTAAGTAACCTTTCACTCCTCACAATTGCTCCTGATGTGCTGTGTTTTCAGAGAAATCGCGGCATTCTTCTAGGAGTGGTAGGGACCGATGTTCCTGTCTCTGAGCTGCTCAAGACAATCCCCAAGTACAAGGTACTACTCTCGGCATCACTCGGTTGATGACATTTACACACACACACACACACACACACGCGCGCACACATTTGTCTTTCCATTTCCAAGTCTGATAGTGTTGGGAAAATTATACACTGATGTATTTTGATACTTTTTCTCCACCACTTTAGCTAAGTTGATTTTTTTTTTTCTCAAAAACTCAGCTGGAACACTAGGAGTCAGATTCCAGCAAAAGAACGGACAAAGAGTTTGATTAGAATAAATTAACAATTATCCCCCGATTTTGTCATTGTGTATTGATTTGGTGTGTTTATGCGTGTTCTCCTAGCTAGGGATTCATGGCTACGCCTTTGCAATCACAAACAATGGCTACATTCTCACCCATCCAGATCTGCGGCCTCTTGTGAGTATTACCTCCACTGCCATTGATGTTTCAACAAGTTAACTAAGTTCAGACCTTTTTTTTCCATCAGGTGCATTGACCACATGCCAGTATGGACATCAGGCGTGTATTCCAAGCCTCCGCTGTCCCGTGCATAGACAGAGATATGGCTTTTGAATAGCTGTGATTAACTCCATTGTACTCACCTTCTCCTTTCACAAGAGGATGAGAAAGCAGAGGAGGTGGGAGGGAGGGGTGTGTGAATAGGTGCATTGGGTGACAAAGCGAGATCCTACATTGGATGAAAATGGAGAGATATAGACACACCAGGAGGGAACAGATGAGGCTGAGGAGAGAGAGAGAGAGAGCGGAGAAACAGACGCTACGATGGGTGTATAATTAAAGGTGTTAATGAACAATGTTTAGCAACTAATGAGTGTTGGGAGGCAACTGTCATTGATGGATGAATGAAGAAAGAGACTCATAGATGAAGTGCTTTAACAGACGATGTACATGGCCCTGAGTATTAGTTATTAAGCTTGTACAAAATGTCCAAAACATGCAAGGCATACTGTTTATGTGAAATACAGAGACGTATGGTTACACACACTCTGAAATTTACATTAAACACAAGCGATCGCTTCACGCTGTATTCACAGGTACTTGTGGTGTGCACAACACGAATTGGCAATTTTCAAATATTTGAAACGAGTGCACTTTGCTTCATAGCAGGCTCAGCACTATTTAACGACAACATTGTGTAGCAGAATTGGCTAATCCGCCTTACAGGAAAATTGGATTTGACTTTGTCTGGTGTCAGACTGTCTTACAAATAGTACAAGGGAGTAGTCAATATACAGCAGCCTTCAACAGGTCAGCATTTTGATGCTTAGAAATCTTATCAAAACCAAGAATCTGTAATTGCTTTTTCACTGAAAGAGAAAAATCCAATTTTGATATTACCACAGAAGTGAGGCGGACTCAATGTTTCAGTTCCTCATGTGTACGGACAGCTGTGGTCGGCGGACAGCATAATATTTATCTTACACTCTCACTATTTATGTTAAAGCTCTTCTCCGATGATCGCATTTCTCAGAAATGAAAAGGAGTATCATCTGATTTTGTTTATTTATTTCTTTTTTTTCAAATCACTAAATGACGTTCAAACCAGTGACGTGACAAATCGAGAACTCAATTTATAACTTGGAATGTCAAATCCTCAAAAGTGCAGTCATTTCATGGCCAGAATTTCAGCAGAGGTAGGCAAAGAGGGCCTGACGATTATAACTATGACATCTCAGTAAGTGCTAATTCCTATTTTATAAAAAAAAAAGTCCAAATTAATCATTCCAAACAAAAATATGATAATCTGCCAGCAAAGGAAATTATGGATTGTTATAAGGAATATAATTTATTTATGTAATAATCAAAATACGAGTTTAACATTTTGGCAGATTCATTTATTTGTTTTCTCGCCCGGATAACAAATTGAATCTCAAGTCCATTAAGAACTCAAGCTGAAGGCAACAGAACAGCTTAGCCGAAGCTGTTTATCTGGCTGGCAGCAGACAACTTGTTAGCTGAACATTTCTGATTGCAAACAGATTAAACAAAAGAAATGTAGTAGGTTATTTTATCATGCGTCAGAAGTTGGATTTATCTTTATGCTCTAGTTGAAGCCAGATGTTTCTGTCCTCCTAGAAAAATGGTGTCTCATCGTCGTTTGCATTTCTTTTTCTTTACATCCAAAGTTTTATCACTGTAATATTTGACTGAATATTTAATGTCTTATCCACAGCATGTAAACATATTGGGTAGGAACAAAATGTAATTGTCATCATGTTAGTATTTTAATACTTTTTTGCATTCATCTGGCATTTTGAAACGAATTTTACGCTCGCAATTTAATAGAGATTAATTGTTTTGGGAGGGCAATTCTGAAACAATGCCCGAACAATGGTTTGGCATAACTTTGGCATTTCATTGTATTAAGTATCTCCCGTCTCTGAATTTTTTTTTTTTTTTATTGCTAATCTATCTGGACAGTATGGGGATGGCAAGAAGCGCAGGAAGCCAAACTACAGCAGTGTGGATCTCTCTGAGGTGGAATGGGAGGATAAGGATGACACAGTGAGGCTCTTGCTATAATTCTGCAGAAAGGATCATCATTGTACCCCTCTTGGAGAAAATCTTTGAGACCTGGCCTGTATTATGTGTTGCCAGCTGAGAAACGCCATGGTCAACAGGAAGACGGGGACGTTCTCAATGGAGGTGAAGAAGAGTGTCGACAAAGGGGTGAGCAGCACAAAATGTAGAAATTCACAAAGGCTCCCAGAGAAGCACCTTCTCGATGCTCCCGAGAGATGCGGCGGAGAAAATACTCAGCCGAGAGACTCCGCCGAGCCGAACGGTTGTTCTACTCACCGTACAGCGATGTTGAGTCTTGACTAGGGAATTTTGTTTCTGATTTGGTTTGCTCGGCATGCACGAGTGTGTGTCTGTCTCTGTGTGTGAGCCCCTTATCTCTCCCGAGCACATGTTGCTGAATGCGGGAGAGAGACAGCAGCCCACTGATTTTCTTTTACAACTCGTCTGTCTGGGAGAGAGGGGCATTCAGGTGTGTGCGTGTGTGCGTGTGTGTGTGTGTGTGTGTGTGTGTGTGAGTGTGCCCTTGCACACTTTGCATTCCTAAAGCTTAGTGGAGAGCATTATACATTACCCTGATTATTAAGCATTCAGTATGTAAATATGTATCTGTAAACACAGTCATCTACACACCCAAATGAATATTCACCATCCTTATCCAAATGGGCGCTTTGCAAGAGTGCACATCCATCTGTGGAGTTACATGCTGTGTGACACTATTTGTCAGTGTCACACTGTCAAATTGTCAAACACAAGAGTGCAACCCCCTGGCCGCTAGATGGCGCCAGGCTGCAGGGAATTACATCAGATACCTGCCATTTTACAGTTGGTCTGATGTTGGCATGATGGTGCTGCTCTTAAGAAAACATCATCGACGTTGGTTTGGGTTTCATTATGAGTACAGCGATTCCTTTCTAGCATTTACAGCTGTTTTAACAAATGAACATTATTCTTTTGTTCCAGAAGCGAGTGCTGGTGCTGCACAATGATTACTACTATACAGATATAAAAGGGACCCCCTTCAGGTGAGCTGCATGGTCACATTTCTGTTTGCAGTACACATAGTTTAGGATGACTCAAGCATTCTAATTTTAGTCTTGTCCGTGCATCGAAAATGAGTTTTTGTTTTTTGTTTTTCTTCTTCTTTAGCCTTGGGGTTGCTCTTTCCAGAGGCCATGGAAAGTTCTTCTTTAGAGGGAACGTCACAGTGGAAGAGGGTAAGCTAGTGGCCCTGCCCCCAAGTCTTTCCATATCTCTGTGTCTGCCTGGGGTCCCATAGTTGATTGCAATAGTGGAGAAAATATTTAGAGAATGCGAAACTAAAGCACAGTCTATGCATTGTGCAAATTTAAAAGAAAATGTTTTGCATCCTATATCCAATATTCTACTTGACATGTGTGCAACATAATGGTCAGAGTCTTACTTTTGTACAACAGCCACAACCAGCCTTTTTCACAATTGAAGTATTGTCACTACATTACAGAATGTAAACAACATGTTGTGGCTGTCTAATTTTAGTTCGGGTAGTTTAATCCACAACCAGGTCAACCAATTCCTACAAAGGAAACTTCCATTATTGCCAAAATATAAATATTTTTTAGCAAAATATTTTACTTTGAAATTTAATAGTGGTTTGTAGAAATTGAATTAAAAAAATACACATCCAGTGCTAATGATGTCAATTACTCCAAAAATAATGTATTCCTCTGTGCCTGTGGTTTTCATCATTTCCAACATTTCTTCTACTCTTCTTTCACCCTTTTCTCCAATACACACAAATGATATGGTGTGATATCATAATAAAATTTGTTGGTCAGGAAGTTAAATATTTCTTTAGTGGCTCTTTCAGTGGGTTTTACTTGCTCATATTTGGGCAGTGTGTGTGTGTGTGTGTGTGTGTGTATCAGCTCTGCCTGTATGTGCGTCTGTCTGTATGTGTGCACGTGTGTCTATTTTCACGTCCAGCCTCATGCATGTTAATGTTCATGTGGAGGTGGTCTATGTACGTCTCTCTGTTCCTCTAAACATGTCCATCATGCAGAACTCTCTGAGCATGACTTGGCTCTTCCTGATCTAATCAGACCTGTCACAGTTAACCCAAAAGCACATTTTTCACCTTTGTGTATGAAAATGTGTGTGTATGTGAGAAAGAGTGATTTCTATGCCTTCGTTTTAGTTCTTCTTTTTCTACAATACAGGACTTCATGATTTGGAACATCCAGATGTTGCCCTTGCAGATGAATGGTAAATGTTTGTTTCTTTTTTCAGGCAATGTCATCCTAATTCTTCTTTCACAAGTTATTTTTCATTCAGAATATCCTCAATATTATTTTCTTATGATTAAATAAAATAAATGTTTTTTTGATACGTTTAAAGTCTTATGTTGTTGTTCTCAAATCCATTAATCTCTCACACAGTGTTTTATGTTACTATCTAACAGTCACTTACATTGGAAACCCACTTCTAGATAAACACCAGGAAATGCTCTCCGAGCCAATTCAGATCAACTTGAAATCCTCTTTGGTTTCGCAGTTCATTTGTGTGTGTGTGTGTGTGTGTTACATCATATGGCTACGTGTTATGTGGATAATGTCCATTTTGTCTGTACAACAGGACATACTGCAACACAGATGAGCACCCGGAGCATCGCTACCTGAGCCAGATAGAGGCGATCAAACTCTACCTCAGTGGACACGAGCCCCACTTGCAGTGTGAGTGATCCTCCCTCTTCATCGCCTCGCTGTGATATTGTCTGGTTTTTATGTGCAGATATGTCAATAATGTGGATTTACCGGTTGCATGTGTTTAAAAAGTGATGCGATAGCTAATTATTATTTTGGCCGTGTTAGGTGACAAGGAGTTGATTCAAGAAGTTCTCTTTGACGCGGTGGTGACGGCACCGTTGGAGGCTTACTGGACCAGCTTGGTGCTCAACAAGTCCGAGTACGACATCCATCTCTCTCTCTCGCTGCACGACTATCTGGAAGAGTGCACATTTTTATTTGTGAAACTAAAGTCAAGCTTAAAACAACAAAGACTGAAATCGCAAATCACTTTGAATCTACTGTCTTCACTAGAGACACGGTCATTTTTATGCCATTGCTTTTTAATCATCCATATGATGAATGCTACAATGGGTTTTTTGGACTTAGGTGTGATTGTGAATGTGTGAATGTCTTAAATGCTATTGTTTCATTTTGTTTCTTTTTAACCCCGCGTAGGAACTCTGATAAAGGAGTCGAGATCGCCTATCTTGGGACAAGAACGGGCCTCTCCAGAGTCAATCTTTTTGTCGTGCCTGATGAACTCACAAGCCAGTAAGTAAACAAAATCTGTGTGTATTTTTTGTGTGCACTGACGAAATAGGCAACATGTGCAGCACCGAGCATCTCTCTTTTTATGTACAGTATATTTTGGTTGGTACGTGTGCTGTTTGTGTCATCATATCAATACTCTTGTGTGTTTCAAGAGACTTCCTCACAGCTGAAGACAAAGAGGGCGTGTTCAATGCTGATCATTTTCCCCTGTGGTACAAAAGGGCAGCGGAGCAAGTTCCCGGCACCTTTGTGTACTCGCTGCCTTTCAACACTGGTTAGTAATAAAATAGCTTTGCAATGAGCATCGAGACAGTGACGACACCTGATATCAACCTGATACCAACAAGGGTACCATTAAAAAGAGAAAGGAAGGGAATAATCCACCATCTGTAACATAGCTCTGGTAGCCACTTTGAGATGTTCATAAAGTGATTATTGTGAAAATGGCACCACCATGTGTCTGAAATAAAACTGAAAAACTCCAGAGGCATAAAGGGGGATTCCAAGAGAACATACATTATATCAGTTTCAAGAGCAGAACGTTAAACTCGTATTTAAAACACTGCTTTTTTAAAAATGTTTTTTTCTACACACCCATATTTAGTCTTTTTCCCCCAGCCATGCATCTCTACCTCCCCTTCCTGTCTTATTAATTCTGGGCTGTGTTCTTGTGGACAGGTCTGATTGCTGTGGTTTGAAATAAGATACTTTAGGAAGAGGTTCAGCCCTTTCCATACAGACTTTAGCCAGAATGCACATACAAACACACATTCTCCAAATCACACACACACACACACACACACACACACACACACACACACACACACACACACACACACACACACAAAGAGGAACCTCATGGTATATTCAGCTAAACTATGACTTTAAAAATGACTTCTCTTCAGAATGGGGGAATGTTTTCTCATCTGTTCTCAACCTCAGGCTTTCCATTAGACACAGCTAATACAAACGATCTGAAAGCCTCTTATTTACTTGCCGGGCTCGCCTGAAATGCACTCTTCTCCTCCTCCTCCTCTGTAGTTGTTAGTTGTAGTCATGAAATAGGGCTCTGGATTGTATGTGAGAGGGTCTCTCTCTTTAATCACCGTGTGGCCAATGCAGAAGAAATATTTGTAATCATTGCATGATCATGATGTGATTTGTACGTGTTGTATGTATGTGTTGTTGTGTCTGTGTGTGTGCGTGTGCTTGTGCTATGTATTTAGGAGCAGAAAACAAAAGTGTTGTATTGACCAGCACTGCCATTCAGCTTCTTGATGAGAGGAAATCCCCCATAGCTGCAGGTAAGTGTCTGACATGTACACACTTACACAAATTCTCCTGTCATTTTCTCACAGGATCCATAGCCCTGCTGCAAAGTTGTTTCCCCACTTGATTTTTCTGTTAGTCACAAGAGTCACTGCACGTAATGGGTATATTGTTTTTTTTTTCCTGTTTTTTTTTTTTTTTTATTCGAGAGCTTGATCCTGCACCAGTTTAGATTCAGAGAGATCTCGAGGACAAGATAGAAGTGCAAGGCTTCATTACATCGAAACATATCCATTTAAAAAGTCTCATAAACAACTCTCTTTTTTTTTGATAATCTTTTTTCCCTATTTTGCAGTATTGCTTAGTTAGGACAAATTGTGGCCGATAGCATTTCATTGCGGCCGGCTGAGTCTCATGTCCTCGTGACTCAGATGCCCCACCGTGTCATGCCCATACAATTCAAATCCATGCAATCAGAGAGTCGATGGTATGAAAACTGGCCTTTGTTAGCCATCAGCTCTACACAGGCGAGGAACAGGGAGTGAATGTCAAAATTGAGGGGGAAAGAAATAAGCAAAGTTTGGCATTATCTTTTGGGAAGTTGCTCTTTAGCTAATGAGATAATTCAGACATAAATTCACACTACAACCCTCGACATTTTGCATCATTTAACTTGCTTCTGTACCGTACATGAGGTTATACTTACATGACATTGACACATTGATAATCATTGATCTGTAGAAAAATGCGAAATAAGCAAGTGCTAAAATATGTAGATAGCATCACGTTCGTGGTTCAGCACAATTCACTGTGGAATTCCTGTTTTCCTGTGGTGCCCTAATCTAACATTTTATTCCACTGTCTTGAAATCCGAAGTTAATCTATTCAAATGCAGGTCATGGGGAAAATTGCAAACATTTCCATCACCTATTATACTGTACAAAAGAACAATGTGGAGCACAAATTTTCCCCTTTCATTTTAAAAGAACACTGATGATTATCTCCTCTGCAGATCAGAGCCAGTAATGTCAACTGCAAAAAAAAAAAAAAAAACAAAAAAAAAAAACGCTGCATCAGAGGAAAAGAGAAGAACGTGTTTTAGAAGTGCAGTGATAAAACACCTAAAAAAAAAATAAAATAAATAAAAGCGGAGGAAAAGAGAACATTTCTTTTCACGGTGCTTGACTGTGATGACATGAGAGCAATGCATTGTGGGTACTTCTGGCCTGGGGGAAACCACTGGAGCAGAAGGACAGAGATGGGAGAGTCTGTGTGGTGCCACAGCTCCCTCTCTCTCTCTATCTATCTATCTTTATCTCCATCTCTGTCTCTCACTCTCTTTCTCTCTGGCTCTCTCTCTCTCTCACACACACACACACACAAGACCAGGGCGGTTCATATGTTGTCCGAGCGATCAGTAAGGATTCACCCTGGTCGCCCTGTGTTATTACTGTTATTTCCTAATCGTCTGTCATTGTTTTTAATATTAGAAGCTGCAATCCAAAGGACAAGTGGGTAAAAAAAAATTGGGCCTTATTGTTATAGTGGGTGCTGATGTACAGTAATGATGATTATGTCTGTCGGACTGGGGGATGCTTGTAAAGATGATTTTATATAAGAGAGTCCGATGGGAGGAGAAATGTAGGCTTGAATGCAAATGTGGTGCGGGCCGGTTGGGGCCAGTTTTCACTGCCCTGCGCTCCAGCGAGCTGTAGACTTGTGAATACGCGAACACACTAACTTAACAGGACAGGCTGATGACATCACACACCACGGGCCCTGCAGACATCGCTTGAGTCACAATGGTACCGTGTGCCTACATACACAAGCCCGAATACCAGCATATCTCTGCGCGTGTGTGCGTGGGCGTGCATGCATGTTTGTGTGTGTGTGTGTGTGTGTGTTCGGTCACAATGTGAGCCACGTGCAATGATTTCGCCGGGGTAATGCACACAGCCATGAAAGTTAGGTCAGCTGTTAAGAGCAAAGGCATTTGTGTATGTGGATGTCCACTTCAGTACCAGACCAGGCTAAAATCTGCTCTGTTGGCTTATTATATCGTGTTACAGCTTCATTTAGCAGATCTAAGTGACATTGATCTAAGAATTCATTCGGCAGCAGAAATTGTGCATGAACATGCAATATAATTGCTACGTTGCTCTTGCAAGACATTGAATTGATTTGTAATGCTTCCGAACTTGAGACTGCTATTTCTATTGAATTCTGAACCAACGCGTGAATTTGTCCCAGTCTTCATGTAAAATCAGTGTGGTAGAATACTTTTTTCTGTGGCTCAAATCAACAGACGTTTACATTAAGATCCATTTTTTTTTGCCCAGAATACCATTTGAACATATGTTGAAATATACATTTTTTTAAATGTAGTTAACATGCATACAGCACTCAGGTAAAATTTTTTCCTTTATTTTATATAATATATACTGAGAGACATGTCTACCATTATATAACTGCTATTGACTCGCAGGCAAGAATAACTGGATTTCACTAAATCTTTTTGTGTCTGGATGTGATTCTGTTTAGCAGGACAACAATTCAGCGTCATAGATCCCGGTTGCACGGAAAAAAAGGCCAAGTCAGAGTGCATTGTGTGTTTTGTTTTAGTTTGTTTCATTATTGCTTCAAAGACCTTCCCATCCCCCAGCAACTCAAGAAAAAAAAGACTTTAAGAAAACATATATTCTCTTCAAAACCGATATCACTTTAGGCACAAATTCCTTAGATTCCCTATGAATATGTGCATTGTACTCACACATGTACACAGAATTAAAGCACAAATGATAACACGAAAAAAAAAACAACACATTTCTCGTCTTACAGCCACTACAACTTAAAAGATAACCGACAACAGCTGCCTACTTTAAATTTTTAAAATCAACTTAAAATTGGAAACTATCAACAACAGCCAAAATTGAGAAAATCAGAATAATACTAGTAACTAATACCTAGAATTACAGAATCATAAATATAGGCATTTATGTACCTCTGATATGGATTTTTCAGACAAAAAAATGGAATTGATTCATTTGAATTCTTTGGCCTGCCTCCCACAATGGCATACATGAAAATGACAGTTCGCCTCAGTGCATAGTCAAATACTTGTGGAAAGTAGCTACCCAAGTTCCAAAAGTTAAGTCAACATACACATACATATCTAAATAATCTTTCTCTTTCTGTCTCAAAATCTCACACACACACACACACACATCCACACCAGCCCACACACACACACATACACACAGCTTCCAGAGACAATTAGGTTAAAGGGTTGAGGCCTAAGATTCAAGTTCAGGATTCATGTGGTCATCCTAGGCGATAGCATTCTCCAGCGGTTCTTTCTCATCCGGTGCGCTGTGATCCGTTGTGTGAGCTGCTGCCAGCTCCTCGTTCTTCTTTAACTCTCGCTGATATTTGGCCATGATTGCGGCGTAGGCGCAGCCGTACACCGCTGCAGCCAGCATCATCAGACACACGATCCCACACACCACACCAGTGATTATAACTGTGGCGATAGCGTGGCGCAAGTTGACAGGCCGCTGCCTCTGCTTAGTTTCACACTCTGACACACTCGCTCCCCCTCCGCCTCCCCCACCGGCAAATCCCTCTCCCATTCCTGTAGGGACGTGGAGAGCGTGGCTTGAGGGATGAGCGTGGTTGCCATGGATGTGGCCGCGCAGTAGCTTTTCAGACTCCAGGTGATGTATGTTGGCAAACAGGTAATGGTAGCTCGTAGTCATGCAGGCGTGGAAGAGCTGGTAAGGGATTTTCCGTAGGTCTCTGTCCCTCATTTCTTCTGGCTGTACGCAGAGTACATCGTCCACCGCTCCTCCTTGACGATGAGGAACAGAAACAGAAAACAAATATCAGAAACGCATCAGCCAGTTGCATTAAATGATGTAAATCTTCATAAATAAATGACCGCCGTCATACGGTGGATTACTCGATAAAATATACTTATTGGTCGTTTCAGAAAATAAACAAATCAGAATAGTGGTAAGGCGATGCTTTGGGAGTTATTCCTGTATGCTACAATTATTATTCATCATGCATGTCCTGATACTTTCTTTATGCCTTTGCCATTTCCTATTAGGGTTTCCCATTAAGGACGTATCCTATTGGTATAAAGTATTGGATTCATGTGCTCTATTTTGAGGTAAATATCATTTTCAACTAAACAGAGAAAAGCTCTGTCAGGATACCACAAGCAGGAAGGCAGGGGGACCGACTCCAAGTGAGCCAAGCTTTCACTGTACACTGCTTATTTTGTTATGTAATCTGTGCAGGCGCTTATTAAGCGTGTACAGTAATTTAGTTGGCAATTCATCTTGCAAACCCTTGAGCATGGTATTTCTAGTTTAAGATCTGTTGCATTGGTTTTTCACAAAAAATGCTCATTGCTGCAAGACGCTTTTTCGAGTTTCGTGAGGATTATTTTGCCGATTGTCTACCTGAACTACTATATATCATTACTTTAATTCCATAACATGTTCGACACGTGTTTCACCCCCAAGATGAGATGCGTATCAAATGGCCAATAGAAATTCTCAGCTGCCAACAGCTGCTTGGTGTTTTCTTCCAAATCCTGCATACCCAATGTCGTGCAATTATTCTGTCCTTGCTCACTCGTGAAGCCCTGAAAGGTCATGATGCACAAAATCCTACAAGGAATGGAAAAAGTATAAAAAACAGAAAATCCTGCTGAGACCATTGTTTCCAAATTACATAATATGTTCCATAGGATAGTGTTGCATAACACATATGAGGTGTATCAACAACAATAAGACATAGGGGGATTTTTAAAAGGGATAATGACGTTACGGACACCCTCTACAGGCACAGCGCTTGGTCCCTATGCATTTAATGCTGTATGTAAATGCAAAGCTTCAATTTTTTTACTTGTATAACCGCAGCTGCAGTGTATCATTCAAGTTTCCACTGCAACTCAAGAATCAAGTCATCATTGCAACTACACATGCTGTGAAGTGTAAGTTGGACCACATTTTGGGAATGGTGAAATACCATTTTAAGGTGTGTGACATTAAATAACATGGTTGCTGGAAAAAGAAAACAACCAAAGAATCCTTTGGAAACTAAGTTGTACCTGTCAGACACATTACACAAATATGAATTGGAGCAACATAAAGCCCTTTGATTTTGCACCTGTAACTGCTGAATGCCAATACTGCTGATTGGAATTTATGACGTTTTCTTAAATCAACCAATTTCACCAGAACTGGGAGAAATTCACACACGCTTTCAATGTTGTCCAAGCTTGATCACTCTTGGTTTTGGTCACAGTTAACAATTGTCAGTGGCAGCTGTATTGGATTATGATTTCTACGCTGTATTATCCAGCTGTCTAAATCAATTTGCATCATATGTTTGCCATTCTTTCAAAGACACTGGAGACTTCCATCATATCCACAAAAACTTTCACAGATAAGTTGTGTATATATATATATATATATATGTATGTGTGTGTGTGTGTGTGTGTGTGTGTGTGTGTGTGTGTGTGTGTATGTATGTATGCATATATATTTTTTTACTTATTTGGTTTTTATATTTATTTTTCCCCTCCAACTATTGCCCCATTTTGTTGAGCATCTACAATTTCTGTCTAACTAGTTTTTTTTACTTTATCTGATGAACCATTCCACCAAATCCTGCAGAGAATTTATATATTCTTTCAATATAGTCTAAACAGGAGCCACTGGACATTTTTCGTGTCCATGCTGGTAATATTCCTTGGCAGATAAGTGTGGCAACCTTCCATTGTTTTATATACCTTGATGGATTGTGAGCATGATGACATTTAGTTCTGTATGGATTTTAACATTTAGCAAACAAACTCCCTATCTAGTTTCCATGTATTCCCTTGTTTTAGTACACTTGTTTGTTTCAGTATCGCCCAGATTAAATATTACCATAATTTATGGAGAAGACATTTCAGTAAATGCCAGGACCTTTGCAGTCTTACTCTAGCTACTCTCTGGAGCTTTTAATGCTCTAACCTTTGAAGAGGTAGGTCTCCAACCAGAGTTTGAGGCCTATGAGCTGGCAGTCACACCTCCAAGAGTTGCCTCGCAATGTTAGGCTTTCCAGGCGACCGAGAGCCTCCAACAGTGAGCGGTCCAGTCTTGTTAGCCTGTTGTGTGCTAGCCCCAGGTGGCTCAGGTTTCTCAGACTGTCCCCCATGGCTCCAGACAAGGCCCACAAACTAAGTAGGAGGGAATAGTAAAGAAATAGTATTGTCTTATTGATCATATGGAACCAAAACTATTCACTTATGCATTGAGCTACGTAAAGGCTTGTTCTCCAGTTTGTTTTTACCTGTTGTGTGAAAGGTCAAGGTGTGACAGAGAGTGGATAGGTCCAAATAATCTCTTGTCAAGCTCTCTCAAGCTGTTGTAGGCCAGACTGAGTCGTTGCAGAGTTCTGAGACCCAAAAAAGCAGTTGGGGAAATTGACGTGATAGAGTTATTAGATATATCAAGAATGCGGACGAAGGGTATATCTCGAAAAGCCATCGTTCCGAGCCCTCGGATACGGTTGTCTTGAAGATATAATTCTTGAGTATCTGGATGTAGTCGACGCGGGATGTCGTACAGGCCACGACCCCGACAGTCTACGACTTTGGTGTTGGCGTTGCAGCTACAGTCCTTTGGACAGGCGTTCGACAAAGGGAGGACAGAGAAGAGGATGCATACCAGTACGGCTGTGGAGACAATTAGAAGCAATAAGCAATCACACATCTAAAACTTTTATACTACGCTTTAACAATTATAATTATACTTATTATTATTATTATTGTTATTATTGTTAGTATCAGATGACATTTTATCCCATCGAAAGAAATCCCATAGTGATAGTTTAATTTGGATCTTTGTAATGTAAATACACCATTGTTTTTCCAAATAACATAGTCCTGTTTTCCTCTGCACAGACAGCACTGTAGTAGTGGTCATAACCAAAACAGGGAACTTGTTTCTATTATGCAAACTTCCACCTCCGAGCACCCTTAGACAGACTTTTAGTGACTTCACCAAAGCCTAATAACCCCTCACCCACTCTCTACCCACACACAAATCCATACACAGCAGATACTGGGTGTCTGATTCCCTTTGAGATGACTTCACATGACCATTCCTTCTGGAGCATCACAGCAGTATTTATAGCATTGGCTGGACTGGCTCGAGGCTCAATGAAACCAAGTTGAGACCATGCCTGGGAATGTAGCTTCATTACATGTAATACTCAGATTCTGTAGAGATGCTTTAGGTGCACCGTGGTTCATCTCCAAAGATAGAATACTAAAGAAGAGCAAAATGGTCCTGTTCTATGATCCAGATACTCATGTTTATGTCCTGAATAATTTCAGTGCAAACCAATTTTAGTTATTATCCACAAACTGTGACAATGAATGGGACAGAACAATCTTGATTTATCTTATTTTTTTGGCCTTTCTCTTCGTATCACTCGGGCTTTGTCTCCCTCGTTCGTCTCCTGTTAGCAAACACTGTGCGTACTAATCCGAGCATTGGCTCAGGTTGGAATTAGCATGCTTTTCTGCACAGCCCACTGCTAATTGCATCCTTGTAAGTGTGTTTGAATGCAAGTCTGCAGTCGCTCACATGTGCCTTCACATGTGTTCACTTAGTCGTAAACAGTCTCACGTTCAACTGCAAATGCAGGCATTTTTTGCGTATCAGCTCTGTGGATTATTTTAACAGAAAGTCAAGAGGAGTGTGTTTTCCTCTGATGCTATGCTTATTTATGGTAATAAACATGATAGTATGACTGTAACATTGACTTTGACAGGTGCAATTCTGGGAGTGACACAAACAAACTGCATTCAGTGCTGTAATTATGCAGAAATGTATACAACACACAGCCCTCAACAAATTATAGTGTGCACCTTGTCACACACACAAACACACACGGATAGACAGACACACATGAAAAAAAAGCATTCATCTTGATCATTCCAGTGATTTTTTTCTTACCTCTCATATCTGCCAGTTGTCCTTGTCTGGCTTGCATTCAATATCCTTTTTGTCTTCTTGTTTGGATTCTGGTGACTGTCCCTTGTTGGTGAGCCATCAGCAGTCTCTGAGTTTGAGATTAGCTTTCTGGACTCTCATGTAGGCAGGTTTTATAGCCAACGAGTGGGAATTAAAGAGGCCTAGATCAACAGTAGAAACCTGTGTTGCCTGCAGGATCTCCAGCACTCCAGTACAGGCATGAAAGCTCATCAGAGGGGGCAGATCAGAGCGTAGAGCTTCCTGTCAGGCAGCCAGTATGGGAATCACTGGGGCTGGAGCTGGATAGCGCCCTCTCCCTCTCTCTCTCTCCCTCTCTCTCACTCGCTCTCTGCCTTGCTCTCTTAGACTCTCCGCCTGTGTGATTTTATTTCTTGTATTTGTCGTCATGCAGTTTTTTTTTCTTCTTCATCTGTTCCTTCCTCGTCTTCTTCAATGCTCCTTTTTTTTTTTTTTTTTTTTTTTGTTCCTGCTGCTCCAGTGAATCTGAATCAACTCTTTTTCCTCTCTGTATCGTTGTGTCTGTTTTCCTTTCCAATGCTCTCCGTCCCCTGGTTGCATTGGTGTATGTGACGGTGTGTCATTTCCCAGCGGACAGCTGTGCCTCTTAAATCTCTGCGTGCACACACACACACACACACACACACACTGACTTTCATGCTACCTCCTGTTACTGTGGCAAGAATTCACCACAGCAAAATAGGATCTGGATTGTGTGTCTACACAAATGCTTCAACATCGCAAGAGCCATTGGATGCCCACTGCTGTGGCATTCTCTGACTTTATTATGCATGAGCCATGGGCAGGAAGGATGGCAGAACAAGCCCCCAGCACAATAACACAAAATACACACACACTTACACACACACACACACACACACACACACACACACACACACACAGACTCACAGTAGGATATTAAGCTATTGCAATAAATCTACATTGGATATTTCTGCATGTGAATGGATAGACTGTTAAGCTCTCTAGAGCCCCTGCATCAGTTGAAGGGGAAGGAAAAAAAAAAAAGCACAACGGATAAGAGGAAGAGATTAATGACTGAATTGTTTTAATCATTAATACATCAAAACTCAAAGTCTGACCTCAGGTGGTTCCTGTCATGGTTTTTGCTCTGATGTCACTCGTGATTTGTGTCTTTACCATTCCTGAAGGATTCAAAATTATATGAGTTGTGTGCTGCAGAAATAGCATTTCATTTAATTTTAAGTGATCAGATTTGATTTGGTATATATGAGCAATGTCTAATAATGTGCTTACATGTCGATCATTTTGCTATACTTTTTGTTCCGGGGAATTTCTTATTAGCTTGTTGCTATTATCATTTTGCCATCAGAAGAAAGACCCCTGACTTAAATTACAAAACTGTGCCAGGTCATCCTTTGTTAAACCATTATCAAACCGCGTAACTGCATTTTTCTTTGACCCAGTCTAATTGTGTTTTTGACGTCTTGCACTTTTTATTTATTGCCAAATAGATCATTTGATAGAAAATCATATTTAGCTGATGTACGTTTTCTCTTCCTTGCAAATTATATTGGCCTCAAATCTGGGTTATTTTGTTCCTTAAGTCATTTATTTATTTAGTTGTTTGTTTATTTATTTAATGTGCATAAAGCTTTCACCCCTGGAGCAAAACAATGTTCAAATGAAGAGGCTTTTGAAACCCTCGCCTTTCACCTTTACATCAAAACTTAATGTTGCACCCCAGCAATAAACCGATTCCAAACCTAATAGGTCAAAGAAGTCCACCATCTCTCTTTCTCTCTCTCTCTCTCTCTCTCTCTCTCTTTCACTCTTTTTCTCCAAAACGTGCACAAATACAATGTAATGAGAACTACAGTTTCATCCACACTCCCTTGAAGAGTGCACTTCTGCATTCGGTTTAGTCTGAGTGAATACGCAGTGACCACAGTCATCATTTATCTAAGTGCTGCGCTAAGGCAACCCAGGCAACAAATCCGGTCATTTTTGCACGAGAGATCTACTATTGTTGAAAGCCTGTGGGGGGTCACTAAAAAGCAATATTGTTTATATAACGGTCAGTTAAGAAAATTGGTAAGAGTCTCGGTGTATTAAAAAAGATTAAAAGAAAAAAATGGTACCATATAATAATTTAAATCCCACAGACTTTTCTACACTTCCACAAACAGTGACGCCGTATAGAATGATACAGCCTGAAGGCCAAAAATGGCAGGTTGCATGATTTATGTATGACCATGTTTGATAACTTTTCTACTTCTAAAGGTACACAGCTTTAGAAAAATTAATACAAATTATTCTCAACAATGAAACAATTAACTTCATATTCAGGCCTAAAACATCCCTTACTGATCCCTTACTCTATCCTCACACCGAACTGTAAACTATTGGATTTCAATGGCAACAAATTCACTTATTATATTTTCCAAAACTCTGAGTATTTATGACATGTGTAGGTCTATAGTTTCAATGCCTAAATTTTATGGGAACTTATTTTATGGATAATAAGAAACACAGCCGGGACATACCTCAAACGACACCTAGCACTGTTTAAGGAAATTAATATTATTGTTGGTGTCAAATAGCAATAAGCTCAAAACTTGTCACCTACTTCGGCTTGCATTTGGTTGATGGAACGTCGGTGATGGGGTGGATTTGGGATAGATTTTATGCCCTCCTCCGTGTGTGGATACATAAACCCAGCTCAGCATAAATACCCCTGACTTATCAAGTAATACCTAAAAAATTGAAATGCCCCATTTTGTGTACAGTATTCCCAAGCGGGAGTGAGAGGGATTTGGTCTTTTTGTCTTATTACTCTGACCCATCATGATAATATTTGAGCAGTTGAACCCTGTGCAGCTCTCGTATATCCACTGTATGTGGAGATGCAAGAATTATAAAATTCCAGAGCAAGAATGGAAAGCACCTTAAAAATCCAAGAATTTCATACAAAATAGCTACGAATTTCCATTATCAGATTAAAACAAATTTAAACCTCTTGTTTATGTGCCAGAATTTGCGTTATTTTTGCTATCAAATTAGTTTGATCTTTTTTATTAGTCTTTATAATATCCCAATATTTTCACAGCAGTTTTTTTTAATTAAAGGGATGATGTCATATCCGTTATTGTCTTAATAATCTAGGTTCTGTTTTCACTGCTGTTGCCCAGCATCTTAAATTAGCCACTCCTCCTGGGTTTCATATGTGGGTGTAGAAATGGTGGGCTGCTGAAAGGATCTGGCAAAGCTTATGATGGAATAATCTGCACCTGTTCCTCTGGGCTGAGGCTAAAACAGGCCACAGCAGTGCCCGGCTGCACTTAACAATCATACATGCACGCAGTTAAAGTGGAGACCAGTGGAATGCGTTTCAGCAGAGGGAAATACTCCACTACACACCTGCCGGAAAACAATCCACTGAAGAATTTTGCCTGTCAACTGATACTTTTTGAATAAATTGACACAACTGCTGACAGTAGCAGGTCATGATAGCTTGTCATTTTTACATGTAGAAGGGAGACAATCTACACCACCTGCAATTGATAATGCAAAAGTTGACATTCTGTACACATTCTCTGTCTCCAAAAGGTATTTAGACCAGAATATATTTAATTACAATGGCATTAAAAAAAAGAATAGAAAATGTTGTATGTATAATGTTTGGGCCGCTGCCGAATTGGCTGCCCAATGTCAGCTGGGACTGATTCCAGCATCCCCACAACCCTCTGTGCAGGAAGGCATGAAAGTTGAGCAAATGTCATCTCATTTCTGAAATCACGTTATATGGGCACTTGAACAGCGAGGCCAAGAGAGCAACTTATAAATAAGGCATCGCATCACATCAAGTAGCTCACCTGTCACCTTTCCTCCTTCCCTCCCACTTTGTGTCACCACAAAGTGTAAAAACGCTGCTCTGCTTGAGCAGAAATCTTATTTACAGTCATGATGTCCACTGTTGTTGTGAAGGTGTTTTACCTTTAAAATTTTAAAGATTTACATGATGAAGCTTGACAAAAACAAACGAGCGGGTTTGTAGATTTTGGAATCTACCTGCCGATGGCGGTTGGTCCTTAAAACTCCATTCCCACTCAAACCTGCAAGGAGCTGCAAACTGAAGAAGTGTCAAGTCAGTACTAAGTTCACTTTCTGTAGGTTTGCATAACAAATATTTCACTTTTATTATAAAATATTCAAAGGAAAACGGCATGTGATTGTTACTAGACGCCACTTCAGCAGAGTCATTTAAAGTAATGTAGGTGGTAGAAAAACAAGAAGGAACTGCACCAGTTTAATGAAGTAGTGCGGGCAAAGTGCTGCTTCCACTGTTCTCTGATGAGTAGCAGACTCAGAGGCACTGAGCGGAATAAAATCGTTTGCTCCCAAATTGGTGAAAAAAGGCCCGATATTTGTGTAAGTAGGTTTTGCTGCGCGTTGAAATCTAGAATTAGTCATATTTCACCGTACTTGCCTTCGCCACGAGTAATGACAGGTACTGCCAGATCAACCATGACTGAAATCTTGAAGATTACAACTTTAAATGCACTTTAATTTCACAGCTGTTAAAGCCATCCAAAAAACTGCAGATTCACTTGAATATAATTTACTCCCGGGATGCTCATTTTGGAACGGCTCAAAATTTGTTCCTGGGAAGACTCAGAGACCCCCGAGTTATAGCGAACCCCCCTGCTGAGAGAACGATAGGGTTCTTCTTAGTCTTTAGTAACAGAGGGCAGTGTGAGAGGAACATGTGGAAGGAAAGGGGGAAGTTAAAGCCTGCGGTGAATGTGTCAGTCTTTCCCAGTCAAATAAAAAAAGGCCAACATATTTTATGTCAAAGACCTTTTTCTTTCCCCCAGGAATGGCATTCTGGCGAGATCTGTGCATTTAGGGACCTGCTGGGATGAGGATTATAGAAGTGAGAGCAGTTTTGTGTACCAACTCTGAAAGTGCCTGTTGGGATAACAACAGGGAGGCTGATGGAGGAATGGGATTGATTTCATGTGGGCACAGAGAGAGAGAGTTCTGGTGTGAAACCACATTTTGAGTGTGGTTAGCATCAATCGTGCACATATGCATAGTAAAGTATTACATTTACACACACAAACACGCACAACTTTCCATATAAATAGCATCACAGATGTATAATGTCGGCAGTAATTGCCCTTTTTTTTCCCAACAGGAGCGGCAGCAGCGGCGTGCAACAGTCAAACGATACTTTTGACGAGCTCTTATATATTTAGCGTCTATGAATTATCTCACATGTTGGATTTGATTGGAACTGTCACTCAGTGTGACACTTTGTGATGCCTCTTCCTACTGACCGTGTCCTCCGTCTTTGCAGCTGTGGGAATTCAGATGAAGCTGGAATTCTTTCAGAAGAAATTCTGGACTGCGAGCAGACAGGTGCACATTCTTTTGATAACTTAAAAAAAGGAACATGTATTTAAAAACACATCATGAAAAAGAAACAGCAATTGTGGTAGAACATTCATAAAATCAATATATTTTGGGAAAGCCGGGGGAGAATCGCACCAAGATATGCAATTGTGAATGTGTTCCACATCTGCACTCTATTACATCTGCTGACGACAAACGTTAAATGTGTCGAAATTCCGCATGCACAAGTATTTTTTCTCTGACCGGAATGAATTAAATGCGTCGTTTACCGAATGAAATCGCTATTTCAGGTGACAAACAGACACGGTTTATATTTTTCATCTTTCAGTGTGCAGCTCTGGATGGCAAATGCTCCATAAGTTGCGATGAAGAGGTCCGTAGCCTTGTCATTCACAATCAAACCTCCGTCTCTCCCTTCCCAAAAACTCCATTCCTACTCCTATTAAATATGTTTTTCTATTTACCAGAATATCAACTGCTACCTCATTGACAACAACGGATTCATTCTTGTTGCAGAGGACTACACTCTGGTAAGACATCTCTACAGTCGGACACAGATGAAGTCGAGTTGCATGGCCAAATTAAATGTTTACCTTATTTCAAATTATGCATATGGATTTATTTATTTGCTTTCAGTGGGAACAAGACACCAGTTCACACTCAGCTGCGGCAGGTTTTTGCAAAGCCCTTTAGAAATACAAAACCATTGGTTTTAATAATAGTCAACATATAACAATTTAATTGAACACCTTTTTTTTTTTTCAATTTCTCTATCATTTATATACAGTATTGTCATCCAGAATGCTCACAGATACTGCCAGATAGGCACAGCGCTGGCTCACAACACAAACCCACTGCCTGGATGTCAAAAACATGTTGTCACAAGCTGTTCCTCGCGATGTCATCCCGTTGGCCCTCGCTGCCCTTCCCGTGCATGTTCTTTTTATGCGTCTCTCACTCCCTTGCTTCTAAACTTAGATTCCGACAAGGAGGTGACGGGGCGTCTGAGGTTGCGCTTGTCATGTTTTGTCTCCTCACGGTTATTATGGGGAGAAAATACAAGGGATATGTTGAAATGTTGTTAAGAGTTTGTGATTAATCGTTGGCAGAATCAGTCGTTCTGTGTCGCGTGAGGCTAATTGCGCGTTTGTTTCCTCTGGAGTGAGATCCCAAGAGACCGCGCCTCTCGGATTGCAAAAAATCTTGAGAAAATAGATAGACGAAGGACAACGGTCATATTTTTGATCAGTCAGTCAGCGGTTTATGAATGGAACTCTGACCGTTTGCAAATTAGGACAGAACTTATTCACTACATGGTTTTAAATCTCCGCTTATGGAGCGCTTTCACACCTTGCGTTATAAAAGCGCCGTACACCGGATAGCATTCGACCATTTACACACTCCGATGGCGGCGGAGCTCCCATGCAAGGTGTTAACCAGAACATCGGGAGCAGCTCGGGATTCACTGTCTTGCCCAAGGACACTCCGCCATGTACGCAGAGGAGCCGGGAAGTGATAATTTTTCGATAAATGATCCCACAGGCACATCAGTCAATCTAGAAAACGTTGCAGTCGGCATGTGAATTATTTTTGTTATTAAGATATTGTTTTTATAAGGATTCACTTTATGATCTTCACTCAGAACCCCTTTATTTTCTTTGTCAGACTGGAAATTTTTTTGGAGAAGCAGAGGGAGCTGTAATGAGTAAGCTTCTGCAGATGGGCTCTTTCAAGAGGTAAGTATTTCAACCTGATGGTGTGTGGAGGTGCACCAGTTTGTGCCAGTACAAATGTCCGTACAAGTGTGTATGCACTTTTATGTGTGTGTGTGTGCGTGTGCAAATCCATGTGTGTAATATCAGTCAGGCCCCAGAATGATAGCATGTCACCAATCGAGCTGACAGCTCTTAACTTGGCTGATCGTGTTGAGCTATTAAGTGCCGAACTTTGACCCATTGCTTAGTGGAGTTCTCCGTCAGGGGATTACAGCAAATCTTTTCCTGAAATGAAGGAATTTGGAGAAAGTTGGAATAATGAAAAAAACCAATGTGCGCACATTCAAAAAGTGTGCTGCTGGCTGCGGAGCATTAAAAATGCCGGGAGCGCAGGGCGGTGACTTTCTGCAATTAATTTAGACGTCTAAGTAGAGAAGATGCCATTCTCAAGAGCAGACATGCAGAGAAACAGACAGAGACTGACACATATTTAAGTTGGCCTCAAGACTCAAACCGGTTCGGTCTAATGTCTGTTGACTCTTTACTCTGATCCGCAATACAAGTATACATTTAGGCTGCACAGAAGCTCGTAACCGCATTTTCGGGACTGCGAGGAGATCGTGCCCAGCATTTAGTTCTGCCTTCAGCACGCGGGGGAGGAGATCGTCGTCATGCTGTCCTCTTATATAAAAATCACGGGTGACAAATCATCACCCAAGTAGAGAGTCACGCCTGTTTATCATAAAGATGAACCTTGAAAGCTGTCGGCAAATAGTGTACAATCCCACTCGTTCAACCAACGTGCTTTCTGTAAATCTTTGAGGTTGGATGACGGGCCTTTATGTGAAATTGATTTTGACAGGTGATGACTGAATAATACAACTTGTGTCAGTGAAGTATTAGCACGGTGATTAATAGAACTTCTAGATCTTAAAACTTGCGAATCCAGTGTGATCTCTTGGAACACACTGCCATGTGAAGGGAATCAACGTGCCAATTTGATGAACACTTTTCATCGAGATTACAAACATCAAAGAATTTTTAAAACTCTGCCATCTTCAAGCGTCGAGACTCCGGTTGAGGACAAAATGAAATATGTTAAAGATATTTTCACTCCGCTTTCTTTTAAAGTAAGCAAAACTAAACTAGACTAGTTGTATTCCCAGACAATTAATGTAACCACACAAACAATAATCGTCCACATTTCACTTCACTCATGTTACATTAATATAGCTTTACTGCCAATACTGTGACGTGGCCGGGCTTATTACTAATCTGTGACGGCGACTAAAGCTTGAACATCGCCCAGGGCTGCGGATAGACTGAGCCCACGCACACATCGCACACATGCTTGCAAACTAAGTTTTGTCAAAGGCCTCTCCAATAGTAATCTAACTTTTAAAACCCCCATTAACGCACCGGTGTGGTGTTTTTCATTATGCTACAGAAGAGGAATAAGCAGTCACTAAGCAACACTACTGAGCATTTCTGCATTCATAGATAGCCTATGTTTCATTTAAGATACCATTTCCGTCAAAGTCCTCATAAATACCTTTGGTGTGTGTCCTAATAATATGCCCAATCAAATCAATTATTGTTTCGTAAAATCCTACAAAATGAAATATCAGATAAATGAGTGCTAAAATGTAGTGCTGGGCTATTTGGAAGCATATACATTAATATTTCTTTATATGGTGCAATGCAATGTGTCCAATACGTCAGTACTTTAAGGAACACATGAACACCAGAACTCATGACGATTCAGGAAAAACACATATTTTTAAAGTGCTTAAATAAAAACACCTGATTTTCATGAAGGCAGGATCTATTGTGTACATCATAGAATGTATTTGTATGGCAGCAAATGTTATAAGAAATTGCATAGTGCGTTTGTATAAGTGAGCATATATATATATATATATATATGTTGGACGTCCTTTTAATAACCTAACCAGACAGATCCAGACCCCACACCCTCAGGCTTTGCAGAGCCCCCAAATCCGCTGATATCCCCCCAAATATCCCCAAATCATCTGCACACACCTTCCTGCATCACTTTGAGGCACCTCTTGGGAAGCTCTCAGTTTTCAGTTGCTTTCCTGTTCCCATTCTTGCCACATTCGCTCAGCGTAGAGTCTGAAGTTAAAGCAGCGGTTTCGGACCAGGTGGGAACGTTCCTTCCCTCCCCCGCTGTAGAACGGGGCCAGAGGGCCCGACAGACAAGAAGCAGTAGTGGGAATGTGAGTCAGGACCATTATTACCGAATCGGCAATTTTCAAAAGCGTCGCTAATGACAAGTCATACATATTCTATCTGTCTTATTTCCCGTCTGATGTATTTGACGTGTTCTGTGTCCTTTTTTCTTTATCTATTCAGAGTCACCCTCTATGACTACCAAGCTCTGTGTTGGGTTTACTCAGAGAGTAGTGACAGTGGACACACACTGTTGGATGTGAGTATTGCATTTTTAAACACCGGTGCACTTCGTTAATCCCGTTCTTTCTAATTCAGTGCCCGGGTCTCAGTGTGCTGATGCTTCCGGTTAGTTTGGACTCTTGTTTGCACTTTGTGACTGATTTCCTCTCCCTCTCTCTCTCTTTATTCAGCCTTACTTTGCTTTCTTCTCCGCTGTGAAGTGGATCCTCACCGAGCTTGTCATGTAAGGCTTCTGTGTCGTGTCTCTCTGAAATAGCGCACACTCGCATATGGTTGTCTCCCCTTGTCAGATCAAATCAACTGTGTGTTTCAGCGTGCATCAAATGTATATTTGTTTATGAGCGCACCCGCATGTATGCTGATGCGATCACGAGTTGTAATGGCTACCTGATGTTTCCTGTGGAGACGAATTCTGCGATGCCATGTTGTAGTTACAGATTCATCCTGGGTGGTCTGTTGTCATCACAGAGCATCATAGGAGGATTGAGCTGTCAGTGCCGCCATTGCGGCCTGTTGAGACTCACGAAATTTAGTGATAGTTTGATTTATGTGCTTTATTCCCATCCAGTGCTGCACTGCATTTGTCAAAAAAAAAAAAAAATATGAACGCAGTACAGACAGATTTCAAACCAGTTATCGCTCATCAAGTCTTTTGGAATGAAGTTATGGCAGTCTCTTTATAGTTGATGTCATGACCATATTGTTTAAATTAAATCATCCTTTAATTCTCCCGACACTTTGGAAGACTTAGTTAATTTACTTAGCAAGATAAGCACCGGAACGACTGTTAGTTTTTAAGTGGCTTAAATCACCTAAACGATCCATTTGGAAAAATAAATGTGATCGTGATTGATACGATTAAACAGCCTCCAAGAAATTAGGAGGTCTGCGAAAATAGCGCCGGACAGAACAGAAATGTATGTCTTTGCCATAACTGCGTTTCATGTCAAACTGATGGTCATCTGCGTGTTACATAAGAAGGGCTGCATTGATGTAGTTGATGTCTTTGCATTTAGATTTCTGGTCGAGTTCAACTTGTACAGTTGGTGGCATTCTGACCTCACAGCTAAAGGTAAATAATGAACACAAGCTTCCCGCACGTTGTTTATATTGCATATGACTTCTGACTTTTTTTCTTTAAACGCACAATACGATCTGTCCGAATAAAATCTATTGCATTTTGTATAAACAACTTCCTGCTTCCTCAGCACTGACCTCCAGTCTTCAACTTCCCCTTCGCTGCCTCTCGGTCTGAGTCAGTTTGACCACTGGAAAAACAGAATAAAGAGGCCCCGTCCAAAACCGAGTAAAAACTACAAAACACAAGATTGCCTCAAATGACCTCAATGCAGAATGGCGCGCGCGCGATTCTGCACGCATGTGTACGCCGGTGCGCGTACGTCTGTCTGCACACACATTTATACTTATTTGTGTGTCCGGGGGTGGGGGGTGAGGGGGGGCAGCCATACTTGATGATTTTATGATGGGTACGGATGTGCGTCATATTGGTAGCGGTGGGAAGCAGTATCCACTTTGTAACAGGAGAAAAACAGCCTCTTTTCCTCCTTTCTCACTTATTCTATTGCTCTTTCTCTCCTTACTCCGTCTTTCATTCTTTTGTTGTCGGGATTCATGTCCTTTCATGCCGACATGCACATATTCATGTGATTACCGGCGACTTATAAATATTGTGATGCCTAATGCTTTTTGGAGTATTGCATACGGTTTGCCTCTCTGGAATTAAAGCCCCTCTCGGCAGCATCATACTGTAGTATTAATTCCAGCCAAAACTTTTATGAAAATATTTTGTGTGTGGATGTGAGGGAAGGGGGGGGGGGGGGCAAGAGAGCAAGCGAACCACAAAATGAAGGTCTTTAAAATGCTTTCCTTGCACCCTCTTATCCTGAGTGAAGTGAAGCTGAGTATTGCTGCTTGCCAAGCAGTCGAGACAATTTCACAGCTGGCTTGCCTCAGGTCTTAGCACCACTTTCTATATCTTTTTACAATAGGGACATGGGCCCGTGACACACAGCTGAAGAACACCAATTTATCAGCCTGTAACCCAGTCTACGCGGCCAATCAGGCTGAACTAATCCCGGGCGTTATACGTGTAGGCAGTGTATGTGTCTGGTGTACAATTGTGCACACGTGTGCACACGTGCGTTCGCCTAATGCTCCGCCGATAACATGGAGTAATTAAACCAATCCTTTCAAATCTTATGCATAATCCACCTTCTTTAAGGCTCTATGTTTGTTTGTTTTTTTATTTTTTGCATTTTTGTCTGCCTCGACGAAACTGAGCTCGTGAAAATAGATGACGTATCATTTAATGTTTAAGATGAAAATGCAAATAAGTGCGGTATTTGTCGTCGCTGAGGTGAGGCTGCCTCGGAACTACTGAGCCGCAACGAAAGGTTCCCGCTTCGACCGTCATTTGACTTCTGTAGTGATGTTTCAGACCTCTGGGTGGCAGGAGAGTTCAAGCAACGCTCGCAGCAACCCCCGGCCCGGGTTTACACTGGAAATATTTCTGACAGGACAAGAGGCAACTCTGCTTCAGAAATTATGTTTTCTTTCAAACTTGTATATTTGTAAGGATGTGGTGTGTTTAACTTTTTACTTGCAATCTATTTGCACAAGTAGTTTAAATAGAAGCCGGCGTTTGAAATGTACAGTTTCGGTTCCAGGAACGTCTCAACAACTTTAACTGTGTTTCTTCCTCTCCCAATTTCTGTTTTCTGTCTTTTTTCACCTCTCCTTTCTTCTTTTACTTTTTTTTCTCTTCACTTCGGTCAGCTCAAAGGATGGGGCGAACAATGCAGGTACCGTGTGACACGGAATACCCGGCCTTCGTTTCCGAGAGGACCATCAAGGAAAACACAGGACACATCGATTGCGAAGGCTGCATCAAGTAAGAGACTTTTATATCAGACGTGTGTAATTAAGTTTACTAGCGAGAGTTAAAAGCTATTTATACAAATATGCGCCGATGATTAAAAAAGAAAGGATAAAACGGGCAGGCCTTTTTTTTTTTTTTTTTTTTTAGCTGTCTTATTCTCGTCATAAGTATATTTTAATGCATTGTCTGCAAAGAAAAAAAGCTTAAATCCAGCCAATCCATCTGACACATACACACTCTCCTCAGCAGTTTGAAGTACGAGGCATTTAGAGACGGGGGTGGGGGGTGGGGGGTGGAAAAAAAAAAGCTTCCTTTTAAAAATGGGAAAATGAGTGTGGTCCCCATTAACAATTTGGGCTTTTCTGCCAGGCAATTGTGGGGTGTTCTCTGGATCCCTCCGATGGGCCCTTCATTGCTCCCAGCTGTGGAGCTGCCAGGGAAACTCAGAACTTGTGTGTGTGTGTGTGTGTGTGTGTGTGTGTGGGAGAGAGAGAGTGAGTGACTGGTGCGCACTGGGTATTTCTCATTTGTGGGGATGATTGTTTACACTTCAATCCATTTTACTGACAAAAACCAAGTCCCTACTCCCTACATCACTTACTTTTCGGAAGGAGGCTTGTTTTAAGGTTAAGGTAAGTTTAGGGTAAGTGTTAGTACTAGTGGTTCTGCATTAAGGGAAGTTGCGGGAAAATAAATATAAGTCAGTGTTCTGCTCTGAAGTGAGGAAAATACAAATGTTTGTGTGTGGATTAATGTATGCCTGATTTTTTTGTTTGTGTGTTGTCAGGAAAAGGGACAGCAATGCAAGGATTAATAGGGAAGGCTGTAAACAGCATCCCACCTTTAGATGAATTCAAGTTTTTATTTCAGTTCTATGAAATTTTATTGCTCATATTAGTAAAGGAGCATATTGGTGATATACATCTGTTTCACGTTACAGACTGACTGAGGCCTTTCTCTCCTATTTTCATTGGGATGTGTGTGTGTGTACATTATGATCTACAAAATACACCCAGCGTTCTGCCTTTCAGAACCTCTCTATATTTGAACTTGCCAGTGTCAGATGTCAAAATTTAAATTCGTTTTTGCCTTTTTTTTTTATACCCCTGGCTAATGAATAGGTTAAAAGGCGGAATATTTTTTCCGCTTAATTTTAAAATACTTTCCCAGATACATATATTTTTTTTTCATTCATTCATTTTTTTTTTTTTTCAGTCATTTCAGTCCCGCATCCCTTCACTAAATGTGTTCTTTCTCTGTCTGACCGTCCAAAAATGAGCAGCACCCCCAAAACAAGAGCGAGTGCGGTGAGCAAAGCCTTGGTACCAAAGTGAGACACGTGAACGCGCTTCCATCTGTTAAAGATTTCTGTGTCCCTTTGTTGTGGGTCACTGTGATAGTGGGACTATAGTTTGACACATGCTTTTGTTTCCACTCCAAACAAACTCTCCTCACCAATAAGCAACAATTAACAAAGTTGTTTGTACTGATTTTTTTCTGGTGTAATTGCGGAATGATGTTCCGATTTAAAAATTTCAGTCATGTCATTTATGTCAGACCGATTGCCTCTGTGTATGATGTTGAGACATATGGTCATTTCTCATTGTATCTTATATGATTTTTATATTCGCTGTTAATATACAATTGTCAATATTACCGTTCCCTCACATTAAAATCAATTAGTTGGCTCTGACTTCCATTAAAGGTTTTATAACTGTAGAAATTGGATACCTTTCATTACAACATTTCCAGTGGCGTTTGTACCGACCACAATTGAGAGGAGTAAAAAAACAAAACAAAGATGACGTGCTGCAACCAAATGTGCCAGCTCGAGTTCAACTCTGTGTGAAATGTTGTAAAAGGTCATTGTGAACCAAAACCAAAATGAGAAATCAAAAAAGACAACATTTCTCTTTGCTAAGGCAATTTCTGATCATTGAATTAGTTATTGTTAAATTACATGACATAATTACACAATAATAATAGTCATATTTCTAAACTATGTTGACAGATAATTCTAAAAACCATACTTTGCGTGTATTTTTGGATTAGTTGTACAGTGATAAAATCAGTGGAAAATGTGACCGTTTTCGAAACCCACAAAAAAACAGTATCTAGCCAATGGTAAGCACCGAAGTATTTAACCAGGAAAGATGTTGAAGCTTTGCTATGTTTCTGCATCAACGGCAAAGTATGCAAACATCATTACGTTTATAGATTGTTATGACGTACTATAGCTCTAAACTGTTATAATAAAGCACACTTGAAAGATTGAATGTTTCCCTAAGTCGTGTAAAACCTCGACGAATTCTACCATGCATTGTGCTTTTTATGTAGAGTTCCGTGATATGTTTAAGCTGATCTTTTGCGGGTTTTTAATTTTCCAAAAGAGCATTAACTCAATACATTCATCCCCACCAGACTCCCATTTAGGATATCATGTTAAGGCAACTGCTGTGTTGACATGATATGTTTTTGTCACAAAGTTACCGTTAATGTCTTTTCCTTCGTACTGTACACATGCGGTGTGTGGAAATTTGTGTGCGCGCCTTCGTATGCGGTGAAGCGCTCTCTTTCCAAGCAGCGGGTATGTTCAAGGCCAGCAGCTGCGCTGTCAGGATATGTTTAAGTCTTTTCTCCAAGAGCTCTCACTCTGCTTTCTATCAGTGGGCTGAGCCGGACCTGCCTGGCGATGTAAAGGGGCGAGCGAGGATTAATAAACATCAGCGGATTTGAATTCACCCTGATTGGAACTGGCTTGGCTCGTATGCCAGGCTGGTTTGGTCGGGTTCGGTCGGTCACGGTGGGATAACCGTATTAGAGTGCGGTGGATCGGTGCTACTCCAGAATCGGAGGCCGCTTGTGGTCAGATTAAATCAGTCATGGTATTGAATTAGGAGATATTCCGTTAGATACGAGATTCGACCCACCGGGTCTTCCCGTGTCGGTTTTTACCCTCTGCCGTCCCTTATAGAATTCGAAAAAGATGTTTATTTTCACGAGAGTCCCGACGCGCCGTGCGCGTGCATGTTCTCATACCCATCTGATAAATGTCTGACATTGAACTCAATAAATAATCCGCCCGTGGCAGGAGATAGAGGCAGAGAAGCAAGAGATAAAAAGAAGAAGGCGACAGAAAGAAGAGCTCGTCTTTGTGAGCGCCCTTCTCATAAAGCTTATCCTTGTTCATAAATCGCTGGCCGGGAGGCCGAGGCAGGGTCTGATCTCTCAGGCCACTAAATCACAGACATAGAAGGCTCCGAGCCCATAATGCGAGTCCCACTTGTCTCCGATCGGAGTGTTCTGTGTTCGGCAACACTTCGCCGGTGCTTGCTTTGGTTAGGCTACAACAAAGACAAAGAATTGGAGGGAAGAGACAGGATGGAATGAGTTGCAGATTCTGCTTATATTAATGTGTGTGCTGGTGTGTCTTACTACATCTCTATCTGTCTATTGACAGCCTGCAGCGAAGCAAGTCCTCCTCTTGTCATGCATCCAGTCGGATTTTACCTCCACCGGGGGAGTCTGTGAATAATGACAACTCAAATTCTCTTTAACACCTGGAATTTCATAAATGATTTATTCCTTTCAACCGATCCAATGTTTATTCCCCCAAAACGTCCCTTTCGCTCTCTCTCTCTCTCTCTCTCTCTCTCTCTCTCTTTCTCGCAGGCTTTTCTCACACATGTATTTTTTTCTGTCTCTCACTGTGTGTGTGTTGTATTTGCCAGGTCCTTCGTGATCCAGCAGATCCCCAGCAGTAATCTCTTTATGGTTGTGGTGGACAACAAGTGTGACTGCAGCATGTTTGAGCCGATCACCATGGACCCCATCGAGATCATGTATATCCTTTCGAAGACGTTTTGGACGTAACCGACCCGTTGCGACCGACTTATCGTGACCAGGTCCGTTTGTCTCCATCTCATGGCTTCGGAATTCTAACCGCCTGTGTGCCTTCGACAGAATTAGCATTCGGTGTTTCAGTGTAACCGTATTCCGCTTGAAATCCTGGATGAACAGACCTGATATGAAGCCCGAAGACGCCCATCTTCAGGACGGCGTCTCTTTCTCTGGCTTCCACTCGGACCATTTTCAGACATAGTTCTGACTCTAGATGTAGAACGATGTTTATTTTCTATATTGAAAAAGCCTGCTCTTCTGTGTCTGTTGAACGGCATGAAATTGGTTTAAATTTCACCTCAATCCTGCCTTATTTTCTGCTTTGTTTTATCCTTTGGCTTCCAAATAACCTCTTTCCACACGGCGCGTAAAACATGTATTTCATTCCATTATAAACAAGAAATATATTCCAGCAGGAAAACGCCCTGTAGAGAGAGCACATAATCTGTTATTGCCTTGACTTCATCTGCACATAATGAGTCTCTCAAGTGTGAGAGACTTAAGATGCAGAAGGACAGGAGGCGCCCAGATACCTGTCATCCTTTTCACCCAGAGGTATTTGCACCATAGATGCACATAAAGTTCTCCTCGCAATGTTGCCTCAGCTGTTTCTGCTTTTGGGGTTTCCTAAAATATTCCATATCTATACAGCATCTCGTGTGTTTTTTGCCCTCTCCTGTTTCCAGGAGAACTCAATGGAGTGCGGAGGAGCTGTGAATCTTACCCCGTCTCTCACTGCGACGCTGCTCTGCATCCTCCTGGCGCTGTTCCCTAGGTGACCGGAGCTGGCCGCACGTCGCCGTCCGGGAATGTTCTCGGATGGGCTGGGCTCAGCATGCAAAAGAATCGCATTGAAGCCACAGAAATCAACAGTCCTACCCCTCCATAAAACTGTGCCCAATTTCAACTCACCCCCTACACAGACCCCAGCCTGCAGGTACTCACTCACTTGAAAGGACTGATAATGGATCGCCCTATTGAAGCTGCTTTCAACTAATCAATGAGGTGCTTCAACAATACCATATGCACAAAGAACTTTATGGGGAGGTGGTAGCTTCAAAATTAAATTGCCTGGTAAAACCCACTTGCAGACCACTTTCTTCAGTCCTTTCAACTAGCAGTAAAGGGCTTGGGTCTGTAGCTGAGCTTGGAACTGGGTATGAGAGCCACGTAACACACCCATGTGAAGAAAAGACAGGTGCACTTTCTGTTGGCCCACTTAGACTTCATGGACGATTATGATTTTGAAAAAAAAAATCCAAACGAATACTGAAGACGAAGACACGTATGTGGCTAAGATTGTAACGAGATGTTTGTACGTTTGTCTATTTTTCCCGAGCTGAAAAAATACATAAGTTGTATTATGTGTATCTATACATACATACATGCATACATTTATACAGACCGTACATGTGTATGTATATATACATACACATACATATACATGTGTATATGTTTATATAGAATATTCATATATACGTATATATGTATATAGATAGATAGATAAATGATAGATAGTTATACATACAGTTTTATTTATAATTGGCAAGTTGTACCCATAAACTGTGACATGGTTTGAGTCCTCCGATGTGAATGGTAATTAATGTCTGAGCTTTGCCTTACTGAATGATATCGGTCCTGTTTGTGTACTTTTTAAATAAAATCATGTTTAATATCAATACTCTCATTAGGAGACGTTTGTCCGAAGGATCTTTGCAAAGCGGACATAAAATGGTGACGTGGAAAAATAAAATGAGACATATTCAGTGACTGATCTATTGTTGTTGGCAGGTTTGCCTGATCACTGCAGCATTTTCTCTGAGGGCTTTGGGAGGTATAAGGTCTACCCCACACGCAGACACACACACACACACACACACACATACACGATCGGAGACGTTGCAAGCACATGTTTCTGTGCGCTTGTGCATGTAAATATGTGCATGTTTGTTCATCTGGTGTTTGCTTTTGTGTAGTTGATATGCGCCGCTGACCAAGAGACCTATCCCCAATGCAATAAGTCCATGACATTAAAATCGAAGGCCAACCACAATACACATCTGCATTTGTTCAAGAAATAGACAAACATTCCTTTGAAATTATTTGACAAGCTATACATATGCGCAGATAGATGCAATCATATGATTTTTATGCCGTACCACAGCAACCCTTGTGTATTCGAATGTACAACTGGAGTAGAATAAATATGATTTTTTAAGACCCTATCACAAGGACACTCACCTGTGCTTTCCATCACACACCAAGGTCCCGCTGATTGGCAGAGACATGCTCTGTATCTTCTTTCCCCGCAGCCCCGACGGCCAATTAAACCACTCCCTCCACTGACAAGGTATAGCTTATTGCCCGATTGGTCTAATCTGTTTTGTAATGTTTCACTAATTTTCTCCCTTGAGCAGAACTTTGTGAATGTAATCATTCCCAGTTCATCCTGTTTCTATGGTCCAAAGACTCCCTGACTAGATGGTGGGTCATTTATCACTCCATAATGGGTTTGGAGTTGTTTTGGGTCAACATGCATTGAATCCGGTCTGGGATTCCATCCTGTTTGCCAGATGAGCTATGGGAAAATGCGTACACAAAACACAATGCTCTCACAAGAGGCAGATTGGAGAGCAATTGTCTTTCTGGGAATTCAGACCCGGCTGCCACTTCCAGGTTCTGTTAGTGATAAATGCTCGTCTCTGTATTCAACGTGCTCTTTCCCCCGTGCACTAATAAGGAAATTTGCACCATAGGGGTCATTTATGTTGGAGAAGAAAGAGACTTGAACACTTATGAAGGAAGCGCTTTTTACTCTGACTCCATTTTGAAAGTCACAAGCGGCCGAATAAAGTAACGACAAAGATTACATCGGATTGTTTGCGAGAGGCCAAAAATGTGACATTTGTGTTCACGCTGTAGAATTAAAACAACAAACCTCGAGATTAGGCGCAAATAAACTGCCACGGAGAAAGAAATCAGTCATTTCTATGTAATTTTCCTCAATCCTGGGAATTTGCCGAAAAGAGCGTTTTCCTGTCAAGGTCCACGACCAGCTAGTTATCTTTCAATGGATTGAAGGCAGGGTTCCAGCCCGGCGGAGGAAACGGAGAAGTTCAAACTCACTGCGGCCATTTGGAGGATCACGGAGCAAAACTTGAGTCTTCGTGGAAACAGTTCGGCAGAGCTATTTATGCTGTTTTGATCCGTCAAGTCCAAAGATCACGTTGCTGTGACATCATCGTGATGCCTGATCAGTTAAGTATGCAAACACTTCGTTTAGAACCTGGAGCCGGAATATGTTTTATCATCGATAGTGAGATAACAAAAAAAGTTTAGCTTTGATTTAATTTAGCGGGAGCATAAAAGCAAACTTTGAGTGTTGGAGGAAATCCAGCGAATTTGAAAATCAAGCGGTGATATGAGGATTTGTTCCTTCAGCTCTGTGGGTTTAGAGATAAGGGTTCATGGTGGAATCAAATCTGTCGATTTGGAGCGCTTCATTCTGATGGAGGGAAAATAAGGAGTAACGCTCTGACGGTCACATTAAGAACAAATAACAGACGGAAGCTGTTTTTGGCCGATGACCTCGCTTTGGTCTTGACCTTTTTTTGTCATATTGTCGAAAGGCGATTTATAATATTTTATGGTAACTGAGCAGGATCAAATTTGTTGGATCTCCATTTATTGTTGCTACTTCCATGACATTTTTTTAGGGGATGGTTTTTGCTTGCTACTCATCATAATGTAAGACTTTACGAACGAAACCAATCTCTCAATTATACAGGATGGCTTCTTTGGTGGGTCTTTTTACTTTACTGTCATCCTTAGGTTCATATTTATTGCAATTCTTTAAAAGTATATATATTTACATCATTGGGATATTTGTGCGACTGTTAGTTTTATAACTTTTAAGAAAGGAAACATACGAGATCTAGAGAGAAGGAGATACAAAAAAACAAAACAAAGATTCTTCAGATACCTTAAAAACCCCCCCTTTCCTTGAATGTTAAAAACTAAAAGAGCATTTTGCATGATTGGCTCAGCACTTAGATTTGTGTACCAGACAGTCACGCCCACAGACCCTTGCACATCCAAAGAAACTGAGGAAAAACATCACCAAAGGTATTTTATGGGAAGGCGTCCAAATTCCTTTCCAATGATCCAATGTACGCTGCTGTTTGTGGTGGGAAGGAACCCCAAAGAGGGCATTCACTGATCTCTGGGGCACAATGCCCCGAAGGGCCCGCCGGTTCAAAACACCACCATTCATCACCGCTCACGCCGTTCTCACCCTTGTGTGCTCACCATTATCTCCACTACGACAGAAATGCCCCTAATATTCACGAAGACAAATGGCAGGGATTCAGAACAATATCCATACTCTCAAAGAGTTGTGCACGGACCCACGGTCTTAACCGCACATTATCACACACATAGATGAACACACATACAGAGGCGGTCACACAAAGGGCAAAGCTTTTGGTGTTACCTCCAATGGGGTGGATAACATTGGCGGTTTGCTTTGATGACCACAGATATGTTTAAATGGAAATGATTCTGAGCGGCTCAACCACACCAGGACCACACACAGCCCTGGTGGCTGCAACACGCCATAGCTAAGACAAGCTGGGAAAACACACACATGATTCTGTCGACATTCCACCGGGTGACTCACAAAATCTCAGCCCCTGCATCGTAACTGTGAGACTATCATTTTTTTTGCCTAAATACCCACAATCGTGATTTTTTTGGGGGGAGAAACTGTAAAAATGGAGGAAACCTTTTATTCCTATTTACATTGTTTTGCAAGACTCCCTCAGTCATGTTATAAAAATGTATGATTGATACAGTGATTGTCTATTCTAAGGTAGTGATGTCATCCATTATATTTAAAAAAAAATAAGAATTCCTTTCCCATTCCTTCTTTTGGGGTCATTTATGCACTTTTCCCCCTTATCTCTCTACCATCCCTCAACCTTCTCTTGCTGCTTTGGTCACAAACTTGCATGTTATAGTCAAAACAAACACCAGAATCATTGACTACAGTTATATGCACTTGTACACCCCCAACCAACACACAAACACACAATGATGACAAAACCGAGCCAAAAACACAAAAGACACATTTCTTCCTGCTGGTACCAAAAGACACTCTTCTGCCAAGGTGGTTGGGTGCCCGTGAGAAAACAAACACACACACACACAGACACACACAGACACACACGCACACACAAACCAAGCTAGTTGTGTACTTGCTGTGACAGGAAGAAAAGCCTTCAGTGCTTATTGACCTTTAGTGAGCTTAAGGACCTGACTACCAGCTGCACCAACAATGGAGTCTGTCTGTCTGTCTGTATGAAAGACATTTAGTATGAGAAATGGAGAAACCGCTTTTGTGCTGTGATTTCAATTCACTATAATCATGAATTATAGAGCAGGCAATTCACCCAATAGTATCTATTCGTAATTTTTCAGTCAGGCAGCTTGTTCTCATCAACAAAATACTAAATTATAAAACCACAATAAGTCCCTGTCATATATTATTCTTCTGTGTCTGTGCAAAAACACAGAGGGATTCCCCAACATTAGCTTGTTTTCAGCCAACTGAATTTCACATCTGAGCTCTGCAGGTCCCTTCAAGTCAACAAAGGCCTCATTTGGTTACACAAAGCAAGTTCAGCTCGGAGGGTCGTACGCATTGAATCCCTCAAACAGGAAGTTGCTTAATGGAGGCTCAGCAGCCCCCCTGCCTTGCCTTTGCCACTCAAATGCACCCAGGCTGTTTTTAAAAGTACATGCCAGCTCAACGGAATGGACAGGCAGAAATGAAGAAAGACTAGGGCAAGAAAGTAGTGAATATTGGAGGTCAGGGAGCCAGTGGAGAGAAAAGGTGGAGTGATTGCAGCAGAGTAGGTGGTCTTACAATATCGCTGCTAAGAGCAAACAACAGTATTGGCTCCCAGACTGTGCTCAGGACTTTCTCGACGGATTGTGATATGGAACCACTGTGAGTATAGCTAACATTTAAGTGTTCCCTCAGGTCACAGTTCATCAGCATCAGCAAGTTTGTTTTGGATGGGGAACTGATCAATGAATAAGAAACTATTGGCTATTGGCTCCCTCGGCTGCTGTAAATCCCCCTCTGCTGAGAAAGACTGAACCCTGATGTGATAATTGATGCAGTGTTTTTTTGGTACATGGCGTCTCTGGGCATGATGCGGTGACATCAAGCATTTATAAAAGTCTGTGTGTGTGTGGGAGTCTGTGCGTGTGTGCATGCACACGCAGACATGCATGCATATGTGTGTGCATGTGTGGATGTATGTGTGTGTCCATCTGTCATGTTTGATTTGTATCTTTTAACCCCAGCTGGAGAGCTGCTGCCACTAAACCCTCTATGAACTCAGTGTGAACAGGGGTAAATGGTAGCTCTTATTGGCACACTTGTGCATATGTGTGTGTGTGTGTGTGTGTGTGTGTGTGTGTGTGTGTGTGTGTGTGTGTGTGTGTGTGTGTGTGTGTGTGTATGTGTGTATGTGTGTGTGTTCAACTCTGTGTGTGTGTGTGTGTGCGTTTGATTGCTTTCACTCATCTATACTGGACTAGCTTTTTTCATGTCGCTCATATAGAATACACCCCCAAAGATTCACCACATCTGCATTGTGTGTGTGTGTGTGTGAGTCTTGCATGGTTTGTGTTCATTTTTACAAGAGCCGATAATTGCCGGAGTTGCTGCTGATCAAAGGTGTTCATGTATATGTGTGTGTATGTGTGTGTGTGTGTGCCTGTGCATATGTGTGCACACGCATGCTGAGCAGCATGTTCTGTGTATGCCTCTGCCTTGGGACTTCAACGCCCTTATTTTGCATTACAGAGCAGTGAAAGAAAGGCTAATGTTACAACCACAGGCCCTGACATAAAAATCACTGCTGCAATGTGACATTTATATGCCCTGGTGTCCCCCGCTCACACCCTCTCTTACCCTTCCCTCAACCATCATTACCCTCTTGACCGTAGGAATATCCAAGGGCTTGCTGTTGACATCAACCGCAGCCCCGTATGGTCTCCTGCTCTCTCTCACCCTAATCACACTTTAATCTAATCACCACAAAAGCACATGCACGACCACATTTATGCTTATGTGTACAGTATACACTTATGTACTGTTGTGTGTGTTAGATTTGTGCATGCCGTCCTCCTGCTCTCTCTCACTCTAACTGTCTGGAGCATTTAGAGGACATGACATCACAGCGGGGCTGACGTGTGTTTTGCGGTGGAGGCAAGCTGGGCCGTGACGCCGTCTGTTTGTTTTTTGAGATCCGCCTGGGGAGCCAGTTGATTAGGGCTCTCATTTATGTGACTCTTGCAACTCCAAAGTTAAAGTAAAGGCTGCGTTGCAATTAAAAATAATCCGAGCTGTATTACAGGCATGATCTCGTCATAGCTCTGAGGCACATCGCATGTTTATGTTGGGGTGGGGGTGAGTAAAAAATGCTCATTAATTAGGTGTGTGATGTAGTGTGTCAGTATCGTGACTGCATGAGGGAAAGAAAGCAGTGTCCCAATTGTGATGTGACCAGAACAAAAATGACATGAAACAAAGAGACGCAGACCGAGAAAGACATAAACCGACAGTCCTGCAGGAAGTTGAGGTAGCGATTGCGAAAGCGAAGCAGCACAAACGAGAATGTACCAGAAATTCCTGATGTTGTGGGGACATAAATCTGACCAAAACAATTCCACGTAACATAAATCATCACGCTGGGGCTGAAAGCAGGAGTTGCGCAAGTTAAATCAAAGTAAAGGCCCGAGAATCACTCTGGAATCGTAGGGAAGTCTCATGTGTGCTTCTTTTGGTGCGTGTGACTCAAGGTAAACGTAAAGAGACATCCCATAATATCGCACACAAACACACCGCTGTCTTGACCTTGACATGTTGCTGCGCGTCAGTACCCTCCTTACGTGCAAATCACAACAACTTCTGGTGTGACCTAGCATGAGTAGAAAGCCCTCCGTTCCTGATGATCCAGGTTTCCCGGTCGCATCATATTTCCTTTTTCCTTCTAACCTCACCGATGGGATCTGCTCCGGATGAGACCGGAGCGGTGACATAAATACACAGTGTCCAACCACTGATATGGCAATTCGTCTGCAAAAAAAGGCATCCTTGAAGCGAAACTTAAATATCGGGGTTCATAAATCTAAAGCGAGTGCTCTAAATATATATACAAAGGTATAATCAGCCCGGCCTTTGTTCTCACACTACTCTAACCCTCGCAGTCAGAGGAGGCAGTCTTGCTCTGCAACGCTTTCCAATCAACTCTAAAGCCTGAAGGTGTTTATCTCGAAAACTAAGTCCTTTATAAACCTCCCAAACCCGCCCGGCGCGGCTTCACCTGCCAATCGGCTTGCCTTTGTGTTGATGGGGAGGAAATGAGGCTGATCCCATTAAACTACAGATTAATTTATGGACCGAAGAAAACAAGTGTAGTCAGAATTGTAATTTTGGTCATCCCCTGTTTATATACTTTTAAACAATCCCCCTGCTGTAAACATTGTGTGAGGTTTTTTTTTTTTTCGTTAGTACTTAATTCTAACTGTATTTAACAATCTCCTCTAAATGGTTTATGATCAAGGAGAGACGGCGTCGGAGACGTTGCGCTGCAATAAATGCACAATATGAAATACAAGTTTAATATTTATGTAGTCATGCTGCTGGTCCAGAAAAATCCGTTTTCAAAGCCTGTTCAAGTCCGAAAGCTCAATGGCTCTAAATTTTCCCAGGCAGAGAGGTACTGCATGTTGTGAGTTTTTTGTTGTATAATAAAAAGAATTGTAATCTTCTTTTTTTTTTTTAAACTCAAGGGGAAGAGAAAGTTTGGTACGAGTGTTCTGTCACAACCAGCCGCCCCACCAGACTCTCAAGAGACCTCCCATGGCCGTGTCTTTCAGATTTCATCTGAAATCATTTTTCCAAATTTGGGAATTAATGTAGTTCAATGGACCCCAGTAATCAAGTTCATAAAGAAAACATGTTACATTCCTAAAATGACAACACATAAATCAATGTTTTCCAGAGACTCAGTCCTCACTTTATTTAGACTAAAAATTGATTCATTCTTTCTTTACCTATATCAGCTATCCTGCACTTCGGGTCGGGGGCGGGTGAACCTATTTCAGCTGTCATTGTGCGAGAGGCGCCGTTCACCCTGTACCTATTGCCAGTCGATCACAGCGCCATATATGGAGACACAACTATTTACACACTCATATGCTATAAAGACATGCAACCATTCACCCTCTCATCCACAAGTTTGGCCAATTTAGGGTCCTTCTGCATGTTTTCGAACCGCGGGAGGAAATCAGTGACGTGCGGTGAGGTTCATGGCTGGTGAGGCGCCTACCATGAGGCAGGAGAACTGCGTGCCTCACTTAGTGGCTTTTCACAGACGTTTTATGATCACTCAGCACAAGAGTAACACACATAATGTTCTTGACAAAAAGACACTGTACATTGGAAATGTACTTCATATAGCAAAAGTGTTTAAACATTTTAAACGTTATACAGACATAGCGACATATGGAGAAACAGCAATACGGTCTCAGTGCAGAGCATGCCAGCAGTCAGCCGTCATTGCGCAATCTATGTTGAAGCTCAACAGTCTTGTCGGTGCTTGGACAGTAAATGGGAAAATCCAGCAATTTTGAATAAAAAAGCATCTAAAATTGGTAAAGTTAAATGAAAAATACCTTTATGATGTAAATCACTGATAAATATAACCATTTTTTTTCATTTTACATTTTTTCCTTTGCAAGATTGGCAAGTGAGGCAGTTCCTCTCCTGCCTCCCCTGACTGCATGTCACTGGAGGAAACCCGAGAGCCGGTGGAAGCAGGGACCTTCTTGCTGTGAGGTGGAGATGCTAACCACTGCGCCGCCGGGCCTAATCTCGGACCGAACAGTTTAGCAGTAATGTAACATTACTATTTTTGGTTTCGCTTCAACAGAATGAAAATACTTACTATCATTTCAAATACACAGCGAGCTATAAATTCCAATCAGAGCATTAGAGCAACTGTGAGGACTTCAAATATGTAACCGCTTTAAACATTACAGATGTAACCCTTGGCTAAAGTTGATTTAAAAGTGAACATAGACATGAGAAAGACTATGAAACACCATACGTGTGCGATAATTTCATTATCATAAGATCTTTAGAATTCCACAACTTCTACATGTGCAGCACTTCTGACAGCCTCGAGCAATATGCTACTTCTGTAAGTGTAACAATACTGCCACCCCTATGTACAATCCTACACCAAAATATGTGAAAGCTGGACAATATTTCAGTGTGCCTCCATACATTAACTCATTCCATACATGCAATGAAACTGCCATCCCATTGTGCATTATTTTATGTGAAGATGTGAAATCTGGACGATTATTTGACTGTGCTTTATATCTGTACTTTGATTCATTGTGCATGCATTTTATTTTTAATAATGTCTGTTCATCTTAAACATGTGACCACGTTTGCACGTGTATGTGTGCGTGCCTTCTGCTGTGTGTATGCGGATTGTGGGGATGTATGTGACTTCCATTCTATTCTGAGGGGCTGTGGCGCAGCTTTGTTAATGCTGGGAGCGCTTAATTTCATCCAGCTCCTGTTCTGCTCGGAGTCCCGGCCACGACACTGTTTCTACTCAACCTCTCTGACAACAGGGGCATGTGTTTTCATACCACCTCATGTGCATATGTAGATGACTAGGTCAGCTTTACAACTGGACGGCGTTGAACTGTCTACCATACACGTAACTTAAAACTGCATCAACACTTTTGTCCATTTCATAAGCTTGTGAAGCCTCGGATATAATTTCAATTGATTTTTAGTCTAAAAAAATTTCAAAAGCTCACGCAGCAGTGTGTTTTTGCCCTAAATCATTTCAAAGGGCCACGTCCAGACAGGAACTAGATCTCACAAACACTTGCGTCATCAGACAAGACTTTCTTGATAAACATTCACGCAGGTGGACTGTTGTCATGGCTGATCCTCGGAGGCAGCAAATACAACCAGAGGCTTTGAATGAAGTAATGTCTGAGAAGACCGAATCAGTGTGAAAGGCTGAATGCATGTTGCAAGATAGCATACCATTGCTGCTCCTTTCACATTACACTTTATACAGAGAGAGATGTATATATGTATATGTATATGGCAAGAGAGAGAGAGATAGATAGAACACATATATGCTTATAAAACCATGTATGGAAGATGTACTTTAAATAAATCTTTTTTTTTCCCACCTCTTTAAATCATATGTGGATAAATTGCTCCCAATAGAAAGTTAAAAACCGAGCCACACACCAGGGTGGTACGTCTCAACTCCACACTTTACATTGGTGAATATGTGATTTGACAGTGAGCGCTAAAACCAGCGCGAATACCTAAATATTCCACCTCTCAATGGGCAATATTTACAAGTGAGTCTCACCCTCACATGCTCACAAATCCCTTGGTTTTCCCTCCCAGACGCCGGGATTTTGAAACATGATTGTGCATACACAAGACCTAATGATTACTGATAGGTGGTGAGGGAGAAGCTCACTCCTCATGGAAAATCAGCTGCTCGGGGGGAAAATAGGTGGCAGCTGAAAACCCAAATGTGATGTTTTTATAACACATGCTTCCTCCAATGATAAAATTAACCAGAGTTTATTTTTTTGATGTTTAATGAGTACCCACTTCCCTCATTAATCTCCCTGCTAGGCATGAGTAAGACAAACAGTGAAGCTGTTAAACCGCAGAGCTGTCTCGTTTTTTTTTTTTTTTTTCACTCGCACATTCATAATAAAAAACCTGGAGCGCTAATACACACTCGACTTGGCAGATCCGTCCAGCTTTGGTTTGAGGACCTCCTTGATCTTTTTTCTCGCCATTCTCACCGGTCTCTCTGCGCCTCTCTGTCTTTCTCCCTGTCTCTCTTTTCTCATTATTTTATTTTTTTGGAAAACGATTCCCATACTTTATGTTCGAGAGGAAAAGGGACATTGCGGTCTCGTAAATCAAAAGCACCTTTATGAAAAATGGAACAAGAGTTGCCTGTGCACGTGACGGGTTTAGCTCCAATTCTAAACAATTAGACAGAGTAGACCATACGGAATTTCTTTATAGTCAGATCCGTATCAATAAATAAATGTGAACGTTGACTTTAGTTTGTGTGTGTGTGTCTGCGCCGTGCACCATGTTTTGACATTTAAATCTCTTGATTTGTTAAACTCAGCATTGGGTGTCTGAGCTAACAAGCCAAATAGAGTGCAGGTACAGTAATTCCTGAGTGGGAGCCATACTTGTGCAACGAGAATTCTTATCAGACGAGATATATGGTCGGGGACCCTTTGATGACTGCATCTCCCAGACCACTAAAAAAGGTTTGCCTACAGACTTCAGCTTAAATCTTATACTTAAATCTTTCAACGTGGATTTTATTAGGACACATATTTTCTCACACGCTCAGGTTTCCAACGACGAAACCATACAGACAAAATACAACGGCCCATTTAGATAGCGACGCGCGCCTCGAATCTTATCTAATTGCGGTCAATCCCGGGATTTTACGTCCAGGATTTAAATTCTGGAAATAGATAAGGGAAAACGTCTCTTTCTTCGCAAGCTCGATTGTTCCGTTACTTTACGGACCGTGTTATTTATTTTGAATATCATTTGGCTTGAAGAAGAGCTGCTCGCCAGGTCGTTCACGGGGAGAGATCCTGTTACTCCTCAACATTACAAGCAGCTCCTACTGTCTCATTTATCATGCGATGGTGCGAGTGAGCTACTTATCCCATCCACACTTTAACATGTCTGGCGCGTCTAGCGGCGAAAGATAAAAGAAAGTGATGATTTTTGTAAGTGATGGGGGCTGTTAAATTAAATTGCCATATTTATCCGGGCTTCCTGTTTCTCCTTGGTGTTGCTTTTAACTCTACTTCCACCAGCTACGTAGGGTCAGAGGCTCATCTAATTCCTCTTCGGGCTGCGGGGCATGTCTGTCGACCTACTTGCGGCTGTCAGTGGGTGTGTACGCGTGCATGCCTTCCTCTACACAGGCTGGTGATTTGTGTTCTCTTAAAGGCCTTTGTGCTCAGGAGAACGGCCGTATATTACCGTAGCGGAGAGGACAACCGTGTCCTCCTCCTGTCTCCGTATCTCCTCATCTCCTCTTTTCCTCCATCGCTCCTTTTTTAATAGAGTAAACCAAATATGAAACAGCACACTATGCTTTTGAAATATGAAGACATACGTGTCATGTTGTCCGGGCTGTAGAACTGGGGACGTGGGAGGCATCCGATGGCACTGGGACTTTGAGGTGTATATTCGCAAGAACGAAGTAAATCTCTTCACTGCTGATGCAACACGCTGCACAGTTAAACTATAAAACAAACAGTAAAAGAACTCTGTGAGTTGTTGGCTGCAGTCCGTTAAGTTAGTATACAGTCTCCCTGGAGCTACGGTGCAGAGGTACTGGTCTAAAAGGAATGTCAGTCTCTTAAAACCCTTCGGGTGAGGACTTAGGAACCACGGTCTGACTGAAAACACCTGCACCTTATAGAGGCCAGTGTACAGAGAGCTTCAACATCTTGATCCAACATACACATTCATGAATGTATGCTTTCACATGAACACATGTGCATAGGTTAAACACACATGCACCCACAACAACTATGTGTAGAAGCCATTGGTGCATATGCACAGAAAAGCAAAAAAAATCCATACAAATATTGCATGTGCAGCTTGCGTCACCTTTTCCGTGACTGCACAACCTTCTCCGAAATCAGTCACATTTTTGAAAGTTTCCCCTCAATAGGTAAAGTGCAATGAAATACAATCTAGCATTATAGAGATGGACAAGACCCAAAAATGCTCCACGCTCCTAAAGCGACTTTCCCCCGGCTCCTTTTCAGACTTCGAGAAGGAAAAAACGTCTCTTCTGTGGACAGTGAGCTATTTATACGTATCTACAGCATGTCTGCAGGCATGCACTGGACTGTTGCTGGGATGGGTGACTGGTTTTACTGGGCTCCTTCGCCCCCCCTCCCCCCCCGGCACGAGCCGCGGGAGGGGGCAAAGTGACCAGAACAGCCCAATCGGGGTGTCATAGTGGAAACAATTTTCATATGCAGACCTATATCTTTCATTTATTTCTCATTTTCCACATAGTAAAGTCATATTCAGATTTGTAAATAATGTTCGCCGTCAGTTCAGGCATTTTTATGACACCTGGTCTATTTCAGTTTTGTGCCCGAATTGAAAAGAAGTTTAGAGACGTTTCAAACAACTTTCAATGTTGGGTTTGGTCCTCAGCCATCTGCTGCAGCCCCATCCAGCTCGTATTAGGAGGTGGCACAACAGGATATGCTTATAATTTCAGCGTCTCTCATTTGCCTCGCCCTAGGGCTATTGCAGAGCAGCACTATCAGCCTGAAACACTTAGTTTTAGTTTGTTATCCTGGGCGAACGGCACGCTATATCATCTCGTGCAAATGATGAGCAAAAGGCCAGGCTGGAAACTTATTAGAGTCTCGAGTACAAAATATACTTGTGCTTTTCACAGACACTGATGGTTGGACCATATTCCAAGCCGTGAGCTGCCGAGCTTGATTTAGCGCGCCGTAAAAGAGCTTTTTACGTACGAGACTCGAGGAAAAACAGGATGAGACCGTTGCCATCGAAAAACAGCACGTATGTATTGTAGTGAAGTATTGTTTGTGGACAGAGCACTGTTCTCACTTTCGTTCCTGGCTGTCTTTTGTATAAACAGGAAATTATATTCCTTTTTTTTTTTTTCTTTCTTTCTTTTTAACATCCAAAGGAAAGCAAAAGAGAGCCAGGGGGAGAAGAGACAAGGGAGATATACGAGATTGTGTAAGCCCAAAGCACACGTAGAGTGAAAAGTGGGTTGTGGGGAGAAGGAAGACAGAAAGGGAAATATTGGCATCGGATAATTCCCCGCATTGCTGCGGGGCCGCATATATTTTGTCCATGTTATACATTTGAGTCGCGGTGTCAGAAGGGCTTATCCAATTCAACCATCTGCTGAGTGTTAATTTCAAATTTTCAAACGTCTTAATAGTCTCGCACACTTGCAGGTTTCTCCCAACGGTAGATTTTCTTTACAAACAGTTGTAATTAATCTGCTAGAATGAAATCATTAGCTTGCTGCTTGCAACCGCTCATGAATGAGAAACCGGGATTAGTGTGAGGAATTTAAACGGTTGTCGGGGAGAAATGGGATGTGTTATCATACCACAATTTAATGTGTTTTTGTTTGTTTCTTTGTTAAATGCGGGAGATTTTCATTGATACGTGGTCATATGATTCTGTAAAACCAGGGCCCTCACCTGCTTTGGTTTCTCCTGGTGCTCTTTAAAATCGTGTCAGCGAAAGTTTCTGCATCAAACCAATTATGGAAGATGGGTCTTCCAATATGATAGTCTATATCATATTGTTTCCCCACCATTAGTTTTTTTCTTCATTTTATTAGCAGTGAAAGGAGCTCCTTTTTTGATATATTGTATGGAATGGAAAACTCCCAAAGAATCCATGAGAGTATGTTATTTTTCCCCATAATTGAGATAATTGGCCTTTGTCTGTTTTATGAATTTGAGTCGGTTTCTATCATTTCAGTTTCGGGAACACTGGCACTTTATGTTCAAAAGCGTATAATTATTCTCCGTGTCGATAATGAGGAATGTTTCCACCTCTTTCAAAGGATGAACGCCGAGGAGAACCTCACATCCAGAGACATGTGCCGTCGTGCAGCACGGTTTGTCTGTCGTAAAAATGCGTGCGGACACATTTATGCATGTGCCTACATTTCAAGGTGTAGGAAACACTAAAGCCGTTCGTCTCATTCTGCCCGAGACTGTAGCCAATCATAACCTTTCAATGGGTTCCCTCTGTACCTCAGATCAAGCTTGAGGGGGCCCTGAAAACCGCACACACACGCAGAAACACCGAGACACGCCGCCGCAGAAACATATACACACGTTCACGCATAAACACACATGCAGAGACACACAGACACATATCACCAGCTTAGTGCCAGACCCCATTCATCAGGCCCTCATTGCTGGGCCCTGTCAACCTCCAGCCCCAGGCCTGTAGGCCTTGAGCCAGGGGCTTGAGTTCTGGGATCCCCGCCAGTCTGTCATGGTGCTGGGCCACCATCCAAACTTCCATCAGCTTTGATGTGAGCTGGATAACCAAATGGCCAAAGAAGGGTGGCCCCTCAGCACAACAGGCAGGTCAGTAAGCTACCATATGGATTCGGCGTGGACACGCTCACACACAAACACACACAGGGGACCCGGGCGTCTCCGACACAAGGCTTAGGGTAAAATTAACTCTGAATATGGTTCCTCATATAACATTGAATTAGCGCCTGAAATATTTGATATACTAATATGATTAAGTGGGCTTGTTTCATTTGGAGTCTCTATCGAATTAACATGGCAAAGTAATACATAATCCGTCTCACTGGTCCGCATGCTGCGCGCTTATTTGTCAGATTATGTTGAGGAGTGAATGATGCTGTTTTATGGAACCGGAGGCCCGAGAGATTGATTACATCCAAGGCTTCGCTGAAAATAGTAATGAACTGTTGAATTATGTTGTGCCGTAATGAAGGGGGCCAACTCTCATCAGACCAGCGGTTTCGACCCCTCCGCTCTTTTTACAACGCGGCAAATAAAACAAGAAATAGAAGAATTAAAAAAAAGACAAGTGTCGTGTCGATTGACAGATACCTTATATAGTCAGTGTGAGACTATGAGAAAAAAATCTGATATTCAAATCTGAACATTCTTTTGCCAACTATTGTCGGACCGCGATATTGATAGAAAAGGAAACAATTCGAACAAAATAACGGACCGAAGATTCACCTTGCAGAGCACGTCTGACCGCTATCTTGGTCTCCCCCTGTGCCACGGCTGCTCTTCTATGAACGCTCTCGCAATGACAGGCGACCGAATCCGACAACAACTGTGACTCGTCGCTAGAATCGTGGCGCCCGTGCGTTGTCGTTCCTTGTAAACGTGAGAAATGTATTCCGATCGTCTCGAACAAAAAAAGAAAACGCATCCTGAGTTGTCCTGTAACTGTGGTCTTAAAACATCGCCGGAGAAGTACTAAATATGCAGGAGTGATATTTTAGAAGATCTGCTCCATGCCAAATCAGACAAATGAACGTGCAACATGTGGGAATGGGATGGCCTCTCTGAGCGCCGTCCCCCTCCCAAAAAAAGTCAAGGCCAATAGGAAGTGCAAATGTTCCACAAGCAAATGCAAAGTTCTGTGTAAGGATATGCACCTCCAAATGGTGTTAGGTTTATTGGATCTAACGGGACATTACCTGCATGTCCAGCCAGTCAAATTTTCCATCTTTACCGTGTTGATTCATTAACCACAAAGACCTCAGTGTAAAACCCCTGTTTAAACACCCCATATCATCAAGTGTTTTTTAATGAGGCCGCGAGCCAGCCCAGGTGTCAGTCATCAGCAAAGAGACAGCCAAAGCAGTTGGAAAAATATGGATCCTGCACACTGCTATACATTTATCTTGTGATGGTTACTGTTATGAGTGAATGAGTCTTCTCCTATCCAATTTCATGCCGTGTGCCGGAGATTTCTCTCCATTTTCATTTCTTACGCATCGGAAATCCTTCATAATAACCTTGGCCGTGCCGTGGGTCTCTGTCTCTCGGGCCGTACCTCCGCTCGGAGTAATAATAAACTCTGTTTACTCATTTCTTTTCATTGCGCCTAATGAGCAAGGTGGGTTTCAGCGAGCCGGATCAATATTTGCAATGTTTCAGTCAGTTTTGGGGAGTGCGGTGAAGACAGCGGGTCATCGTAACATAAAGAATTAATGATTTGTTTTCTTTTGAGCGTGTCCTTATCTGTCTTTCCTAATATAGAAGTTACTATTGTGGACTGGTTGGGGAAGTAGCTGTGAAGTGTCTTTCCTGTGATTGATTTCCTCCAGTGGCAAGGGACTAACCACTATCCCTCTTAAACCCCCAAGGCCAGCAATTTACTGATCCGCTTCATTAATTTAAGCATTAAAGTATCAGTCAGTGTCTGACTGCTTTGCCGCTGATCATTACATTGACTCAATATGATGAAGGGTTATATTCGGCTCTACCAGTGGACGTCCTATTCCCAAATAATGACGATTGATCCAAATGGTGTTCTAAAATGTGAAATACATGATTGAATAAGGAGTTTCACTTCGTACGTTCGAACTTAAACCCCTGCCAAGAGGGCTATATGTTCCCTTTGTCGGTTTCTGTCTAGCTGCGTGTGTGCTGCTTTGTCTGGAACAGGATTCCACAAAACCACTGCTTTTTTAAACTCATATTTCATATATTTTTGACATTAGATATAGACTAAAAATACAGGAGATGAACAAAATTCAAATATATTGAATAGCAATCACAACGTTTAGGTAATAAGACAGAGAGTCTTGCCATTACGAGAATCCGGCTACAATTTTTATTACAAAAATGAGACCGATCGACCCTCTCGTATATAAAACACGGTATGCACTCCTGCCTAAATATATCAACCAAAGTGAGACGAATGGGGTGTAACAAATTTCTTACTCTGGACATTCGCGTTGATTTCTCAGGAACCACAAAGACCATATGCACCTTGGTGCAGGTCTCTGCTGTCGTGTTCTTCCCTGTTTTGCTGCAGCGCTGTACAATGCAGCGAAAAAGCCAAACATGTACGCCCTCTCGATACGTCACCAGCCTTACCTGTATGAGTCAAACCAAAAGTTGCTACCCTTATTCAAACAACAGGTTGTACTCATCGTGCAGCTTCTCAAAGTTCTCTGATTTCGAGCTCTATTTGAGGCTTTACAGGTGTGAATCATTGGAGAGTGAAGTCAGAGTACAATACTGAGGATGAGGAAGAAAGGAAGCTCTTCAATATTTAACCATAACTGGCCAGAGCTGCACTGATGTCAGGGGAACCCCAGGGGCCCACTTTAGTGTAATCCAGAAAGGCTTAGCAGGCTGACAGATTCACTCAGCTACTGGATCTGACCTGGCACTCAGCTCCCTGTGGGGCAGAGCTCCACACGCACACCAACACATGTAGACTCACACACACACACACACATACACACACGCGACAATACCACCAGGGAAATGAAACTTAGAGGGAACATCCCATGGCAAACCACAAATGAGTACAGACCAGCCACAACATTAAAAAGTAGAGATGTTCAGTAGAAAGTATAATGCAGCGAGCCTTCAGTGAATGTGGATTATGATGTAAAATTCTTATTGAAATTTTTATGAAGATATTGTTTAAAATTGTTACTTTACAGTGTGAATGTGGTCAGACATGCATGTAAAAAGTGAATGGAATTTATTTTTAGTATTTTATTTTTTTCTTAGAGCAATTGCTGAAAATCAGTAAGTCCTAGTTAAAAAAAAAAAAACAAACACTTGATTTTGTTATATGATTGTTTAACGTAAACTGATTTACATTTACAGTATTTTCTGTTCACTTATTTACAATTCATTATAAAATTACGAAGCAGCTGATCAAAAGTTTGAAATATTTGTCAATACAAAGATGGAGGATAAAAAGGCTGAGTTTTGCAGGGCTTCATATTTGTCTTTTGCCTTGGCAGGGCTACAGAATTGTAATTTTTTCACTTAACTGACTACATGTTGCTGGACGGGTTGATTCACTGAATTGTGGATACATGTTACCGTTTACAGCCATTTCTGCAACTGTCTTTAGAAGACAGAGAGGAATTGACTTCTTAAAAGGTCTTTCAATTGATTTGGTGAAAAGCTCAATTTGCCTTTTAAAATCATTTAAAAAAAAAAAAATCAATCAATAAATTAAAGAAAATTAAAACGTAACGGATTTCGTTACCGCAAAAGTGAAAGATGAGCTCCTCGCTATTTCAGTGAAACACGTACGCACACGTCTATTTAGCTGCTATTGATTTTTTGGAGTTGCAATTATCTCAAGGAATAGCCTCGGTTCTTCTCTTTGAGACGCCAACAGTTCTGAATATCGGCGGTACCTCAGGTAACATCTTTGACACAGAATAATATCATTTGTAAGGATGGGTACGGGAAATGGGCCGATGTGGTTTCATCTCTGTGCTTGCAATCACACACATATGCCCACGCGTGCACACATTCATGTGTTTACAAAAGCCTCAGTCATGCATATTGAGAAACTGTGACCTCTATGTATAACCTTGCTATTTTCACCCAGAAAAGTGCCCTATTGAAACACACTTGTGGTGCAAGTGGTTTCTGGGGGGGGACGGGACGCTGGGATGGAACTGGCAGTGAGCGAATGGGGAGCCAGTAACTGTGTGGCACAAAACCATCTATCTGATCCAGTCCAGACTGTTTGCAACGTCACAGAGTGGCGGCCTGCCCTCTTTCTCTAAAACACACAACCGCAATCCCAAATAGCTCTAAATGCATCTCTGCGGAGCGCTCTTATTTTGGCCAGATTGAAGCTTCATGAGAGTTTTACTGTAAGATCCCTGGAATGACTTGTGCTGAGTTTTGGCGAGGAAAGTTGAGCTTTGCCAGAGCCGTTGAACTGACAGCTCACGTATTCTGTTAGTGAGTCCCGATCAATAGAAAGCTTATGTTTTTATGCAAATACATTTGTTTTGCGCTGGGACAGTTTACTGTGCAGAAGGTAGTCATGATCTGATACGGCAACATGAGCAGCAGTAAAAACAATCATGAATACCCAAGTATCCATCCTGCTATTTGGAAGCATGTTTGAATGATCAAAAAACAGGGTTCAAGCTGAGGTTTTGTTTCACAGATGGTAAAATGTGGTGTGAATGTATTACATCAATATGTGTGGCTTGGTGTGTTGCAGTTGCTTTGGAACATTTGTTCAATCTTTTCCACTACCGGAAGAGAATCAAAAGAAATATTTATGAATCTACAAAGCTGTGGTCAGCAGATCTGGCTTCAGCAGACGGACATTGCCTGACATCAACCAACTGCTTTCCTTTAGGAAAACACAACTTGTCACATAATCATCCAGAGCCACCCCAGGAATTTTAAAGCAGCAGGAGAAGCAAAGAAAGCCATTAAACAGACCATGTGAACCTTTGTGTTCAATCTAGCCTGTTCTCTTCATTCTTATAATTTTCACCTTTGAGCAAAACATGTATACACTTGCATTTTATGTAAAATAAAGCAAAAAAGTGGCTCACTTGGGATCTTTTCAAAGTATAAACAGTGTAAAGAAGACATCAAGGTCTTTGAGGTCTACGTGTACTCAATGTTTAATTATCTGTAACCAGCCCCCCCCCCCACAAAAAAAAAAAAAAAAATCATCAGCCCAGGACCACATCCTAAAACAATGTGATTCTGTAAAGAACGTGGGTATAAATATTCATCTGTCAAACTAGTACGGGGTTCAAAAGGGGCAGGAAGAGAAAGGCAAGTCATACCTGTGCACCTGTGGGTTTCGGGTTTCCTCTGCCCGCTGAATCTGCTTCGCACCTGGACGTCTGTTTATGCTATGGTTTTAGAGTCCTGCAAGAATTCAGTTAGTCAATCCCTTTCACATTCTGGGAGCCGTTTGTACGAATGATTTCCGAACACCGTGTACACGAGAAGTCCAAATTTAAGGGTAATTGCTTACACTGACTTATAAACCCTGGTGTTGACAGATGGTTAAAATATCTTCCTGGCTTTGTCTTTTTTTCCCTTTTCAAGCTCTAAGTCTCTCCGCTGACATTTTTCTCTCCAGTTTTTGCTTACTGTCCTACATGACACCAATCACATATAAACACTTGTCATGATGTAACAGAGTTTTTGTGGGTGCACATGCGAGTGCAGACATACACGCCAGGCCAGTTGACAGGGTCACATATGGGATGTTCTCCTAAAGTCAGTATCATTTTACTAGTGTAAATATTAGTCAATGTCAGGAGCGTTTACACTGTAATGGCAGTCGTACGGCTCTGCTTTCTTGAGGCACTTTCGCTCCTTTCCCTCAGGCCTCTCCTCTCACAACCACTTCTTTTTTTTAATACTCCCATCTCATGTAATCCCTCATTACCTAATCTTCTCTCTTCTCTGCATCTACTCTTGAAAATCCAGCCATCTCTGACAAGACCCAGTCGTTTTCCAGTCAGCCCCCAGTCCCATTCCACACATTGAAAATCCCCTTCTTCCTATTCTCCTGACACAAAGTGATTAATCACCCCATTTACTGACCCACTGTCACTGGATTGTTGAGTGCTGCTTAGAATACAACCACAACCAATGCTCCTGAGAGACATCCAATCTTCAGGCCATCTTCCAAAGCTCTCAAGAAAACTCACCATGTCGTTGTTCGCTACACGCCTAAAACAGCTGTCATCTAATGAGGGTTTGAGACTCTGTGACTAAATGCCAGGGAATGAGGGGACGGACTGAGGTAATGAAACTGGATAAAAAGAACCTTGAAACGCTGTTATGTTTTTGAATGAAAATTAAAATTACATTTTTACTTGATGAAGGCATCCTGTCTTAAACTGCAACAGCGACCAAAGGGTAGGTTCACAAAAAGGTGAAAAACTACAGACAAAGGAGAGACAAAGACTGACAAGATTCCATGGAGTAGGTCTATGCTGGTTTCATATTTGATATTTATTGAAACAAAGTAGAGCATTGAGCCAATTTGTAAAAAGTAACAAAATATCAGCTATAACATTAGTTTAACAAACCTCAAATTCAAGGAGAAGCTTATAAATATACATAGTTGGATTGGCAGAAATAGTTACTGAGAATCATCACAGGGAAAGTAAGCCGATGACCGAGTAGTACTGGAAATCCACGGTGAATCTAAAATCAGAACATCTGTGATGTGTGAAACCGAATGCTGAACGCGGGTGTGAAAAAAATAAGTGTTTCGAAACAATAAGGTGCATTTCCCTTAACAATAGTAAAAGCCACATTAGTGATAAGCAAAGTTAAGTGATGTGAAAACATCGGGATGTCCTACTTATATTCTGATCTATGATCCAGATGATGCTATCCTGTTTTACTGGAAAGAGAATCTTGTTAACAAAAATAAATACACTTTACTGATTGATTGGATAGAATACTATATACACAGAAAATGGACTATTTTACCTCTGTAACCACAACATTGCCCATATATATTTAAAACCATGTTACATATTGTTGAATATTGCTAAATGGATAATCTGAATTGATATGGAAAACAGTGTAGGCTATATTTTTGATATATTTGCTGATGCACTGCAGTAAAACAATTGAACAGACAGATACAGAAAGATTTAAGCTTCTGTTGTAAAAGTGCATAATGGTGAGGGCTTGTTGCAGCACCTGGGGAACACTTAGGCTTCAGGGACAGCTTAATAAATAACCCATTCCCCAAACCTCATACTGGTGCCCAATGTACTCCAAAGACTCGAACCAACAGTATTCATATCTTGATATGAAGTGAGAGGAGATAAGTAGACTTGTGTAAGGATTTAAGAGCTGGTTTAGGACTGGTCCCATAAAATCATATCCATACACAACAGTATTTAGGCATTCTCCTCTTCACACAGTCATACTCCAAAAAACAGAACCACTCAACTATGCCTCATATATCAAACTCTGCTTTAATGGGGAAGTTCAAATTCACAATAAGTTTGGCCAATCTGACTACAAAACTAATTTTCTGTCTTTAAAAAAAGGGAATTGGGGACGGGTTGCGGGCAGGGGGGTTATTCCGGCCATTTCTATGGCCTTGATGGCATTAAAATCAGCTAGTTGAGGACTGGGCCAAAATAACAAATAATCTCAAAATAAATATTTCACGATAGTCTCAGTTTCTGAAGACATAGGTTCTTTTTGAAACAAAAAAAAGTCAGTCTTTGCAATGGCATAATTGTTTAACTCTATAAATATAATTTATATAGTTCTTCCATTCTCTCTGTGTTCAACTCCTTTCCTCATGAAAACAAACCAATGCATGCCCATTGTCTGCAAGCAAACATACAGGCAACTTTCCTCTTCTCACTTGCAAACAAATTGGTCTACGATTTTTGTGCAGCGCTTGCACTTGACGAAGCAGCACCAATGGAACTTGCAATGGCAGCGCTCCACAATCTGGGCCTTGAACTGGTCATAGCCTCGTCCGCAGCACATCAGCTCACACCCATCCATTCCCTCCGAGGTCTTGTTGCAAAGCCGACCCACTGTGCCCAGGGAGCCAGTGCTTTGATTCTTCACGCAGTAGTCTGGACTGGGCTCGATGTACACTAGATCGTTGCTTGTGGGAGCGTTGTACTGGTTGTTTATCAGCACTAGCTTCCCACGCGTGTTGACCTTCATGGCTGCGGCACTGTCATACTTTTCCTTCAGTGCGTCACCCACCTTGCGGAAGTCAGCCAACTGCCACCAACACGTCTTAAGGCTGCACGACCCCGAGACCCCGTGGCACTTGCAAGACACATGGGCAAGGTCTGAAACCGTCTGTCAGGAAGAAAGCGACGGGAAAATTAAACAGTTGTTGAACAGGGCAGACCTTAAAATAAAATGCACTCAGCATTCGACAATACATTTGTCGAATGCAGAATACATTTCTAATTTGTTCTGCCTACACACGTATTTGCAAAATATGCTGCACATGATCTCATGGACCATCTCTTTACTGTAAAGCACCCAATGATCCTGTGTGTCTCTCCATAGTGAAGTGAATAAAACATTGTCCATTCATTTTTCTGACTTGAAAGAGAACAGCATGGCAGCAGATATCTGGCTTTACATTGCTCATGAGGTGGTTTCAAGATGTTTGGAAGGGAAAAGGAAACCCCAGAGCTGTCTCCAATAATCGTATCTCACCACAGTTCAAAGCTCCAGGAGGAGAGAGCAGACAGAGCTGTTACGCAGATGATCATCGGACACTCCTATGATTGACCTGGATTGTTTCAACAATTTTCTTTATTTGATCACTGCTGGGTCAAACTCAGGGCCTGTGGTCTAGGTTTCTCTACTTGCTATTTATTTGTTGACAAGTCTCTGAGTGTGTGCGTGCATACAACTCTCAATGTCTTACCCTTCGCCCAGCCTCGTTATTGTGAAGATTCATCAAAAGGCGGGCATTGTCTTGAGTGCCCTTCGGGTAGCTCTTTTCCCTTTCACGAGCATCCACAAACTCCTTTGAGAACCTGTAGCCGTAGTTGAGGTTGTCTCCGCAGCCACCCCAAAGCCAATCACGTGGCAGATCTTTGGGGCGAGGTGAACGGCTGCACCCACAGCTGGACAGCTCCCCCTCTTTGCAGGCACGGCTCACTGCATTTACCACCCCCGCTGCGCTGATGGCATATGTGAACGCCGTTTCTCGACTGCCTGCAGACAAACATGATTAAATGAGAAATATTTAATTGCAGTTTTATCATTTTGGCATATCAATCCGCTGATCCAATTTGTGAAGGTTATGCATGTATATTTTGTTTTAAGTTAAATGTATGTCACTGTCATTTTGCCTTACGTATACTGGTAGCATTATAGGATGTGATTAGCCTGGAAACCAGACCAAAGATGTGATCTCAGTTGACAGCGTTCACCATACACTTAAGATTGCAAAGAACATGAGCCAAGTGCTGCAGGCTTCTTGTTACCAACATGTTAAACAGTGGGATCTGGTTTGCTTTTGTTGGGCTTCAGCCAGAGAGAGGTGAGCGCCCTCCAGTGACAAAGATCATCTTTAACAAACAGCTGCAATTTCACCCAAATTGAAGGTGACAAGTGTTCTTTCTCTTTTGTCACTAGCTGATTCTTGAGCCATGAACTGGCATAATATCTACAACCAATATTTCCTCTACAGACAAAGGGTTCACACTGTATGAAAACACAGGACCAGAGCACGACCAGTGCACAAATCCAGGGACTACAGCAGAAGGCAAAGATTAGATAACTAAAGGAAAAATGGATGACCAAACAATGAGGCTGTACAATGACTCTGGATACAGAGGCTGCTGCAAAATAAAATTACACTGATCAAATACCCACTTGGCCAAACCTTAAGAGACCACTGTAATGACAATACCAGATGGATGGAGAAATAGATGGGGAAGAAAGGATGAAAAGATAAGCCAAGAACAAACAAAGAGAAAGAAGTCAATGGAAATGGAGAGACGAGCAAACTTGAAATAAAAAAGGGCAGTTATGGAAAGGCAATGACTGGAAAGCAAATGGTTGGGTAGAGAAAAAAAAAAAAATCAAAACAACTGGAAACTCAGAAAATCCCACCTGGAAAGCATTCAGGGAATAAATGTTGAAAAAAAAAAAAAGATTTGTCAGTCCATTTCAAATTTTAACTCATAGGATCTAGGATGACAAGCAGACTTGTTGACATACGAACTCCCCCAATGAAGCATCCCGTCCTTATGCAACCCAACCTGTTGCAAACTTGGACATGCAGAGGGACGTGTTGGAACCAAACAATTCAAACCTTGCAACTTTATTCTAAATCACCACCCTTGGCAGATCTCAGAAGACATGCAGGAAGGCAGAACACGTTTCCCTGGCATTAAATAGGCTGAGGAGAGTCTATATCACTAGAGAGGGAGGTGGAGGCACCAGCAGGCACAGCTGAATCACAAAGTTTAAGTAAAAAAAAAAAAGAAAGAAAGGGGGGAGGGGTCACTAATGCGGTACATTAGATATGGTTTAGATGATGTAAATGTAATCATCTTAATAACAGAAAAGGAAACATCATCGCACATACCTCTACTTTTGTCATTATCCATACAGAGTCGGGTGGTTCGCTTGACAATAGTTACATTTAAGACCAATGATATACTTAATTTTAGACAATTTTTGCACCAAAATCATATAGCCGTACTTGTGATCAGTTTCCAAAGTAGCTACTCTAAACCAAAGAAATTGTTTCTTTTAACTGCTAAAAGTATGTTCTGTAGATTATCCAGGGTAATGGGAACATTATTTCTGGAAGCACAAGTCGCCATTAAGTGCATGTTATTTTTAAAGCTGTAATCACCACGAACAAAATTCCATTCACCGTTTATTCCATTCATTGTATGAGAGTACCCACAGAAATCTAAGACAGATATCTGAAAACACCGCCAAAAAAAACAAATCTTTCTGTAACATACAAATATGGGTATATGAGAAAAACTGAGGGGTTTCAAACAAAATGCATTCCTCTCTATATGTCTTAGACAAACCTTAAGGAGCCACACATGCACTGAATGGTTATCAAAACTACTAAATGGGATCCATTTAGTTGCCCACTGCAACTCTGCTCACCACAGGGATATTCTATGGATTTATTCTAATCTTGTTGGAAGATTATGATCAATAAATGCTTGACGTCAATGACCTTAACATTAGTTCCTGAGGTGAGGGAATTCATCCAAAGAAAACTGAAACAATCATTTTAAATGACAGGATCCAAGAATGGGATTTAGTTCTAAAAGAGGATTGTAAAGCTCTGCAACCGTCTATGAGATCTGAGCACAGCTCACATACGCGCAAACACAGAGCTGACAACTTGATAGATTGGTGCATACACTCACTGCACTCCCATGCTCCACAAAGTGTGTGCCTGTGTGTGTTAAGATTGTATCCCATTCATCAAGGGAAAAGCAGATTCTCTGCCTCCCTCTGGCTCCCTGTCGGGAGCTGGCTTAGCAGTCTAAAGCCACATGTTATTTATCCAGCACCCTCACCCACCAAGTATTTGCTCCATACAGCTGCTTAGAATCAGCAGCCCAATACATTTTACACACATGCGCATCTGAGAGAATATGTCCGTGAATCAGAGAGCACCAGAATAGGAAAAAGGTGGAAAGTGAAGTGCACAAAATCCAAATATTAGTGATGAAAATACAACTATGTAAGGAAGTATTCGGAACATATTTTCTATAAAAATGTCCTGGGTGTTCATATGCTTCATGGTTTGGTGCCATTATTTACATCCTTTGTCCATACCTATTTGCATGACTCGTCCAAAAACAGAGGAGTTGTCAACTGTGCTGCAGTTCCAGCGCCGATGTCTGAATTGGTACTGGCATTCTTTGATGCCAGTCTTGGCACCTTCTCCGATGTACTGCATGTGGTCCCTGTAGAGCTGACATAGCTTCTTCTGACCCGTCGACAGGCCTGCCAGCTGGCTGCACAAAGGCTGGGCACTAATGATGTAGGCCTCGGGAATGAAAGGGTTCATGGCCAAAGACCTGGATGAAGGTTGGATGATAATACAGTTATTACACTCACATACTCCCTTTCGCAAAGCCACTGGATGGCAGACAACTCTACATGTCCAAGTTTTAATGGAACTAAAAAGTTGAACGTAATTATAACAGGACTTTGGGTAATGAATGATATTGTTCTTCAAAAAATACTCACAATTACTGTTTAGAAATGTCTGTCAGCTAAAAGGCATTTGCTACACCACCATGTACTTTTACTTTTAAAACAAATATCACAAAAACTTTTTTGGTGATGTGTATACCAAGGTAAATAGCTGGTCTGGGGCTAAATATATGTATTTTTGTCAAACAGGGCAAAATAAAACCATTATATTGCCAATCAATTACTGCTTTGTTTGATAAAACAAATATAAATTCTGAGGTAAAGAGAAATATAGTTGAAACAGAAAGATAAGAACACCACTGTGAGCATCTGGTTCCGGGCCACAGCACAATTAGAGAAGCCCATCCCTGGGTCTCAAGAGAGACACAATTAGCCCCCAGTGTAACCTGATCAACTAGAGAAATTCAGCAACAGGAGGCAGACTGAGCGTGCGCGCGCACGCGCACGCACGCACGCACGCGCGCGCGCGTGTGTGCGCGCTTGCGCGCGCAAGGAGTGCATTCAATGGCAAGATTAGTGGCATACGCACTGTTCATATGCCTGAACACACACCTAAGGCAAACAGCCTCCTCTCGCATACATATACACAATTCAGGGACACTACTCTGTCCTTTCAAAAAGGAAAGTGAAAAATTTGTGCACCACACTCCAGAGGGTCCAGTGACGTACAAGCCCTCTGTCTCATCATCGTCTTTAGTCATCTTTGCTTTGTGGATTAAGATATTTGTGTGCTGAATCTACAAGTTCAGCGTATTCATTTGTCTCATGATTTAGTCATGACAATATTATGTTACTCCTTCCTTTCAACGGGTAAAGTAGATGAAATGCTTCACAGAAATGTTTGCTGTTCTTCCACTAGCATTTGGATGGGGCACATTTCTCCACAATTAGACATAAACAAAGACACAGGATGTAAAGACCCAAGATTTGCACTGAGTGGTTCTTTTTTGGTACCTAATATACACAGATTGTCCCCATTCAGAAGCACTCTTCTAGTTTAAAAGCAACATGCACAAATATACACTTTTCTCGTAATTTCCACAGAATGTGTGTTCCAAGCACAGGCCGACGTAGTCACAAAGGGTGTCAGTGTTTGCACACACTTGGATGCATACTCATGAACCACAGTGATCTATAATTTTTATAATATTCATAATTTTAGTTTGGCAATATGAGACAAGAAAAAGTGAAGAAAAACAGTGTCCTGAAAAACAAGTGGGCAACTATATACATGGTGCAACTGCAGCCGACAGGCTTACTTGCACGCATTCCAAATGTAAAATGGACTAAATCACAGAAAAATGACTAAACGGTAAATACAAATACAACTTGAAATTTCTATCAGCAAGCTTAGGAATTCCAAATGTTAGTGGTTATGAGAAAAAAAAAGTAAAGTTCCTTCAACGGTGTTGAGATTAACACAAACATAAATACTGTACATTCTGAGAGAAAAATTATACATACCACCATGAGTTGGCCTCCACCACCACCTGCATAAGAAGTGTGAGGAGTGTGAGGGCAAAGACGCAGTGTCTGGAGTCCAAAATGCTGCCCAAGGGCCAGCACAGTGGCCGACACACACAGCCCAGCCCGAGGTTCATAATGCCGCTGATCTGGGGGAGGACAGAGAGCACCATGCACGTCAGTTTGTGCGCTTGTCACCTTGTTTATATATGGAAGTCACACTGTTGGTGTTCATAATGTAGAAAATGACAGATGTGGGGTGTCAAAATACGCAAAGAAAGTGTTGCTCTGCTGTACGACTGTGCATCTGCACGCTCCCTCGCTTACATGCAAACAGCGCTGTGGTTGTATATGTGAGCCCCGAGGCCATCAACGCAGCCCTTGCACAGCAGAACAGTCATTTGGCAGCAGGTCTGAGTGTGAATCACATAAGACTGATAGACGTGCAACCAGAGGAGACAATGACTATGAAACCCCAGCTGGACACATTCCTGACAGTTCACTTTGTTCAAAAGGTACCAACATAGATGCAATAGTCAATCGGAGAACATACCCTATTTTAAAAACAAGCGTTAGGCAATTTAAAAAAAAAACTATGTAGGGGAGGGGTACAATTTTAGTTTGATTCAGTAATTAGGATTTAATTTATAATGTATATCTTGACAAAAAAAAAAACAAACAAAAAAAAAAAAAACAACTAACTTTGGAATAATGGAATCAGTTTCAGTGATGTCAATGTACTTGTATTACGTTGTACGCTGTGGAAATCAAAATGAAAAAGTCGAATATATATATATTTGATTTTTTATTCTAATTTTAATTCATCTTACGTAGAGTCGAGGGGGCCACGTCAGCGCGAAAGGCCCGGGAAGGATTTGCAGGTCCCAGTTTATGGACGACCGCGGTTAATTAAAACAAGTGGAGACAGTCCATCACGGCCTTTTGTGCCACGGTTTCATTAGGAAACGAACAAAAATAAAGTGAAAAATCGGCGTGATTGAATTGTACGTGCCTGTCTCCTCCGTGGGCCCCTTGTGAGGGTTGGGACCGGGAGCAGCTCTAATTTGTCACACAGCATTATTTTCCAGGACTGAGTCGCGGAGACTCATTACCTAAAGACAAGGCCAAGTTCACCATCACACTCACACACACACACACACACACACACACACACACACACACACACACACACACACACACACAGCTACTCCAGAGCTTATGATATATTCCTTGTAGTTCTGGCGCGCGGAGCGGGAATCCGCAGTGGGCGGCGGTCTGAACTCATTAAAAAAAACGAAAAAAAAAAAACAACAACTGGACCAACCGGAGTTCGTTCCGTCCGCCAGGCAGCGGAAGAAAGAGAGCCCGAGTGGGACGCTGGAAACAAGCGCAATTTACGAATAATTTAATTGTAAAATGAAATAATATTTTGGCTGTGAGCGACGCGAAGGTCGGAGATAAACTCCGAGACGGCGCGTGAGGACTACATCCGGGTAAGAGCGGCTCGAGCCACCGCACAGGTGCGTCAAATTAAATCTCACCCGCGTGCCAATTAGAACCTTTAAAAAAAAAAAAAAAAAAAAAAAAAAAAACAGAACCCGCTATTTTATTTGTTACCCACCGTTAAAAATAACAATAATGACGATATTTTATATGTTATTATAATCGTTTTCGTTATTCATAGTGTTATAAAGTTTTTAAAAAAGGATGACGTTCGGTCGGCACGCAGCTGGGAGACTCGACCCCGAAGAAGGTTTGACTGATGACTTTAAGGGCTTCTTTTCTCTACGTCGAAAACACGCATCCAAAATTAGGAGTAAACCTCGGCCTTTATCGATATGATAAAACAAAATAGTTCCTGGTAATTGTAAGAAAAGAGTCTGGGATTATCGCATCTTTCAGAAAAATCTGTGTGCTTATTTAATCTATTCATTCCTGACAGAATCCCTTCGTCATCCCCCCCCCACATCTTAATACCGTGCCTTGAAAGATGAGTAAAATGATATTGCCTAAACAAATTCGAAACAAAATATTAATTTGTTTACGAATTAAATATGCACACCCTCCTAGTCGCTTGAAGCTTGAGATAAATGATCCATTTGCTCATACTGTGTTTATTAACGGAGCGGGCCTGTTGGATAAACACACAACGGATGTTATCCAGGCGCTGTGATTTAATTCATTGTGACAGAACCGAATCCCCATCTTTGTCAAAACTGCATGGCAGCCTCGTTTATTGGCTTAAATGAATACTATGGACGATCAGTTGAGTGCCTCCAGTCGTCCCAGTGATGAAGGGAGCCAGGAGAGGGAGCCAGGTACTGCGATTTGACCATGAGGAGCACAAAAAGCTCTGCAGGAGCTTGCGAGCATCGTTTGATGGTACTGTACCTGTTTAAAACACTGGAGTGTTACTTTACGATTCAGCTATTTGCTAATGAAATGTGAATTCGTTGCACAGCCGATTGTGTGTCACGCCTGTCAAGACAGTTTGTCCGCTTCCAAAAACCAAGATTCAGTCCAAGAAAATGCCGAACGCACATGTTGCGCCTCTTTTGATAAAACTACGCGTGGAAACGGAGGACCATGAAGTCCAGATGCTACTCACCGAGGATCAGAATCCCCCAGAGGTTTTAATCCACTTTTCTTTTTGATTTTCTTGTTGTTGTTGTGTAGATAATATCAAATCAATAATCCAGTAATGGCCAGGTGGATCAAAGATGTCCTCTCCCGCTCCGGTGAAGATAAAGTCTGGCTTTTCTTTTATCCGGTTGTGTTGCAAAGTGCTTGGCTGCGGGTTCCTCAGGCGTGCGGTGCTCACAGAATGCGCTCCCCGGGACGAACCGGTGGACGCAGCGGGCGGTGTGAACTGTTCGGGCTTTGCCGGTGAACGACCAGTTTCTCTACGGATCAGTCCGTGATCTTGGACGTAATTCAGGGATAAACTTTTTACCACGGGGAGGAAACGTAGCGTCTGCTCTTTGTCGATTGACCTTAAATTGAAAACGGATCTTGTACCGCTAACCCCTAAAAGTAGCACTGTCCCGGTCAGATTTTTTTATTTAAATTGTATCGAACGAAAATAAGATGAACTCATGGGCATTCTCCAGCCGCTCAGAGGCTCGGGTCATTGCGCGTTGTTGTTTTTATTTTGTTTTTTACCTGCGGAAAGATCCACACGGTGATCCTCGCCACAAACGACTTGTCACTTTACCTTCCATTATGCGCGGTGACAAATCACAGTTTGACAACTGTTCCGCCCAAATCAAATGGATTCACCGTCCGACAACGTTTTGTTTTTGTTTCTTTAAAAAAAAATGAAAATTATCCGCCTTACGAGGTGAAAAGCGATGCAAGAATTAATCGGCTCCAGACAGTGTGCTCCAAAAAAAAAAAATCTTTCCGCGCCGACTATCTCCAAACAGTGCGGCTTGGCGAGTGCGCACGGTGCCAGGGGGAGGAACGAGCACGGCGTGTGAACGACAGAGGCTTTGCTGGGACTCCGTGACTGTCGTCTTTCTGCAGCGTGTGCGAGCTGAAGGGAAGAAAAGTCTTCCCCCTCCCTCTCTCTCTCTCTCTCTCTCTCTCTCCCTCTCTCACCTGCCTCGGTCGCCTCCTCTCACAAACTAGTACATCAAGCCTGGATGCGCCGCGTAAAAATCCCTCAGACGGCGCATGCGCTCCGCGTCTCGACCTCAACTCTTCTTCCTCCTCTTCTCCTTCTTCTCTCTCTCTCGGTCAACAACTTTCAAGAAGCGAGGAATTCGAGTGTAGGTGAATTTGCGGAGCGAGAGGCGAGAGAGGGCAGGGCGGAACAGGCTGTAACAAAACAAGCGTCTCTATTACCTAAAATAAACTTTATAAAGCACCCCGGGCTATTACCCTATCCATACCAAAGCCGAGTTAGGATTTTCACTGGCGCAGATCGTGTTACCACTCAGTAAAATCAAGACAAGCAGGTCTATATCGTGTGCTTATACAGGCTGCTCTCATCACCTGAAGGCCTGCGAGCATTACGGTCATTACGGTAATTATTATTTTATGGTACATTATCTCAAAACGTGCAGCAAGAATCCATAGCCTTACAGTTCGTTGTTACTCAATGAACCCGATGATGAGAGTCAAAGGGCAAAGTGTTAGTTTCAGATGTGTCAATGTAGATTTCTCAGGCTGTATAAACCGAAAGCATTCAAGGGTGAAAGTCTTGTTGTTTTCAGTCGCGCTAGAAAGATTATTATCGAGACTTGGGATAGAGATAGCATAGCAATTTGTAGACGTTCAAATAATGTTTAAACATCGATGGACAGGCCAGCTTGTTGTATATCCAGCAGCCCAAAGAAAGACTGGAATTGAGGAAAATTATATGGAAAAATACAAGATTTATTTTAGACAAGCGCAAGCGATCCGAGAGCTGATTTAAATTGGATGACACTCCAAACATAATTCTAAACAGATAGCTAGTCTTTGCCTGTATCCTGACATGGTATGTGATGAATAGTGATTTGTCATACACTGCTTCCTGTTTTAGGTCCCTAATGCTTATCATGCATACATGACTAGTATTTATGTGTACATGGTGTTCATTAAGCAGCAGTGAATCATTATTATTATTATTATTATTATATTAGTAGTAGTAGTAGTAGTAGTGGTCAAACTGGTCTTGTAATTTTAGTGTACTACAAAAAAAATGACTCGCATGACATTAATTCAAAACTGGACAGTGATTACATAGTGGAGAATAATGAAAGAAATTACATGTGATAAAACCACAGCTGATCCCATCTGCCCAAATCACTTTGTCAGACCGTGCTTCAGATATTTCTACTTTAAGTCCTTTATAATTTAGGTTCCTTCAATTAAACTCATATGTAACTTTGAAAACCCATGGCGGATGCAGAGACCAGCATTGTGTTCAAGTGCAGTTAAAACATGCTCAAACAGCCACATTTCTGATCCCCCTCCCCCTCACATTGTCTCACTAAACTACACAATGTATTACTACCCTCCCTCCTCCACCCCCGTGTTACCCCAGGAAAAAGCTGGGCAACATCTGGCTAAGTTTATGAGAGAGAGAAAGAGAGAGAGAGCGAGAGAGTGGGGTGGAGGATGGTGGGGCGATTGGTAGACCATGAAAACTGGGAAGAATTCTTACTTGGGTAGCGAAAGAGACTATTGTTGTAGTTGCCATTAGTGGCGGTGAAACTTTAAACTTGAGAAAATACCCATTGTTGTACTCCAATTTGCCAGAGTCAATGTCAGTGTTATTGACATTATTTTTAAGAAAAAAAAAAGACACACACATTGAAGCTCTTGTGAAAGCAATTTTAAGTCAAACAACAGAAACAAGCTGACACACAGCAAAATACTGTCAGGGGAGAAAAATGTTTAGCCCCCAAATTTCACAGTCATATCATGAGAGCAGCACAGTACCACAAATGCACAGGTATACACAGTACAAAACCTATACACGGTAAGGTAAGGGTCAAACGGAAACACTGTTTTACTGTCGAATCAAAATACAATGATACTGCACGGATGTCATCCCCTCAGGTCAACCTCCAGTACAGAGAAAGAAAAAAGTAATAACACAGTGCTTTTAAATGCAAGTCACTTCATTATAAACAGAAAAGCCACTCAGACTCACAGGGTCAATAAACAGACAATAAAATAATACATCACGCATTCATAAAATAAGCTGTTACTTCAAAAAAGAGTGGCACTCAGAACTGTTTTTGGAAGTAGAAAAGTAAACAGAACATTATATAGTGGTTCATGAAACAAATGCACAGTCTAAACGAACACAAGGAGAAATGTATGGATTCTTTCACAAGTAAGGTGACTGATTTGAGTTCAGACGCTCCTGCGTTAAGGTCCTGACTATTGAAGAAGCAGATCCCCAAAGCTTTTCATATAGTCACCCCAAAGATACCATCACTTGGGAAGGAGAAAGTCACACAAATTAGAACAGTTTTACTGTGTAGTCCTGGATCAGAAATGATCCAGATGCAGTCTGATTTCAGAAAATTTGTTTCTGCAAATGAATGCATCTCCTTTGGCACAGTACATTGAGAAGGTCTCGGTGGATTCTGAGGTCCATGTTGTGATATTTGTAAGAGTCTCATATTTTGTTGCAGGAATAAACATTTTACTGCTATCATAAACCAGCCCAGTATTGGCATGGGTTTATGGGTCGTTCCATTGGCTCAGCTAAGCTACATTAGTAGTCAACAGTGGTGGATCAATTGTTGGTTGATGTGAAGCCAGAACTCTGTAGCACTGCAGTATTGTAAAATGAATCCAGCTTCTAGTCTATTGAAAACAGCGGGGGAATTGAAGGCAGTCGACTACTTGCCAATACCTTGAAGCTCCACAATGATGACTGACATTCACCCACAATGGGGCCGTGGCATTTGTCAGTGAGCTTATCTGAAGTACATTGAAATGGTGGGTCCTGAAATGTATATATATGTGCTTATATGCATGTCTGACGGTGATGGTGGGCTGACTGTGTATATTTGGAGTCGAAGCTCTGGAGTCTTTTGGTACTTGGCTTTCCTAGCAGCTGTGGAAAGAAAAAGCAAGAAAAAGCATTAGTGTGACGGGTCATGCACCAAGAAAAACAACAATACAATGAAAGAAAAACAAATGTTAAAATCCACGTAGTAATATGAAGATTCATCATCTAGCCAAGAATCTTAAGTTGTTTTTGATTTCCTCAGTCTCCTCCTAAAACAGCATACAAATACTCTGCTTGTTAATGGACAGAGAGAACTAAGACATTCAGGTTTACTCACATTTTGCTCTTTCTTTACTAAAGTTTGACCATTTTGTTTCTTTAGCTGTCTGGCAAGTTTCCAGACCTCCTTAAGAATGCTCTAAATGCAGCTGGCAGCAACCCAAACATCAAGTGCTCATTAATAAAAAAGAAAAAGGAACTGAATTGGAATGTGTCTGTTATTCAGGCCGCACAGCAGTCAGCAACAACTCACTTCTTTCCTCAGGGTAAGGTTGTAGGAAAAAAAAAGAAACAATGATGTATGTCTAGCACACAGGGGGCGCCTCATTGGCTGAGCAAACAGGCCCCAAAATAACCACCAATCACTAAAGACGTTATCATCAGTCACAGGGAGGACAGACCGAAGGAACTTTATACTTTGCATGCTGATGACCTAAGATATGAAAAGGTAAACTTTGGAAACGTGCAAGGTGACCTCTCATGTGTGATAGAAGAAAAATACAAAAGTCTGAAGTGAAGATGTTTCCCAAATTGTCAACGGTCACGCTAAAAATCCATCTAAATAATGTCTAGCGGCATACTCTGCAAGTCACACTCTTCCTGTCTTACTCTGATTGGTTGCCAGCCAGAAGAGGACCATCCATTATGGGCAGAAGTAAATAAACAGTCACAGCAATTAAAGTGCCATCATTTGTTATGCAACATTGTGTGTATTTGTTTGTGTGTCTGTGTGTGTGTGCACATTTAAGCCTGCTTGCACATAAATGTAAAGGTACCTGTCTGTGTGTGAACAAGCTTGCGTAGATGAAAATGTGCATGTGTTTTGGATGACCTTCTCAGGTTTCTCTGCCATCGTCTGCACTTAGGTTAATGATTTGGGTGCAAGAGAGTCAACAAATATGGTCTCCCCCAGCAGAGCAATATAGGGGGTACAACCTGCCTCCTGATGTACTTGAAAACCACTTCTCTTCCTTCTCCTTCAACACATCTACCCCGAAACAGCTCAGGCTTTCACTACAAAAAACTCACATGATGCCTGTTTATGAGGAAGTATGTGTATCACTGTGGTTTTGAATGCATGTACACATATAGTTGAATGATTATTTAAGATGTCAAAATAATGTGTTAAAATTGGAATGGTACTTTGTGTTCTCTAATTTCAAGTGATAAACGTGGACAGAGCAATCCCAAACATTTATATTATGGGGGTTAGTGTGATGTTATGACTGACAGAGGAATGTCATGTGGTATCGTCCTCAAGAACCAGGACATGGAGCGTTCTCTTTAAAAGGAAAAATAAATAAGATAAAATTGCTTGTTAACTGTCAAACTGATGATATCACTTGCTGGCAAGAAAGACTGTGGCTGTTGCGCATTTTATGAACTCATTAACAGACTTGTTTGTGTATGTAGAATCAAGTTCATTAGATTAACAAATTTCAATAAAAGTTATGCAATGTAAAGTTGCTACAACAGTGTTTTCTCATAGAAACACCAAATGCCGCCATTCTAGCATTGTCGGGTTGCTTTTAGGAGCAATGCTGCAAAAGACACGAGTAAGTGGAGTGGCCTGTTACATTTGCAGACAATACATACAGTAGTTGAATATTGTCTAAGTATCTGTATTACCAGAGAAAGTAAAATTGGTCTGTTTTTGTTTTTTTTTTCTTGTTATAGATGCCTTCAGACATACATTTGTTTGTGATTTTTGGTCACAGAAATTTGACATTAACTTGAACAGAAAACCAAGAGTTACTAAAGTGGTCTAGCGATGCCTGGTCAGTCATGATTAGGCCTGCTTTAGAAACATGTGACAAAGCAAAGCATATTATATCAGCTAGGAAAGCTAGAACCACACTCTCGATAATTTAGTGAGCTCAAAGGGCTCTGAGTGGCTGCTTAAATTCTTTTTAGCCCAAAGGTCATTATCCACAATTTTCTGGATCATCAACAGCAATACATATGCTGCAGTGCACAGAGAATATTTCAACAAGTTACTGTTTCTCAAAGCGAGTTTGGCTCCTGCTACTTTTGGTTTAAAAATGTTCTTGAAAAATCTAATAAAGGTAAGGTTTACAACTTACATATGGTGTACCTTTTCCGTTTGCTTTGCTTTATACCACCCTAGTGTACTGTTCTGTTTTTTTTAAATAAAAGCGATGCCATATCAGTGCTAGAATTTTAACGAAGAAAAAAAATCACTTACATCCCAACTTCTAAGTAATGTGCTTTATCTCTCTTCAACTCCAATCAGCCATTCCTATCTTATACTCCCCCATCTTCCTCTTCACTCCATCACTGCCAGGGTGCCTTATGGTGGGATCGGACAGGGTGAGCACTTTCTCATATTAATATCAGTTTAAGTTGCCTTTTGACACAGGGGAATGATTATTTTATCAAGGTTAGTAAATGTTCATAAATATATGTCTAGATGAGGTAAAAAATAGAAGTCCTGCATTCCTAGTGGATCAATGATGGCTTTGACTTGTTCATTGTTTGATTGATCTCTAAAACTTTGGTTTCTACCAAGAACATAAACATGTACCAGACATTATCAAATCTTTCTCACAGAATCCGGGGTAGAACTCTTCAGAACCTAATTTCATTATCACAGAGATTTGCAAGCAACTTCTTTCAAGGCTGTGGGCTGGAAGCTATGGAGTAGAGTTTTCAGCACCAGTTCACATTGGCCAGACAGTGGTGAAACCAGAGCAGCCAAAAGGACACAAGGTTACAATATCATGGCAGAGGATTGGACTGAATAAACCTTAGTTTGTGAAGTCTGGGATTAATTGGTAGTTTGCTGGGGAAATGGCTGATTAGTTGACAAAAACTAAAGGAAATTACTGTTGACTGTGTGTAACAAATGAACGGACTGATATCAGCAGCCCAGGACCTCTGATGAGATGCTGTCCCCTGTGCTTGATATTTGCACCAGAAGAACTATTTTCCAATGTTGCAATATACATTGTGCTCTCATTCATAACAAATCCAAATGACATAAATACTTCAGAATCATAGTTCTGTGATGTCAATATTCTTTTGGAATGATCGTGTGGATAGTTCTTGCTTTTCAATCGGTTGTAAGTCAGATGCCTGGTGCTAGACTACCCTTGAGTATCTACATGTGCAATCTCCTGGTAGACAGATAATCTAAACAAATTTATGATGTCTGCGTTGTGAGTTTTACAGAATTTCCCCAGAATTTACTCACCCATTTGTTGATCTTCATCATAACTGCTTGATATCAAATGAGAGGCAAAGTGTCCACTCAGTGGCGTTCAGATGGTAAGATTGAAGAAGTGAAACCTTGAACCAAGTGTCTCATTTTATGGCACAAATAGAATGATTTATTTTGAGTGTACGGTTAAGATATTTCATGAACGCATACCTAAAATGTGACCACTGAAAGCATCATATGTCAGATTAAATCGTATATTAGTTGTGGGAAAGCAGATGAAAGGCAAACCAGTTCTCATCTGTCATCTGCCCTACACTGCTGAGTGGATATTTAACATCACCCATAGCAAATGAAATAACAAGCATAGATAATTTGTAATCTGATGTCCCACAGTTAGAATGAACACAAATTATGATTAAATATTAACTGAGCAACAAGATCACATGTGTGCCCATACCTGTCAACCATTAAAAAGCATTGCCCTTAATTATGTGGTTTACGTCAAGTCATCTTGGGAAGTGAAAACATCTCTTCTCTAACAATTGCTCACTCTTTCTTCCCTAGATCTATATTTTTTCCCTCTCTTTTTCTTTTTTTCTGCCTGACTTTTACAACTTCCTCCTGGTTGGGACTGCAGCTCTAACCCAAACAAAACTCCATTTTTTAGTTATTGGCCCTCATGGCATGTAATGGAGAATCAAGCTAATTATCCCTACAGCTGTTTTCACTTGCTTTTTATGTAAGCAATACCTGGCTGATCCAGAGAGCAACAGTGAGGCCCTTCTTAGTGCTCCAGGCCTCCAGGCCGGCTGGAATTAGAGAGCAAAATGCCAGGTTTTCCTCCCCCCAATACTGCCCATGTGTACCCCTGAACTCATCTCCCTGCATACAAACCAACTCAAGCAAACGCAGCCTGCCACACCCCCTCACACGCCCAAAGCCTCCATCCCGATGCCTCATACAAGTTCCTGCCCATATGATGTTAAACAAAGCTGCTGTTCAATAGATAGGGTGGAACCGGATGATAGATGTTCATCCCATGTAATTAATGAAGGACCGGAGCTGGGGTGTGGCTCCTATTAAATTGAAGCAATCCCCCGCTGTCCTACAACTGAAAAGGAGTGAGTGAGTGAGTATGAAATAGAGAGAAAAAAGACAGGCAGTGAGGTAAAGGTAAAGGGGGGGGGTTGAACGAAAACAATCCCTCACAGGCTAATTACATAATTTCCTTCATCTGAGCAAACACATGCTGGGTGAAAGCAAGTGGGAGCAAAACTCACAGATGCCAGGCCAGGAGGTGCTGAGGAGACCTACTAACATAGTCTAGAAGTGCTCTCAGTGGACTGTCTATGCCAGGAGATTGAGCCAAATAGTTGGGGGAAAAAATTATCTCCTCATATCCACAATTCATATCCAAAACTTTATTGACTCTGCCTTCTCTAACAAAATGAGAGAAAAGCAAGTGCAGATTTACAGATACCCTCGCAGCAGTGCAGCCAGAGATCTGTTCAGCGCTAACACCACTAGGTGGAGTTGACTGTTGATGAGAAAAATACAGTCTAACTCCAATCAAACAGGAGGGAGAACATACAGCAGACAATGGGTATGCTTCACCGTTAACATGTCCGAGTGTCCCTCTTGATCCCTTTGCATCAACATTATTTCATTTTGACAGCCAAATGTAATCTATAATCAGCCAAAAAGAAGAGCGTCCACAATTTGCTTCTTAAAATCACAAACACAGCAGCTGAAGAAAGGTAGAAGAGCAATTTCTGTTAAGAACCCCAACTCCAACCCTCCCCCCTTTCTCAATTTGTCTCTCTAATCCCGTACGGAATGATGGAGGGCTCTCTGTGGAATGGCGGTGAGTTCCTCGAGTACTGCCAAGGTGTACCCGAGTAAAAATGATATGGTTGAAATTTGCAGAATGCCTACTCCGAAAGGCTTTTTTGAACGTAGTTCATGCACATAAGACACACCCTGAAAAGGCATTGACTTGTGAATGCTTGAATGGAAATTAATACAGCATTAGCGCTAAAACACAGTGTATTTAAATTTACGTATCAGTATAAAATGGAGATCGGCGGGAGAATGAAAACGTGTTACTGGTAAGACAACTATGCATAAACATTCAGCACAGTTAGTACTTTTACATAAAAATAAAAAAAAAAGGATTTCTCTCATCTGGACCAGTGAGACATGAATGCACAATTCACCACTGTACCTTTTTCCTAGGGCGACTAACCATGGCAAGTCACCCACCTTTTAATTTCTCCTGTCTTCCTCATTCTAAATGCATTGGACTTAAGCCACAACTTTGGTCCAACTGCAGAAAGCAACTGCAGGGTGCATCATGACAACCTCCACGCTAACTCCAATCTTAAAAGTGATGCTCGATGATTGTCTTAAAAAAGAGAGCCTCTGGGAAACCTACACACTGCAGCTTTGGGTTGTGCAATGTGAGCGAGTTGTTATTTTGCTTTGCACCATAAAGGTGCTAGTAAATTCCACTGCAGTTAAATTGATCCAAGTTCACTGTAAGTCTCCTTTGAGGGGGTTTACCAAACTGGACTGGTCAGGGAACACAGACATTTTATGCAGGAAGAGGCAGAGCTGGGTCTATTTCCTGGGGAGGCTGAGGTTCTTTAACATCTGTAAGAAACGTCTGGAGATGTTTTAGCCCTCTGTGGTTGCCAGAAACTATTTTACATTGCGGGGTGCTTGGGAGACAGCAATAAGAAGAGAGAGGCTAAGCCGTTTGACAAGCTGGCTGTATTTCAGCATGAAGTTGGACTCTGATGACAGTGTCTGACAAACGCACATAGCAAACTGCTATCAATCATTAAGCAATGCCCTGTTCTTTTTGCCTTTTTTTGGTTTTGTTTTAAACGTTACTGGTCATGTTTTTTGTTGCCTAATACACCCTTCGGGTAAATGTATTTAGACCGACTGTTGTATGCACTGCTGAAAAAAAGGCTAATTTTATTCAAATGCTTCTTGTTTGGTTTTAAGCAATTGGTTTCCTACATTTCCTTTTGGATCATTAAAGACTCTATAGGAGCTTAACTGAGCAGTGGAGTGGCCACATCCCTTCAGAGCCCACACTGCAGAGGGCTGAACAAGCCTGCATCTACACACCAGCACAGGTTCAGCCAAGCAGGGTAGACAAGTGAAACATGAGCACACATTAAAGCACCTCCATCAGGTATAAGATCAGGGGAGGCCTCCATGCTCTCAATGTCTGCGGGGGTCCGGGCCTCTGGAGCCCTATCTCACCTCCATCTGGAAAGAGAATCTGAGGGTACTCTGATGGTCTGATAAGAGGCCATGCCGAATGACACGGTAACAGCCTCTCACCCCCATCTTAAAAAAAAAAAAAAAAAAAAAAAAATCACTACTGAGTGCCAGCAATACTGATACACCATTATAAAGGTATGAACGGGACGCTGTGGAGGTTTGGCTTCGGTGCATGTTGGTGTTCATTTTGCTTGACCATGCTTAGAAATGGGCTCCTCGGTGTGTGTGCACAAGGTCACAGTGAAAGACACGCCATTTGTAAGTATTGTCTCTCTTCATTTGCTCTTTGTGCTTTCAAATAGCAAATATACACACACGAATGTGGGAAAAGCGCATGTCTGACATGATGTTGTAATTCATATTTGTGTTTTAAAAAGCAGGAAAGTTTCCATTCAAGAGATTATGGGCTACACTCAAGACCTTGCCTCTGAAAGATGGAAAAGAAAGACAGTGAGCCAGGCAATTAGTGAAACCTCAACTCGGCAGAACAGAAACACATTTTATTCACCATATATACTTTTTTCCTTTTCTACCTCTCTTCCTTCCGTTTCACATTTGTTTCTGTGTATATGCATGTCACAAAAAATATTGCCATGCTCATTTATGTGGTTCCCTTTTGACTGTTTTCTGGTGCACTATTACCCCTATGGCTTTATGCTCCTCTTGATGTCTTCTCAAGATGACACCAAAGCCACTGACCCATCAGTTCTCACTCCTGACCCAACTCGTCTCTTCCTCTCTCCCCTGCCCACAAACTCACTATTTCTCCATCTGTTCTTTATTGCCCACAGTTCAGTTCCGTCTCTAAACTGATTTGCCCTTCTAACATATTAGGCTGGAGACAAAGTATCATTTTCCCTGGCATGTTTTTCTACAGAAATTGATTTCTAAAGTTCAGATTAAACACAAATAAATTTGACAGAATACAGAGAACAACAATTCACAATGTATCTTGTATTCTATGAAGCCTCTTCTTGACAGTAAAACACAAATGAGCATTCAAGAACCGATGGCTGAACTTCATCTGCACCATAGCAACATGGGTCAAATATTTAAATAGACTAAGGAGTTAAGTCTCTCTGTATGGATTTATGCTTGCCATAAAGTGGTTCAACAATGACAAAAGTGGACCTTTGAAAGTAACATAGATTGGATTTGATGACCTCAGAACTATTTGGGATGACTTGAACTTAACCTCAATACATTTAATCCTCAATGTGTGTGTGTGTGTGTGTGTGTGTGTGTGTGTGTGTGTGTGTGTGTGTGCGTGTGAGAGAGAGAGAGAGAGAGAGAGAGAGAGAGAGAGAGAGAGTGTGTGTGTGTGTGGGAGTGTCTGTGCGCATGGCATCTATATGAAACCGAAATATTCAAGCAGAGATTTACCAAGTCAGCCAAAATGTTTATTTGGTCATCAAACATCAGAGCCCCTGGCCAGCCAATGTTAACAGTGTCTTTATTATTCATTCATTATTTTTCTACTCGGAATATTAGCAAACTGATTTGCCTATTTTACTTCTCTTTATTCAACCAAATGTAAAATGTGTCTACAAACAGGAATTGATTGACAAAGTTGAGGTTAATGTCAAGTGGACTGTGTGTTTGTACTAGCACAGCTGTGGTGCACTGCTTAATACTAGGTAAGTCCGGTCTCAGGAAGAGCCAATCATGTTGTTGGCTGAGTCTGTTTGCTGCTCCTGGGGTCAGTAGTGCCCCAGGACATTAGACACATTGGATATACATTGGGAAAAAAAGGCTTTCACAAAGCTTGGTGGTCTGCTAGTGATCTCTGCCTCAGACTGATATTTGTGTAAAAAAGATAATATTTCAAAAAATATTTCAAAAAATATTGAACAAAAACTTCAAATTCAATGCAATGCAATGCAATGACTGAAGGTTTTGAGCTCTCCATAAGATATCTTAAAAAACACACACAATCATAATAAATGAGAAAGGGTTTTTTGTGTGTGTATTCGCAAGTGTGCTACATGTGATACATGCAACTAATTTTTTCTAACAGACATGACCTGGGTTAATGGGGAAAGGGAGATAATCAGAATAGATGTGAAGTTAACTGCATTTTTTGTTGGGATAATACCCACCATTGCAGCCTTAGTAGCCGAGACGGGAGGGTAGAGTCGGAGGTTGGATGGGAAGAGAACTTGAAGCGACACGAGGTATATTATACATGATATGGAGTCTGCAGACATCAGAGGGAGGATAAAAACATACATTCAAGTGGAATGGAATCTTTGAGCTTGTTATGATCTTGGTGACTTCTTTAAACTCTAAAATGCCTCTGGTGGGATATAACTTCTAAACCGAGGAGGGTCAAAAAGAAGCACAAACACTCTGTGAAACCACCTTGAGCCTTAGACAATCTTTGGCGCGTTCTTTACAACGGGCTAGATGGTCCTGCCGGTGAAACTTAGATGGAGATACAACGAATCGTAAATAAGCAGTATAGAAAAGGACAGAGATTTGGCTCCGTGCATAGATACTAAGTAAATAATCCTCATTAGTTTTGACAAAGTGAGTCATAGTTTTGTGATATTTACAGCCGAAACACACTGTACCCATTAAACAGGCTCTGATAGAGCAATCTACACTGACAGCACTAAAGCTAACATATAACATTTACTTTTGCTGTGGGATTAATTTAACAGGTTATGATCTACTAGCTAACTCGAGCGAGGAAAATAATCATTGTTATGATATTGAAGGATGATAAACAGGGAACTTGGGAATATACTGTATGTAAACCTGTCCTCACTCTGTTTATTAAAGATTGTAAAATGAAATACTGATGTGCAGACTAAGCTATAGATCACTTTCCAACCCTGCTTAATGTAGTTGAGATAACTTAAGTGTATGACATACTTTTCTGAACATTTTATTGATAACAGGATGGAAAAATACTTCTTCATTATTTGCACCGAACGACCTTTCGAAACGTTATTTAGAAGAGTGTTTGAGTAATTCATAAACTAACTATAATACTCATACAGTATGAAACGTTGCTTTGTGTGTGGGTGTGTGTGTGTGTGTGTGTGTGTGTGTGTGTGTGTGTGTGTGTGTGAACTCAGTCCATTTGTCTGGGCGGTGCTGGGAATAGTATCGGCTTAAGGCTGAAGGAATTCAGGCCTCCCGAGCAAGGTCATGTGCTGATGTTTAGTAGGAGCTTTCTCAGGTCACAGACTGTGACTTTTAACCATCACTCACATTACTCCAAATCTTTGAGTACTTCTCTAACTGGCATACCCACATTTTCCCCCACTTTACCATAATGACAAGTGACAGCCATCTCAGTCCACTTACCTAGCTGAAGGAAAGTTCAATCCTGAACTGCTGCAAAACTTGGAATTGACATTGCCCGGTAGTTTGGTAGTGCATAAAAAGTTTAGGCAGCAGTGTTAGCACTTGTAGCCTTCATACCAAATGATATCTTTGCACTGTATCAGTTAAAAAATTGGATGATGATGAAAGAATGCTGTTGGTGTATCTAATGTGACTCTGTAGCATTGATAATATCCTTGGGGATAAATATGACAGTGACAGTAGGTTCAAAATTAAAGACATTGGATAATGTTTCTGTAGATACAAAAGTCAGGTTGACGCTTAACACAACCAGAAGTGGTTAAACAAACAGTGCCAGCTCCCTGTGGTGCTGCGCTGGCACGGCACCCATTACTAGACAGCAGTTCTCCTATGTTGCGCACTTAGTTTCACATCATTGTTCAGTCTCCGACACTTTTAACAGTGATTTCAAGCTGTTTGAACAAGTTTCTTTTCTATACACAGAGCACATGAGAGATTAGTCGGCGGCGTTCTTACAGAATAAAGATGTGAAGTCTCTGCATGCAAGAGGAGAACTTGGGAGAAGACTGGGATCCCTCATTTTTAATTCTGGTAGGGCGAATGAAAACCTCTGCTTACATTTTATGCATAAATTTGATATGCATTTAAAGGGCATCCAAAGACATGCTTACATTTGACAATCAGAAATGCATAATATTATAATTCAGTACCTTCATTTTAATTTTTCCCAATAATTGATGATAACATTCAGTTTTAAACACCAAAAACTACGCGGTTGCGACTTTGCTGATTAGCTCAAGCTTAAATTCAAATGACACTGAATGGGCTCTTTGTTGAGCCGGTGTTTGCGATGTGCTTCAATCAATCTATCAATAATGTTCATTTAACCAGGTACTATTGAGATTAAAATGTCTTTTCAAGAGAGACCTTGCCAAGACAGCAGCAGCATGACACTTCAACTTACAGCATAGATACATCTACATTAGCCCCTGAGTCTCTTGCCCTTCTTTGACTTTATCTAAAAAAACACTCACTCCCTTGCTGTGATTTCTCCAGACGATGAACCGCAATATTCTTACATTTTGCTCAATTGGACATTGCACAGACTCCGTGCTGGGGAGCTGGCAGGGTGAAGTTTGTTAAATGTCCAGTCCAAATTATTTGAACATGTGCTTTCTCAAGAATAGCTCCTCTGGGTAACGTGTAGATAAGTTCAGGTTTGGAGAGAATGCGTGAAAGGGACTTCTGAGACTTATTCTGAAATGGAAAACAACATAATTTCCCCATTCTTTAAAATGTGACTTTTATAGAGTTACACATGCACTGTTATTACACATAGTTGGGGTCACTATAGTTTAGTCACCATTGAGTTGATTAATTGGTGACTAATGACACACTATCAGTATGATTCAGTAGTGTCACTGGCTGTGTACATCTGCATTGTGTTATGGTATCGTAATTTAATGCGATAATTGCAATTTTACAATGTGTGTCTCCCCACCTTGGTTCTGATTCATTTTCAACAACTCGGACAGACACTTGTAAGCTACAACCTGTAAGAAATAACACGATAACATCATAGTGTCAGAGCACAGTGATGAATATGGAGAGGGAGTGAGATATTAGGCCTCCTTCATAGCATATTTTTCATTCCAATGGCTCCATTTGGTCACAGTAATATTTCAGGATGGATAAAAACGTACAAAAAAATAACGAGACAAACCGTATGACGTGTGTTATTGCATGCGGTCATAATTCTCTAACTAATTTTAATGAAGGCAAAAAGTCATCCAGTGCTATTGTGTTCCAGTTTAACGTCTGACATTAAGGATAATTTACATGTAGATGTAAGAAGGCATATAGACATATACAGAAGAGCAGCTTCATAGAGTTCATCATTATGATTCCACAAATTTTCTTCCCTTTTTGCTAATATCTTGCACCATATTAAGACTATTTGCACTGTAATAGGACGTGTTGGCAGGACTAAGAGTTTGGCAAACACACTCAACAGCAATGTAGTCTTCAAGGCTTTTGGATGGATTAATTGCTCTTGGATCTCCGGCGGCTCTACCCAGGCCTCAGCTCAATTTCTTGGAGGCCCTGCTATTTTGGTAGCAGGTATAGCTTGAATGAGCACAGGACAATTTCAAATTATGGCTTGGTAGACAGACTAATGTATGTAGCCTTACAGAACTAAGTAAAAATGAAATGTCATTAAAACTCATTCATCGCCACTGAAAAATAATTCAGATGTGCAGTTAACTGTATAAATACAATTGATAGGATGGGAGAGGGAGGTACTGGAGAATGCGATAACAATGTAAAATAACATCGGATGCTGTTAAATATGATCAAAACCTTAATAAAAATGACGAATTTCAACAGTGTATGGACTACATTAAGCTTAACCTTTATCCAACTAGGCTTATCTTGCCAAAGGGAATGAGAACACCTAATCTGATGGACCCTATCAAAGCCAGCCCAAACTCCACCTGCTGATAATCCATTCTCACGACAACTTAACACCACGTTACACTGCCATCAACACCAAAAAATGTTGGCCACTTCATGCTGTGTGTTCCCTTGAACTTGGACCTGCACTTGTGCTTGGACCATGGATTATGGAAGTAGCCACCTTAGAGTCATGCCAGCTTTGATATTTTGAAAGTAAAGGTTTCTGTAGAAACTGTCTAAAAGTTCAATTTAGGATTAGAATCAAGCTTGCAAATCTGATTACAGCAGATGCATGAAAACAGCAAATAGCATGACAGTGACAGTAAGAGCGAAGCAGAGGTAAAAAAAGACCGAAACAAGAAGTGATGGTTAAAAAGATGGGTGTAATAACAGTGCTTAAGCCCTGCTCTTTCATTGAGTAAATCTGGCCGGGGCTATTTCACAGTGTAGGAATCTCCTGTCGCCCAGATCAAAGACTTGTAAAGAGAGAGAACTTGCAGAGAGCAAAGGGAACAGGTGACAACTGTAACACAGATGGAGGCATTAACACATCCACACACGAACCCTCCACCTTCAAAACTAGACAGACAGACAAGCGTGCACACCAACACCACACACACACACACCCACACACACACAGAAAAACATCTGAATGGACACACAGTGAGATCAGAAAAGCAGGGAATGACAGCTTCCTTTGTGTCGACGTAAGCCTGAGAGAATAGTTTTCTGAGAAACTTGCATAAACCTTATATCTACCATGTCAGCTCCTCCAACAATTGCAAGGAGGGTCAATACAGAATAGATACACATGCTAAAAATGTTTTGGGTACATCAGAGTACATTCTTACTTTACGAGCATATACATAACATGATGAAACTAACACATGTACAGTGGACATACAGTACAGCTAGATATTGTATAGGAAATATGTGAGCCTCGAGTGCAGCTTTATGATGGATAGATCTAATATAGAGAGGGCTATATCCAGAGGAGGTGAACATAAGGCTATGTCATCACTGGCCCATCTCTCTCTCCATACGCTCCATCACTTTTCACTCTTATAAACAGCAGTATGGGTGATACTGTAACTCCCACACACAGTGACACATGCAGGAAAACACAGAGGGTCAGGCATTCGTGCACACAGGCCCTCTCATTTAAAGTAGCAGAGTCCAGCCTTGCACACAAAAAACCAGAATGCATACACACAATAACATTTTCCCAAAGAGAAATTAATTTCAGGTGGTCCCGGGCATTGCACTGCTTCTGCCGTTACTATCACACAATCCAGTGAATACATGAATGCTATGCACCAAAATTAAAAACATACAAATGCATAAGAGAGTGCAGGTATGTTATGTAATATATATATGTACAGGATTTCAGTGTCACTACTGAAATGAATAGATTTACTTTTACGTTTTTGCCACGAATGCATTCATTTATTTAAATATTCCAAATGGGCCACATGTGACTGCTTCATCATCAATTGGCGTGGCAAAGTTTGTGACTCCACAGACCAGGTGTGTGTAGGGACATGCCAACCATACACAGGCTGCTATGAGAGATTCTTTGCACAGGGAATTTAAAGAGCCAACTCTGAATGTGTTCTAACACGTGTTTCAGTTATCAGAGAAGCTGTCTTCTGTGGAATTTCATTAGAAGACTACTGTATAAACCGTCCAAACATATCGGATGTGGACGATTTTTATGTGCCCATAAGATCCCCAGGAAACATATAAATAAACCATCAATAAAGCTGTTCCTGGAAACTTTGGGATACTGACACCAAGCAGGAATCATAATCCTAATATACATACAGCCTGTATAATGTCATAGCTGTGAACTACTGATACACTATTGTTTTCTGTGTTTGTTGATGGCTTGAATTCTTTCCGTATTAACTCTTCTCAATGCGTACATTTACCAAATAGAGCATGAAGATTCCTAAAGCATCAAATTTTTTGAACACAAATAATCATTGAGGTAATAACATGTAATTGTTGACAAACTCACATAGTTCCACAAGAACTGCATTATCCTCCCGTATCCCCCCCGTCCCCCGACCCGTGCCTCTCCAAATATATTGTTTCTAAATAAATGTCAAGTTGAAGGCTCCTGAGTAAACTGTTGGATCATCCCTGGGCCTTGTTGGGCTTCACTATAGGAAGAGCATCTAATATAACCTTGAGTGCTCCATGTAAATAGAACCATTGTACTGAAAAAAAGAAAGAAAAAGAAAAAAAGGATATTGGCATCGATACACTGCAGTTAAAAAAACTACTGTGCATATGTTGTGTGTGTGCATACACACACACACATACACACATTTATATATATATATATATACACACACAGTAAATAGACATATGTGGAACTTTTTTAACTTTTTTAATGCAAATACCTCTACTTGTTTATTTCCAAATTTACAAGAAAATACAATTTTATTGTTTCACTTACATTTTAAGTGGCTGCCTAAACAGCTCTGGGTGTCTGGTGTTCGCCCAATACTGTTTAGTTCCTGTTCGTATCAAGATGTGGTCACGAATGTTTAACATGGGAAGGTCCCACCTTAAACATGACCATTAAGGCCAATAGCTTTCACTGTTTTCATAGAATATGAGAAGATTACACAGCACTATGACAAGCCAATTACTTTCTTCACAAAAACACACCTCTGTACCAACAACTCTTTAATGATGATGGCTTAAACGTTTTCACCAATAGAGCCCTTTCAGCTGCCTCGGCTGTCACTCTGCTGGTATAGTTAAATACACACACAGGTACACTTACACACTTACCCACAGATGCTGATTGAGTCAAATTGAATCCTTCTGTTAAACATGTAAAGGATCCATCCACACAGCAAACGGTTGTCTGTACGTGTGTTCACTCGAGTGTTTACGGCTGTATGTATATGTGTGTCATCCCTGCAAGCCATCACCGGCAGTCCGGTGAGGGATTGCTTGGTATCATAAGGGAGAAAAATGAGGCGTAGATAGCCTAAGTTTCCTTTTCCACCTTTTCAACATCCTCTCTCCATCCCCCGCTCCACTCAAACCTGTGTCACCTCTGACCCGGGCCCAATTCACTCCTATCATTATGCAATTAACACCAATTAAGTCATTTGGCTGTAAGAATGAGTGTGTGCATCTGCATGCATCTATGTGCATGCTTGTGCGAATGTGTGTTTTGAGTATGTGGATGTGTGCATGAAAGGGCAATTACAACAGCACAAGGGAGCCTTTTGGAAGCGGAGAGCACAGCAATCAACCAATCAGCCTTCAGATGACTTTGACATGAAAAGAGAGCAAGGCCTCTGCTAACCCTTTGGGTCAGACCCAATTTACTCTATTTACCCGCTCAGGAATGAGTGTGTGAAGAACGAGACACACCGAGGGAGGAGGGGGGGGGAGGGGTGAAGAGCCTTGGGGTTTTTTGAGCAGGTGAATTGTAGTGGAGGGCAGGGGGGTACTTAGGGGTGGGATTGAGTAGAGAGACTGGGACTTGGTGAGAGGTCTTCAGGTTGTGTTTGCAAAGCTAAAAGGCCAGCATTTGGAGCCCATTTGCTAACAATTTCCCCTTGGAGAGTGGCTCTTTACTTATACACACACACACACACACACACACACACAGGCATGCACACATGCGCACACAGACACTATTTTTCTCAATCCCCAGACAGAGTGACAACTTGGCTGAAGCTGTTAGTATTGTTCGCTGCTTCATCATGAAAACAGGGCCGGCCCTGCATGACAATGTATATGAAACTTAGAGACGCAACATTAAGTGATTATCTGATCACACTAGTTTCTGTCATTTGTTTGGATTCACGCAAACAATTAGATCACACTTTAACATGTTTTGAATGCTTAAGGCCATTAACCAAATAATCTATAAACAAATACAAACCAGGTTTACATTACAACTCGCTGGGTTCTGATAGATTCCCCATGTTTTTTGGTTGTTTGGTCGCCGATCTTACAGGCGACCCATTGTTTCAGCGGGACAGGTAATCCATCTTTGGACATTGTTTCTTTCTTTTTAACCTTTCCAAGTTACATTAGGCATGAATTGTAATTCAGTCGGATAAATGGATCATTTTGGAAATTCTACTTGATGATGCATTTGAGACGAGTCCAACAAGTCAGCTGCCAAGTTCATGAACTGAGCGGTTGGTATATTAAACTAAGAGGTCACACATTAAGGCCCACTTAGAGGCTGTAAAGGAACATTATGAGGCATTTTTCAGCTTGAATAAACTCGTTCAACAAAATTTTTATCTAAGAGAGTGAGTATACTTGGATCCTGCTTATGTAATTGAAGCTGGCAGATGGTAAAACTCCCACTATCTTTTAGTTTTACGTTCAGGTACAAGAAGCCGGCTTGGAATTCTCAGTGCAGAACACTACAATTGTGGGTCTAGAGGCTGAAAATTAAAGACTAAAGATGCATTAAGAAAAAAATAAATGCCAACTTGCCTTACTCAGTCAGGGGGGGTAACGACTGCTCCTTAACAAGTATGGAGCCATATACATATTTATATATGTTGTTTATAACTTTCATTTTCTTACAAAATGTTGTATGATAACATAATTATAGTCGTGACAGTGGTCCTAAGCATAATGACAAGGCCCTTAAACAAGTAGTAAGTAATGCTCCTTTTTATAGAAATGTCTCTTTAGAACGCTGACATCTTCGTGTAATCCCTAATTTGGATGCAGCTACATCTGGCGTAACTGCACAACAATAACATACAGCACGACTAAAACAATAAAAAAGGGAGTTAGGCTACGTCGAGGGTGGTATTAGTTCAGGATTTCTTATACTAAGAAAAATGTATAAAAAGACCTGCAGGTATCTAGATACTGGTTTGTTTGTTTTTGTCTTTATTTTTTGGTATTCTTTATTGAATTATTTTCTGAATGTTTATGTTTGTGTCCAAACCCAAACCAAGACCAAAACAAAACCAAATCAAAATATGCTTTATTGGATCTTGGGTTTTATAAATTCAATTTTGTTGATTTCACTGTTTAAAAGGGTCTATGTAGCACAGATCTAACCAACCCACTGATCAACGCTCCAGCTGTGAGGTCTGGTTCCTGGGTTCCACAGCAGACCGGTGAGATAAACAGGACCACTCATCCCCTCATCACACTAAACAGCCTTCTGGCTACAGAACAAGGGGAAGGTAGAAAAACCAGAAACAGACAGAGAAACTTAAAGAGAAAAGAAACACATATGCTCAGTATTTCCAGTGCTCCTGGTCAATAATATCACATATCTCACAAGAGGGACCCAGGTTATTCTATATATGTTGTGTGCGTGTGTGTGTATGTGTGTGTGTGTGTGTGTGTGTGCGCACGCAGGGGCGCGTGCATACATTTGTTTGTGTGTGTGAGAGCGAGAGAGAGAAAGAGAGAGCATAACCGTCTTGCTCTAGGGGTCTTAGATGTGGACTCTAATCAGTACCACATGACTCTTCGACAGGAAGTCCTCTAGCGAAGGACAGGAAGCAGGAACACAAGGACCACATCATTAGTCTTGCTATTTTCTCCCAAACCCCTCAGCCAATAGGATCTTTGGCCATGATGAGAGGGAGGCGTGGCTGGTGGTGCACTGATGAGATTGTACATTGACTATGCATTTTGGATTTATGTCCACAAAGCCTGCAGGCAGTCATTAATAACTTATTTGTTTACATAATCTAATGGCTCCAGTGTGCGCACAGTAAAGCAGAACCAAGAAGGACCAAGATTGACCTTAATGCCAGAATGCCGGAGCTAAGTAACAGCATAGACAAACAGAGGGAAGTACACGCAGCCCAAATTGTGGCAACAAATCGGAAACAAATGGTTAATATTTTTTGTTTGTCTTTCCACTCTCATATAAATTCTGTAGTGAGGGTCCAGTTTTGAAAAGCGTCCAAGTGTTTCAACACCACATACGCAAACACACTTCTACCTTTCCACAAAAAGGAAAAAAAAAAAGAAAAAAAAAGAAGAAATACCAGCAGCCTGCCTACCACATTCTCACCACCCTTTCCTTCACTGTTCTGCAACCCATCAAGACTAAAGAGGCTAATTTCTGTCGATGGCTTACAGGTGGCCAGTGCAAGGTGAACCACATCCACTCTGGTGCTCAACAGGCATACAGTCTTACGTACATACACATTCAGCAACACTTTAAAAAAACTCATGCCTCTTAAAACAACCCTTCTTATAAACGCAATGCCAAACATCAAAGAAAAAAATGTAAAAAAAAACACACACCATATTAAAACATCCAAATTCAAACATAAGCACACTTTTAAAGCATGAAAAGATTTCAACAACCAGTTGGTTCTGCCCCAGACATGGAAATATTTAATCTTTCCACTTAGAGAAAAAGCTATGTATTCATGAAAATAATAATAAAATAGAAAAGAACCCAAACAAACCAAAAGCTGTCAAAGTTTGCACAGTTGTAATTTTGCACTAATGCCCAAACAGACATAAAAATAACATTTATAGTAAGACTAATCATTTGTGGAGGCATAAATTATTTTAGCTGACAGAATGTGCGAGGTTACTTTTACAAATGGCAGCAGTATTTGCTGGGATGAAGTTCCCAGCAGTTCTAGGCTTAATATGATTCAGTTCCTGCAAATCTGCGGATCGACTCTGAAATTTCACGATACCTTCAATTTAGCCCGTGTCATCGACAATCTTGTTTGAAAAATTGCACGCCCTCTCACATGAGTTTCGCAGTCAAAGAACTCCATCTGTCTCAACCGCTCATCTTGTAAAGGTTAAAAAGCGTGCTGCCACATTACGAGAGCAAGCTGAGAGATCAGACTCCCTCATTCATTCCTGCCAGGAGAGGTGTATATGTTGCGCGCACACGAGTGTGTGCTTCTGCACATGTTGATTGGACCAAGGCTCTTTGAAGCCGTGGCCTTGCCTTCATTAAACCCAGTTCGACAGCCTGAAACAACTTTCTGGGAATGTGTCGATAGCTCACACTGACACACGTACGTGCACGCAGAACGCAGTGCCGGTGAAAATGACCGGTGGGCTTTGAAGCCAGTGTCACTGTGCAAAGTGATAAGATGAAAGCTGATCATTCCCCTCAAAAGAATCTTGCAAAGCCCCAATTGCAGATTGCGCTGACAAGCTTCACCTAGAAGGAGGTCCAGGAAGTCCTGGTGGGTGCCAAGCTAACTGCAACATGCCACACTTATCAGCCGCTATCTGATTGGACAGAGATTGTAAATGCTACTTGGCAATTAGATCAAAAGTGGACGAGATCTTGTGAGAAAAAGGTTCTTTGAAGTTGTGAGGAACACATGGAAACCAGACCCGACCTCAACAAACAGGTACTATAAATGAGTATGATTGCACGGGCTTAAATCACTGTAGACAAATATGCACAAACATGTTTCAGATAATGTGTTACGCTAGGAACAAACTTTAAAACCCACTGACATCAGAGGATATTTTGCAAACTAATAAGAATCACTAGCGTTCGGCAAGAATGGAGTGCACGTTAAACCCGTGATGATGCTCATCCCGACCTTTACACTGCTTTTACACAGAAAACACTGCATTCTCAGTGTCAGTGTAGTTTCTTTTGGGGGTCACCCTTGATGTGAGAACTATTGCTTCGGTGAGAATCAAATAGTAAACAAATGGAAGATGAAAATGTGATAAAAAAAAAAAAAAATGCCAGAGAAGGTGCGTGGACCTGAGTGGTGAGTCTTTGAAAATGAGGCAAAAATTTAAAACACTCGTTCAGGTGACACGTATCTGTTGCCGAGGATCACGGCAGAAGTCAAATGCAGTCAAATGAACCGGAGATAAATGACAATTAATGTTAGGAGAGGCAAGATGACTTTTCAACCAGTGGAAATCAGGTATTAGACTTGGCAAATAGTGTTGTTATGTTAGAAATGCTGGGAAAATACAAATCATTGCTAAATAAAGTTGAGATTTGTGTGGAGAGGCAGCCAAGAAAACACACATATCCCCAGACTCCACATTCCAAAATTCAATAAGATGAGAATTATTATAATAACAATAATTCAGGGTAAAATATTATCCCCGTGTTGCATTACTTTGACAGCTCAGATTCAAGTTATAAATTTAAATTTACAATCTTAAAACAAACACTCTGCTCAATTTTTCTTTACACTATAACCAAAAGATAAAAACCTCATCTTGATGAGATGCAACCTTATAGTTAACGTATCTCACCACTTTCAATAAAGTATAAGTGCCTGAAACCAGAGTCTGCAATCCTGTATCACATATGATACTCAGAAGAAAAAAAATGAAAATGTAGCAAGAAAAAAAATATATTAAAAGAGCAGAATAGGAGATCAATCGAAAGTAAGAAGAGATAATCCCTGTTCCCTTCTAGAAAAGGCCTGGAGGTAAAGGCAGAAAGACCTGCTCACACGCATTTAGACTACACAGGGGCCTGTCCTTCGCTTTGATACACCTCCCTTTAATTGTGTGTGCACATTTGTGTGTGTGTGTGTGTGTCTGTGTGCGTGTGTGCGCCAATGTTTGCGTAAAGTTGCAATGTTGTCCTATCTTTCAATCTTGCTTATAACACTTAATCCAAGGGATGACACTCTCAATCCTATCTGTCAATCTGCGCCTTTGCAGCACCACTCATGCAAGGAACTGGGTTTAGCACTTGTTCACTCTCCATTTCCCCATACATAAATGTGCACTGACACACAGACACACAAACACACACACACACACGTTACGCCACAGTGGATCACAAAGAGAAGAAAGCATTTTT